>NC_090325.1:54045982-54355041 GCF_035084215.1 Heptranchias perlo
ACAAGTCAGGCGTGTGATGGAATACTCTCCACTTGCCTGGATGAATGCAGCTCCAAAAACACTCAAGAAGCTCGACACCATCCAGGACAAAGCAGCCCGCTTGATTGGTGGTACCCCATCCACCACCTTAAACATTCATTGCCTCCACCACTGGTGCACCATGGCTGCAGTGTGTATCATCTACAAGATGCACTGCAGCAGCTCGCTAAGGCTTCTTTGATGATACCTCCCAAACCCGCGACATCTACCACCTGGAAGGACAAGAGCAGCAGGCGCATGGGAACATCACCACCTGCACGTTTCGCTCCAAGTCACACACCATCCTGACTTGGAAATATATCGCCGTTCTTTCATCGTCGCTGGGTCAAAATCCTGGAACTCCCTACCTAACAGCACTGTGGGAGAACCTTCACCACACAGACTGCAGTGGTTCAAGAAGGCGGCTCACCACCACCTTCTCAAGGGCAATTTGGGATGGGCAATAAATGCTGGCCTTGCCAGCGACGCCCACATCCAATGAATGAATTTTAAAAATGTTATGCATGGGAAGATTTCCTCTCTGCCCTATCTGTAACAAGTATGTTCCTTATAAATACGTTCATAATTTAGCAATATCTAAAAAAACAAGGGAATTTCTCGTCCAGGCAAAGTGAGCTAGTACCAGCAGCTGCTGACTTTTAGAACTCAGACTGTTGCAAGTTAGCGAATTCATTTGAACCACCCCATCTCATCCTCCACAATGACAATCTCCATTTGAACTTGTACTTTTGTCACTCTTGTCACAGCTCACTTTCCATTTGACTGTGCAGTTGCACAACTTCACCATGATTGACTTTAACAATCCTTTAATAAGCATGGTAGTTGTCTTTTTCTTCTCACTTTTCACTAATGTTTAACAATCCATTTTTGGAGGGGTAAGAATAATCAATACAGCATTAAACATAAATTTTCCACTTATGCCACAGCACTTTTTACTCTTGCCGACCTTTTACTAACATTTAGGAAGGTAGGACTATCAGCCCCTATATAAATATCCTAGAAAAAAAATGCGTAGAAATTGCACAAAGCATTTCTCACAATTCTGATGGAATTCCAGCCAGGATGGGTTGGAAATTTGGGGAACCCAGATCTGCTCGGTGTCTGTCCCTTTTGAAGCGGGGAGCAAATTCCAATTTGTGGGTTGGGCTGGGGGTGAGGGGAGTTTCAGGTGCTTCTTCTACCTGCTGTAATTTGGGATGTGTCTGGGAGGTATTCCCAGGAACCCCATCACAGATGACACTGATTGGCCTATTGGAACTTATGGCTGCTGAGATCAGGCATAGGTTCTGTTCTGGGTCGAATGTGAGCTCAAATTATGGGGCAAACGGCAATCGAGTTCAGTGAATAGAAATTTAGCAAACTTGCTATCTTCGTCCAAACTGGCCTTGGCGTCCCCCTCCCAGAGCTGGCAGGGTGGCGCTCCATGATGTGGATGATCCAGTTATGCCACTGTAGATGTGGGTGCCACCCCTATTATTTAAATGACTCTGTCCCAGAGATTTGTAATGGATCTAAAGCAGCAAGCAAAAGTTCTAGCCTGTTATAATTCCATGGAACACATCTTAACAAACAGGTTATAAGATTAGTGAACATTCTTTGGTACAGTGGGACTAACAAATGATTATAATGTACAAAGACAAGCTCAGCTTTGATATTTCACCAGCCTTTACTTTGAAGTGCACTTGACAATGAAAATGCTACGCACTGTTAGCTCTTTGCCACATTAACTTTGAGGCAGCTGAATCTTATTCTGCCAAAAGCTGACATGGGACATCAAATTAAAGCAAGCTACCATAGCCTTTTCAATATAAAATTACAACTGGATCTTTGCACATAAAGTACTAGGTTGTTTTGTCCTTCATATTCTGCAGATGTGATACGAGTTGAACAATACCAACATCAGAATAAACTCTTCAAGAATTCAGGTGCTCAGGTTTGCAGGCTGTAACTAGTGGGATGCTGCAAGGATCAGTGCTTGGGCCTCAACTATTAACAATCTATAGTAATGACTTAGACGAAGGGACCGAGTGTAATGTATCCAAGTTTGCTGATGATACAAATCTAGGTGGGAAAGTAAGCTGTGAGGAGGACACATAGAGCCTGCAAAGGGATATATACAGGTTAAGTGAGTGGGCAAGAAGGTGGCAGATGGAGTATAATATCGGGAAATGTGAGGCTGTTCACTTTGGAAGGAAGGATAGAAAAACAGAATATTTTTTAAACGGTGAGTAACTATTAAATGTTGGTGTCCAGTGGGATTTGGGTGTCTTTATACACGGAACACAGAAAATTAACATGCAGGTACAGCAAGCAATTAGGAAGGCACAAGGTATGTTGGCCTTTATTGCAAGGGGGTTGGAGTACAAGAGTAAGGAAGTCTTGCTGCATTGTACAGGGCTTTGGTGAGACCTCACCTGGAGTAATGTGTACAGTTTTGGTCTTCTTATCTATGGAAGGATATACATGCCTTCAAGGCAGTGCAACGAAGGTTCACTAGATTGATTCCTGAGATGAAAGGGTTGTTCTATGAGGAGAGATTAAGTAGAGTGGGCCTATACTCTCTAGAGTTTAGAAGAATGAGAGGTGATCTCATTGAAACATACAAGATTCTGAGAGGGCTTGACAGGGTAGATGTTGAGAAGCTGTTTTCCCTGGCTGGTGAGTTTAGAACTAGGGGGCATAGACTCAGGATAAAGGGTCAGGCATTTAGGACTCAGATGAGGAGGAATTTCTTCACTCAGAGGGTTATGAAACTTTGTAATTCTCTACCCCAGAGGGCTGTGGATGTTGAGTCATTGAGTGTATTCAAGGCTGAGATCGATAGATTTTTTGAACTCTAAGGGAACCAAGGGATATGGAAATCGGGCAGGAAAGTGGAGTTGAGGTCGAAGATCAGCCATGAACTTATTGAACGGTGGGACAGGCTTGAGGAATCGTATGGCCTACTCCTGCTCCTATTTCTTATGTTCTTATGGAAGGAATTATAGAATCATAGAATCATAGAAAGGTTACAGCATGGAAGGAGGCCATTTGGCCTATCGAGTCCGCGCCAGCTCTATGCAAGAGCAATCCAGCTAGTCCCACTCCCCCGCCCGATCCCCGTAGCCCTGCAATTTTTTTCCTTTCAAATAGTTATCCAGTTCCCTTTTGAAGGCCATGATTGAATCTGCCTCCACCACCCCCTCAGGCAGTGCATTCCAGATCCTCACCACTCGCTGTGCAAAAAAGTTTTTCCTCATGTCACCTTTGGTTCTTTTGCCAATCACCTTAAATCTATGTCCTCTGATTTTTGACCCTTCCGCCAGTGGGAACAGTTTCTCTCTATCTACTCTGCCTAGACCTTTCATGATTTTAAATACCTCTATCAAATCTCCCCGCAACCATCTCTGTTCCAAGGAGAACAACCCCAGCTTCTCCAGTCTATCCACGTAACTAAAGTCCCTCATCCCTGGAATCATTCTAGTAAATCTCTTCTGCACCCTCTCAAAGGCCTTCATATCTTTCCTAAAGTGCGGTGCCCAGGACTGTTGTGGCCCAACCAATGTTTTATAAAGATTCATCACGACTTCCATACATTTGTACTCTATACCTCTATTTATAAAGCCCAGGATCCGTATGCTTTTTAACCACTTTCTCAACCTGCCCTGCCACCTTCAACGATTTGTGCACATATACCCCCCTTTTTAAAGTTGTGCCCTCTAATTTATGTTGTTTCTCCTTGTTCTTCCTACCTAAATGTATCAATTCGCATTTTTCTGCGTTAAATTTCATCTGCCATGTTTCTGCCCATGCCACCAGCCTGTCTATATCCCCTTGAAGTCTATCACTATCCTCCTCACTATATACTACCCTTCCAAGTTTTCTGTCATCTACAAATTTTGAAATTGTGCCCTGCACACCCAAGTGCAAGTCATTAATATATATCAAGAAAAGCAATGGTCCTAGTACCGGCCCCTGGGGAACACCACTGTATACCTTCCTCCAGTCCGAAAAACAACCGTTCACCACTACTCTCTTTTCTTAATCATGAATTTAACACTATTATTGAGGATACAGATACTTACCTTCTCTTAATCAGGAATGTAGCACTATTATTAAAAATACCGATACTGGCCTTCTTGCTATCATCACATCCTTGCAGGTATAACATGACTACTATCTGTAGAAGGCAGAGTAGGGTAGAATAACAACACTGATCCAGTTATGGTGCAGGGGAAAAAACACAGTGCATGAAAAGGACATATTTACCTATTAATTTAACACTTCAGTATCTTAAGCATTTGCTTAAAGTATCTTTGAACTGAAATTCTTTGTATATTGAATCTTTTTGACATTATAAAATATTGTAGAAACTCTTAATGGTACTATTGTTAAATTGGCACAATTTTAAATATTTAAACAATAATGTTTTCTCATTTCAGTTTTTAATGCAAAAATAAGGTTTAATATGTGTTACATATTTCACAATAATCCTAATGCAATAACATAGTGGCGACTTCCAGATCTGAACCCAGAATTCGATCTTGTTCAGACTGAGTAGATTCAGATCTATAAATAGCCTACAAAACACATTAGGCCAAATTGAGACCACATGTGAATATACCTGTTTTTCTCAAACTAAGGGAGTTAAATGGCGCAGGGGTTAGGGAACTATCTGTCTGCATAGGAAGAAATATTGGGGAAATTTTAATTTTTAATGCAAATATAAAATTATAAAATATTATAAAATTATAAAAGATAGCCGATTTTACACCTCGTCTGATTTTCTTGGAAAAGATATCGGGCAAGGTATAAAATGGATTGACGGTACAATATCACCCATTTTTCACCTGCCGATAAAAGTTAAAATTACCCGTATTGGGTGGTATAAGTACTCCAGGAATGGTGCTGAAACAGATGAGGATGAAAATGAAGGAGATGTAGGGGTCTAGTCTTCGAGACACAAGACAGTCAATCAAGCCCTGAAGATGGTTCAAACAGCCATTAAGCTGATCTCCAGCATCAGAGGATCAGAAAAACACTAGATTTTCAGCCCTGAAATTAGGTGAGCTTTTAGAAGTGTCTAAGATGCTAAATGACGTAGGAAAGAGATGCCCAGAATTAACTCAAACTACCATGTCAGTAGGACAATTCCCTTTTAAGTAAAAAGGAAATTTTAGGACTGACGACGAAAATGCTTCTTCATACAAGTGGGTAGATTTTAACTTTTGGCTGGCCAATCAGCAGCTTGCACCAGCTTCCTGCCCGTTTTGGCGGTGAAAAGGCTGCCGCAATTTCGGGCGTTCTGAAGTCACTCACCGGTTTTGGGCCACAGGAACGTCATCAGGCTTGGACGCCAGTGGCAGCTGCAGATACAACCGGGGTGGAAAAGGTGAGGCCGAGGGGGGTGGGGGTAGGGGGGGGGGAAACCTGAGCCGGCCAGGGCCCACAGTATTTTTGTGGAGCCAGGAAGAGCACTCCTTCCGGTTCAACAAGGATACAAGTGTCAACATTTTTTGTGTGTGTTTCCTGAGCAAAAGAACCTGTCGCTTAAGCCAATCAACACCAGTACACATGGGCAGAACATACGTGGTGCATACTCTGCCCTTGTGACCCTTAAAGTTGCAATCGAGGTCCTAACTATGTCTTTGGGACCCCGATTTACATGGGTAAGTGGTCTACCGCCTGTCTCAGGTAGGCAATGCTGCCACCCAGGGGTAGGCCCCTTTCAAAATGATGGCGCCTGGAACATCAGCATTAATGGGATGTTAAGTCTACTGGCCACATTTTGAGGCCTTCGCTGCCCCATTAACGCCATATTTTGCCAAGACTTCTTCGACAGCACCTCCCAAACCCACGACATCTACCACCTAGAAGGACAAGGGCAGCAGGCACATGGGAACACCACCACCTGCACATTCCCCTCCAAGTCACACACCATCCTGACTTGGAAATATATCGCCGTTCCTTCATCATCGCTGGTTCAAAATCCTGGAGCCCCCTACCTAACAGCACTGTGGGAGAACCTTCACCACACGGATTGCAGCGGTTCAAGAAGGTGGCTCACCACCACCTTCTCAAGGGCAATTAGGGATGGGCAATAAATGCTGGCCTTGCCAGTGATGCTCATATCCCATGAACGAATAAAAAAAAATTTGGTGAGTTAAAATAAACCCAAAAGAGTGAAGAACACATGGAATGGACTTCTGAGTAGGGTTGGGGAGATAAAAACTCTGGAATCATTTAAGAATCAGTTGGATGCTGTGATGGGTGGACTGTAGAGTGTTTCTGGATAGATAACCTAAGATGAGCCAATTGCCTTCTTCATCTGTATGTACCCTGTCATTTTGTGATCTCCGAACCTAGATTTGAATCCAGTCCAGTCTAATGTATTGGAAGTTTCCTATCTCCGCCAAGAATCGAAATAAAATACATTTTGGCAGTTTTAATCAAGTGCTAAAGCTAGCACAAATCCACCAGATAAAATTGGCCACAGCTTTCATTTGGCATTATTTAGCGCTTAATCAGCAGCCTCACTCCTAGAAACCAGAATGATCACTGGTGATAAGTGGAACATTAGGAAGTGTCTTTTGTGTGGCAAGAACGCTCACTTCATGTTGGGGTATTTAACGCTGGCCGTATAGGGACAGGACTAGCGGGATTTCCAAGAGCCATAGCATCTCACCTGTCCTGAGTTACAATGGAGGAGTGCAGGCAGAATTTCGCTACAAAGTCGGAAGGGCTGGAAACCCAGTTGAAATGGGTTCCACCTCAAATTCCCCCACCCCCCACTCAGATTACAGTAATTTGTTGCCAAAAAAAACACAAAATGGATGAGAAGAAGGAGCTGAAATCTTACAAAACAGACAAAGATACAAAAAAAAACGGACAGAAAAAGATCCATCGAGTCTGTCCCATTTAAATGTGTTACAACTGAGCAGGTAGCAAAAAGTACCAGTGAGGAATTAGTGACCAGCAGAAATCAAATCCTTCAATCTTTTTTCAAAGTTACTATTTACAAACCAGCAAGCACCACAATCAAATCAGTCAACCAATTTTTCGGCAGCCGTGTTGTTTACTGAACTACCAATTATGTAGAGATAAAAATACAAATTATAACATAATAAACACATGAAAACTAAAATAATCGACAAAAAAAAATCATACAACTTATTCATAAAATTGCGAACTCCTTTGGAAATCCATCCAATAAATTTTCTACCAAAGGCCTACTCTGTCAGCTGTCCGAGACTACAATTCTTCTCCCTTCTCACTACGCTTTCCCTAAGCCTTTCATGACAATGTTTCTTAGACTTTACACATGTACGCATCTGATCCCCTCAGTCTTGTCAATAGTTCTTAAAGTTCAGTGCTGGTGCTTGCTGCTTTCTCCTTCCAAACACCCAAATTCCACCCACCATTGACTACTTTCCAAAGGAGTGACCAAGAGGCCATTACTTCAATTATTCAATTAAAAATGTTGATGTGTATATATGATCTCCATTTCTAAATGGTTGGTCATCCTAATACCTTGCATGGTAGACCTCCACCAGGTAAACCATGTAATGTGCATCTGAACTGGAAGTAAAGGTCACCTGGCTTTATGGTTGAATTATGGTAATTGGGTGACTGGAATTACCGTCACCTCTTAATTTTACCCTTTTAGAAAAAAGGAGTGAAAGGGGAAGATGCCCCTCATCAATGTATTTAAAGGGTAAATAAAGCCCAGGGAAGATAACTTTTGTTCAAGTACTCCTTCATTTTCTATTTTCTTTAAAAAAGGGTGATGGGGGTAATTTTGATTTTGGGTGACTGTACAATGGGCAATATCCGACTTCAATGGAAATGAAAATCAGGAGAGATGTATAACGATCGGCTGAATCGATATCGCCCGTTCTACACTATCGTCCAAAGTCAAAATTATCCCTGATGTGTTTCCTGGAGTTGCTCTTGATAACTACCAAGCTGCTCTGAAGTCGCAGTCCCTATAGCAATGAGTGGTTCCCCCCAGTGTGATGTCACTGCAGGGGCCTGGAGCCAAGAAGACCTGAACTGTCTTTGTTATGATAAGAAATGTTGCATTTTGTAAAAAGGTGAGGAATATTTTCTTTCATCTATTTGCTTATATACAATATAAGGAGCATAGTCGCAGGATAAGGGGTCGGCCATTTAAGACTGAGATGAGGTGGAATTTCTTCTCTCAGAGGATTGTGAATCTTTGGAATTCTCTACCCCAGAGGGCTGTGGATATTGAGTCGTTGAGTATATTCAAGGCTGAGATAGATAGATTTCTGGACTCTAAGGGAATCAAGGGCTATGGGGATCGGGCAGGAAAGTGGAGTTGAGGTTGACGATCAGCCATGATCTGATTGAATGGCGGAGCAGGCTCCCGAGGCCATGTGGCCTACTCCTGCTCCTATTTCTTATGTTCTTATGTTCTAATCTCATTGGTCCATAGTAACTACATGACAGTCAGTGCATTATCAATCATGTGTTTACTGGGGACCAATCAAGTGTACGTTTCCCACTGCAGCTTTGGGCCCAAGGCCCCGCTGCACTCCTTGACTACTTAAGCTTCAGATCTCAAGTTACTTATCCACTCGCCGTCTCTCCAGCTTCAGGGCATGGGTCCTACTCCATTCCTTCTTCATTCCACCTATAGGCCTCAAGATCCACTGCTCTTCCTGCTCTAGTATCGGGACTCAGACCCCAATGGACTTCCAGTCTCTCCAGTTTTGACATTCAGGTTCAATTCACTGCCTCCCTGTTCCAGCTTCATGCTCCCTCTCCAGCTTCAGGCCGTGCTACCTCCCTTCCCCAACATTATGTCCTGAAGCTTCCTTGTTTTGTCTAAGCCCCAGGGCCCATCTTCTCACTTCCTGCTCCTGCCTTGATCCCTCTCACCCGTGTCTGTTGCAATTGCTCCTGGACATGCCACCAGCTCCTGATCCACTGCAACAACAATAGTAATATTGCTTGACTTGGGTTACAAGTGAATTCCAGGATAAACTTCCATCATGCTGTTACATAGTAAGGAACATAGGAACAGGAGTAGGCCATTCAGCCCCTTGAGCCTATTCCACCATTCAATTAGATTATTGCTGATTTTATCTTAACTCCATTGGTTCCATATCCTTTAATACCCTTGCCTAACAAAAATCTTATCAGTTTTGAAATTTTCAATTGACCTTGCCTCAACAGCTTTTTGGGGGAGGGAGTTCCAGATTTCCACTACCCTTTGTGTGAAGAAGTGCTTCCTGACATCACCCCTGAACGGCCTAGCTCTAATTTTAAAGTTATGCCCCCTTGTTCTGAACCCTGCCAGATCATGCTCTGACCCCCATTCTCAGCCAGTTTCTGCTCCCCACTCTTTCCCAACCCATGACCAGAAACCAGCCTCCAGCTGCTCTCTCAAATATGTGCGTGGCAGAGTTTCTGGATGGCTGCTCGACACCTTCTCTCCCTACCTGGTTCCAGTACTCACCTCTGATCCAGAATATCTTAGCTGACATCTTGCTCTGGACTTTTCTCCAGATAAAACTGGACAACCTGGAGTCCAAGGACAATATCACATCACAGTGCACATAGTATATAGCAGTGTAGAAATTTTTGTACCTGTACCCACATATCCGACCATATCACCACTATATAATCATTTGTCATTCACAGTAGATGTAGCAGTCACTAACAGTGCGGAAAGCCCAAGTTCAAGATAAGGGTTGCTCCCCCCAATTATTCACAATATTACCCTAAACATGGGGTGATAATATCATACATGTGCAAAAACCCAAATCATAGGATGCCAAAAGTATACAGTACCTTTCAGTTGCATTGTCCATGAAACAGTAAGCAAGCAATTTTAATCTTTGCAATCCTGTATATTTTATAAATATTTTAGAGTCCTCTAGGAGTATTTAAATATTTAAATAAGAAGTCTGTGCACAATCTGGGTAGAGAGTTAATCCATAAACCTAATTTCTCAAATTGCTCTGATTTCCTTTTAATTTAAATTTGTGAATAATTGCTTCTATAAAATGGCCTCCAGTCAAAGTATTCCCCGGTTTCAGTATCATTTCCATGGTAACATTTACCTGGAATTTTAAGTTCTTTTAATCATAATCTTATGGTTGGAGAAGGGCCCATAACAGTAATAAGCATACAACAATGAAACACTTTGATACAGATGTTAAGGTGGAAGCAATATTCCCTTCATTGTCAATAAAGTTAATGCTCTGCTGTGTCAGCCCCTCACAAATAGACTGTTTTCATCTAGCTTGCCTATCAGTCAGGACAAGTGGGATAAAATGTCCCATCCATAACATTTGCAAATAAAATCAAATTATATGGAACCTGTCTTTCATGTTTTCACGTGACTGTGGATTGAGGGGTGAAGGTGTTTTGGAACCTGTCTCATGGCCTGCAGAAATCTGTTGCAAACAGTAATGATCAAAATTGAGATCAGGATAGCAATGTGCTTGTACTTTGCATCCTTAGAGTTCAGATATTTTTAAGGAAAACACTTCACTTTACAAAAAAATGTGAAAATAAAAATAGATTCATGTGATATTAATAAGAGTTGAGAATATTAATAAAAGAAAATATTGCTTATGCTGACCATATTTTAATGAGGCCTGCCCCTCAAAATGGATTGCGGCTCTCGCCCAACTATTGGGCGGCCAGCCTGTGCACTCAAAAATCACACGGCGGCAAGATCTACATAGAATTATATAGGATGTACAGCTCAGGCACAGGACGATCAGCCCAACTGGCCTATGCCGCTGTTTATACTCCACGCGAGCCTCCTCCTACTTTAATTACCTCTTCCCACTCTGCCCTGTATCCCTCTATTCCCTTCTCCCTCATGTATCTACCCCAATATCGTATCCTGTCAAGGATAAATTGAAAATTAAGACCAGGAAAAGATATCAAAGACGGAATATGGTGCACAGAGCAGTCAAAGGGTTATTCAATCCAGATCCAGAAACTATTAAGGGTGAATTTAGTGATATTAGAGGTCACCTAGTTAAAGCTCAGGAAGTCAAATGAGCCTGTTGCAGGATTTAGCTGTACAACTGCAGTGTGTTGGAAGAAGACAAGCATAAACCTGTCAACAAGCAGACTCTCCAGACATATAGCTGATATAGATCCATTCTAATGTGCGTTTGTATGTACTTTGTGCCAAAGTACATCAGCAGAAACAGAGTTTTATGGTTCTTTATTATTCCATTGGCCGCCAGCTTCTTATGAGATGAAGCTGTATCATGGAATTCGATATACAGCTATAAATCACATCAGTGAAGAAGTCAAATTATTATCATGGAATGATAATACCTTTCCGAAATCTATTCAAAAATTATGTTTTTTCATACTTTGAATGCACTAAATATGCATTGCAATAAACTTTGGAGGTTTAACTCCTTAAATGGCAGTGATTGCAGCTTGTTAAATCATTGATTATGTGTGCAACAAAAACAAGAATAAGATACCCATTAAATTTATTCTGTGTTGCCCTTGTTTCAAGGTGGCACGGCTATGTTTATCTTACATATTTATTATTTAATGAAAGTTGCTGTGTGATAATCCTGGTGTGCTAGAATGGTTCGCCAGGTTACTTGAGTATTAACAATGTGCTGCAGTAGTGGGTACTGATCACACCAGATAGGCGACCTCAATGGTTTTCATCGCTTATGTGTTATTCAGTAAGGTGAAATAAAAATCTTACCGCACTGGTCCTGAGGGATCTCCTCTGTTTATACAAGGCGTGCCTCCTAATAAAATTAATCCATTGAATACTTTGCCAAAGAGATATATACAATTTCATTAAAATATGAAAATCCTTAAATAACTCAGGGGTAGATTTTAACCCCCAGTGAATTTCAGGTGGGCAAGAGGCGGCACGGTTGCAAAATTTCCTGACATTGTTGAAAATAGAGATTGTGTTGGAACAGTGCGCAGGCCTAAGTTTGAGGCCCGAGCCTCATCTGCATGCCAGCGGTAAGTTGCCCATCCGAAACGAGCAGAAAGCAGCAGCTGGCCAGCGAGCGGGAATGGAAATTCTGGCAGCACCAAAGGAAGGCTCACTAGCCAGAATGTAAGTCACTGGGAGGGAGTTTCGGGAGGGTCTTGTGGAAAGAAAGGTGGGGGAATCTGGGACAGTGGAGATTGAGACCTTCCTTGTGGGGCACAGTGGAGCACTCCTGCTCCTCCTGCTCCTATAAAGGAAAGTTTTTTAATCTACCTGGGATTAAAACCCGATCTGGTTTTACCCAGTGGGAAAGCCGTAGTTGCTTCTCCGCTCAGGCCCGGGTTAAAATGGAATTGGGGTCCCAGAGATCCCGATTTTCATTAATTCATGAGGCTCCCACCTGAGTCTGGCAGGCACCTCATCTGCTGCAAAACCAATGGCATTAAAATCGGAAAATGGCGGGAACAGAGCAGTAAATGGAGCTGCACCATGTTAACTATTTGTCCTCCTGCTTCCCACCTAGTGGGGAGAGTTAAAATCCAGATTCTTAAAGATTAATTGGACAAAAGAGATGGAATTGTTCAACTTCCCAGAAACACATTTACTTCCATATGGAGAGAGCCGTGTTGAATTCTATTGAGTAGATGATACAGTTGAAATCAGTTACTTAAGGCTTAATCAAGTATGTTCCATAAACGTACATATGATCCTTCCTACAAACCCTGTTATGTTACAGTTGGGAGCTAGAAATCAACTTCCTGACATTGTTGAAAATGGAGACTGTGTTGGAACAGTGCGCAGAGAGAATATTGATTAAAATAGAGATTTTTACAAGCATTTCTTTTAAATTGCAGCAAACCAATTTAATAAGTAGAAATGCCATTTTCGGTAATATCTTTTTTCACTTCCAGCACTAAACTGCAGTAATGTAACCAGATCTTCTAGTTGATTTATGTCAAAACTTCTCCTTAAGAGCAATGGGTAGAACGTTACATTTTTATGGCAGTAAAGGGACGAATTTATGAATGTGTGAGCCTGTCATTACCTATACACGTGAGGCTCCAAACCAGGAGCACACATTGGTATAATTGGTCCTTAAGTGTGAACTTGGTGGAAACACTTTCTGTTTGTGCAGCGCAGCACAGCAAAATCAATATTTTTTTACCTCTACTTCTTGGCATTGTGATCCTCAGTAATGTGAGCAGTTGCAAGAAGGGCATCCCCATCTTCCCTTTAGTGTAACTACCAGAGTCACTGCTGTTAGAAAGGTAATTATATACACATTGTCATAACCCCCAACCTGAACTCAACAGGCAAGACAAAGGAGGGGCAAAGTCAGACGAACTAAGCTTTATTTGAAATGACTCACTCCAGCAGCTTTAGGTTTCAGCTATGCAGGCTAATGTTTTCCTTTCCAGAAATGTCAGACCTAAGCCAGCATGAGATACGTAATGTTTCACTGACAAACCACTGAGACAGAGTAAGGTGTTTTATTAATCTGCTCTTTGATGAAGCTATGTCCATTTTATACTGTACTTTATATTACAGATCTGTTGCTGATAGCAGCCCTGCTTTTGGCAGCAGAATGCTGTTAGGTAAATGACACAGTACTGCTGGCTCAGGGATGAGACTTGCTACAAGAGGTAGCTCTCACCAATGCCTCTGAAGATAGTGTTGCACTTCTAATAGCAAAGAGACAGCACTGCCAGAAACAAAGTGCACCATTTTTACTGGCTGCAAGAAGGTTGAATGGCACCTTAATGTGTTTTGCTTTATGAATCATATACTGCCTTTGGGAAAGGTACATCAGCCTGAAAAAAGTCATAAAAATCAACTTAAAACAACTGCCAGCTTAGTTTGATTGTTCTGCACTAATTTTTTGTCAGCAATCACTGACGCTCTGACTGGACCCCCAAAATGCTGTCATTGTAAAAGGCTAACAATTGGCACTAATGGAGAGGATCAGGGAGGCCCTTACAATAGCCCCAGCAGAAATGTTTGCTTTTCTTCCATTGCTTGGCTCCATTTAACAGCTACTCGCAGAATCCTAACACCTGCCTGGTTGACTCTGAACCGCCACTGAAGTGGCCTAGCAAGCCACTCAGTTGTATCAAACCATCTCAGGGCAACTAGGGATGTGCAATAAATGCCAGTTTTGCCAGCTTCACACACATCCTGAAAATTAATATTCATCTGACACATGGAATCATCTCTGTGATCCAGCGGTGGGATAGTGGCGGAGAACGAGGAGAGATTGGTTGGTGAGGACGGCTGCTGCCTCACTCCCCCAACCTCAATTTCCCACCACCCACTGGAAATGCCGCTGGCCAACCCTTCCCCACCTGACACATGCAAATGCCAGTGGGGATAGCATGGGTGCGGGGGGAGGGGGGGGCAGTGCAAGGGTCCACATTCCCAGTCCATTTCCCTCCTATCCCCCACCCCCGCTACCGCCAGTTTCTGCCTACGCCTAAAAGGCTGCAGCTTCCTTGATCTTTAGGCACCTTATGCCTCTTTAAGTATCCAGTGGCATTTCACAACCCGCCCAATTTTCTTTCCCATTGAAGCTAATGGCGGGGTATAAAACAGGCTGCCGATTCGCTATAGCCCATTTTGCCCTGTCGCTGAAGACCAATTTCACCCCCAGTCTTTTTGTTTTATAACTATTCTGGATACTTTTGTAAGCTGCAGCCTGAGAAATCCATGAAATTGCTAAATTTAATTCAAAGATTTTTCAATGGGCTGGAGATGTCAATATTCATTATTGGGAAAAACTATTGTCCAAAAAACATTTCTTAGAACTACATTTGTAAGGGTTACTAGCAGCTGCTCATTACAGAGATGTAGCACTAATGCGATTTGTGCTGATTAAACCCAACAGCAGCGCATTGGTGGCCTTTGTCAAGAGAAAGGATCATGACAGAGGTATATGACTTTAAAAATTTCAGAAGGAATGAGGGATGAACTAATAGAAATTAATTGGGAAATATTAATGATAAGTATCTCAGCTGAGGAAAAATCAGATACCTTTAAAACTACAATAATGTTGAATATCCAAGATTAACAGACAGCCAAGGGAAACAAATGTAAACTAAATAACCTTGATTTTGTGAAGCCCCAAGGCAGCATGAAGCCTGAAAGGCAGCGGATATGGTTAGAAAGTAATGTACTTTACCTCACATGTGTCGGCTGTGGCTCAGTTGGTAGCGCTTTTGCCTCTGAGTCAAAAGGTTGTGGGTTCAAGTCTCTATTCCATGAGGCTTGAGCACATAATCCAGGCAGACACTTCAGCGCAGTACTGAGGGTGTGCTGTACTGTTGGACAGTGCTGCCTTTCGGATGTGATGTTAAACCAAGGCCCTGTCTGCCCTCTCAGGTTGGATGTAAAAGATCCTCTGGTACTATTTCGAAGAAGAGCAGGGGAGTTATCTCTGGTGTCCTGGTAAATATTTATCCCTCAATCAATATCACTAAAACAGATTATCTGGTCATTGTCTCATTGCTGTTGGTAGGACCTTGCTCTGCACAAATTGACTGCTGTGTTTCCTACATTACAACAGTTGACTACACTTTAAAAATGTACTTCATTGGTTGTAAAGCATTTTGGTTCGTGAAGGGCGCTATATAAATGCAAGTCTTTCTTTTACACCAATAACCAATGGGTTATTCGGAGGCAAACAAGGAGCAAACCACTATTGTGGTTGCCTAGCCCTGCCCTCTTTCTGGCTCTGCTTGGATTATTTGAGTAGTATGGCTGGGTAGCATGGATGTTGAGTCACCCTCAGAGACAGCTCCCTCATCAATGCCTACATCTGCCATGCCCGAGCTGCTGGGCATTCCCTTGGCATGTCCTGTGATTTATGTAGGAGCAGACATTAGGGGCTCGAATTTAGCAGGCCTGCGGGTTCGCAGCGGGTGGTCCTCCGGGAACGTCGAAAACGCGAACGGCGAAATTAGTGGGTTGCCCACGCGATCGTAGCAGGCAACACACTAATAGGAATCAATTACCTGCTCCTCCGGGGTCCACGGCGCTGGCCTGCGCGTCGGTCGGGCTGCGCATGCGCAGTACGATCTGTCAGCTGGAGGCTCTCTAGTTAAAGGGGCAGTCCTCCACTGACAGATGCTGCAACCAATAGAACAAATTGCAGCATGGAGCAGCCCAGGGGGAAGGCTGCTCCCAGTTTAATGATGCCTCACTCCAGGTATCATCAGATGGGGTGAGGAGGAGGGGGAGGACACAGATCTTCCCCCCGGCGGGCGGGAGGAAGCGGCCTGCCTCTGCCACCAAGAAGGCCTGGCTCGAGGTGGCAGAGGGGGTCACCTGCGCCACCAACATATGGCCCACCTGCATTCAGTGCAGGAGGCGCTGCAATGACCGCAGTAGGTCCGCCACAGTGAGAACACGAAGTCTTTCCCCTACACTCCGTCTGCCACAACACTGCCCCCACCCCAAATCTCCTTCGGCACCGCCAACACTATTCTGTCACATCACCCTTCATACCCACTCACACCCCATCCTCATCTTACCTCCACCTACTCACCTCGCCAGTACTCATCCTGCCACTAACATGCAACCCAATCCTCATACAATCTCATGGCTCCATCCCATACTCACCCTCTCGTGCATCTCCCTCACGGCCAGCCTCACTCAACCTGCCACCACCTGTGCTGCAGCCACAGGGCATGCATCACATATGTGCAGTAGGCAGCGTAAGGCAAACGTCTCGTCAGCATGAAGGGGGTGCACAAGGGTGTCTGAGGGTTTGTCATGGGTGTTACCCATATTGAATTTCAGAGCAACAAACAGCACACATTATATTGACACCACCACTGCCATGTCTCCGCGAATCCTGTCCGTTGTGTCCAATAATGCCCGCTCCTGGGTATCACTATGAGGACCCACCACTGATGCCACCCATCGTGTTACTGCAGAGTAGGTGCAGGTGTATTTGCAGGGCTCGTCTGCGCAGACGACTGAGAGACATCGGCGGTGTAGCCGGCTGCACCCTGGAAGGATGTGGAGGAGAAGGTGTGGAGGGCAGTGGTGACTTTGCCAGCGACAGGTAAGCAGTTGGTGCTGGGGCCAGCCAGGAGCAGCTCGGCATGAAAGAGGCTGCAGATCTCCACGACTACATGTCGAGCGAATCTGCGCCTCCCTGTGCACTGCTGCTCGGAGAGGTCCGGGGAGCTGCGCCTCGGTCTGTGGACCCTGTGGCGAGGGTAGTGCCCTCTGCGACGCGTCTCTCTCTGCGGTAGCCCTCCCTCCTGCTGTGCAGGTGGATGTGCAACAACACCGTGTTGGGGGGATCCATGTCTCTGCGGCGGACGGCGTGGACTGCGAGGCTGCTGGTGCTGGTCATGCTCTTCGTCCTCCGAGGGTGTCCACACACCACCCAACTGGCAGGTGTTGGTCTGAGGGGTTGTGCAGGGTAGGTGTGTGGGTCCTCGGACTGGGGCTGCGGTTTCATGTCGGTCTGTCCTCTGGCTTGGCGGGGGGTGGTGGAGGGCAGGGGTTGCCCTATGTGACGCGGTGGCCTCCTGCGTGGGTGAGGGCTCTCCCCCGTGGAGCGCACCTTGGCACCTGCCACAGGCTGCTGGCTGCAACACGCCTGGTTGGAGGGAGTCTGTTTCCCCCAGTGTGGGAAACTGACTGCGTTAAACCTAAAATCCCACACTTCCTCTTTTGACAGCTGCTTCAGCTCATTAACTGACCACAACGAGCAAGTTAAGTACTCTCAAGTGGAACCCCGCTGGCTTTAATTGCCTGCGGGATTCCCACCAGCGGGGCTTGCGCGCGCAGCCCCGCACGTCAGCGCGGTACCCGGAAGTGGCCGGGATTTTGTCGCGATCCGGTCACGTGACCGGAGATCGGGATTTTCGGGGCCACCCCGCTGGAAACCCGCCGGAAACCCGACCCTAAAATCGAGCCCTAGGTGTTGCTATCAGGTTGTTCAAGCTCCACAACGAGGTCCAGTCCAGCCAATTCTCAGCAATGGTGTAGCCAGACAAAGCTGAGTCATTGACGTTAGAGCCCAAGATCTTGATAGCATCAGTGAGTATTGCCAAGGGAACCCAAGCTGTGCTTCGCTCCTCCGGTGAAAAGGACTCCACTGCAGATGGCCCAGGAGGTGTCACATGGTCCAGGGCATGCTGCAATTCTGTGAAGCAGTTAAACAGCACTGCGCAGATAAAACTAGTGATCTGCTGTATACTAGCTGAAACTCATGGCAGGGTGCTTCACACATTCTCAAAGGACAGTGTCAGCTTTCAGGGTTTTTTGACCGTTTTTTAATGGAAGTGATTTGAAAATAAAAGTTACTTTTAAGTTTTTAAGTATATTCTCACAAGTTTTTGATTAAAACAAGCAAGCAGACAAAAGGTGGTTAGTATGCCAAATGGAAACTAAACAAAAAGCAATTTGTTAGCTTAACAAAGTAATCAAAAAACACCTCACACCTCTTGTGTTGGAAAGTCATTTGGTCTCTGATTATCTGTGGAGAGTTAAAAAGGCATAAATTGGGACACGAGATGGGTATGGTAGTGTAGTAGTTATGTTACTGGATTATTAAAAAGAAAGAATGCATTTATAAAGCGCCTTTCACATCCTAGAGACCTCCCTAAGCTCTTTACAGCCAATTAAGTATTTTTGAAGTGTAGCCACTGTTGTAATATTAATACAGAGTCCAGGACTAATAAGACAGAGGACATCAATTCAACTGTGGATTGCAAACTTTGTGGAAAATCTGCCTCTTCATTAAACTCAGTGTCTCCAAAAAATATCCCAGAGCAAGTGCTTGCCTGGGACCTTCGCTGCTGACCCTGCCAAAATTTGTGAGACCAGGGGAGGTCCCTTCATTTCCATGATAATGACCTGGTACACTCACCAGACATACTGGCTGTCCAGCCTATTCCTGCTGACCGAGAGGCCAGAGACATCGAGGTGTAGAAATTGGTCCTTGTTGCGCCATTTTCTGGATGGAAAAGTGCCCACCACCAAACAGTAAGTATTTTTTTATCCTACCTTCTTGTGGAGCCGAGAGCACCAGGTGTGCAAAATATTTGGTGAATGTCATTCATTGAAAGTGCACAACAAACAAGTGTGTGTTTAGTTTCATTTAAGCAGTTGTATGATTATTTACTAATTATAACACATAAGTTCACAGCAACTGGCAGGAGGGTGTAATTCCAATGTGGCTAGTTTACATAGGCAATTTTTATTATAAATGTGGACAAAGGAATTTATAATCGAAATTTGTAAGATTTTTAATGTATTATTGCTATATGATTTCAAACATTAATCGAAGATGATAGGACTGATTTGTAAAAGAGAAAGATCCCAAGAAATGTTGATGGTATGGTGTAGATTTTCAACTTTGCAGATCAGCCGCCCATTGTAGAAACCATCCGATTTTCATTTCTATTGATTTCTGTTGAGAGAATTTAACCCTTTGCGAGTTAAATTTAAATAAATAGTAACAGGTTTTTGCCTTTATATTTCTTTGCCTGCATTTTGCTCCATACATGAATTGGTTTTGCTGAGAAGGCCTACATATTTGCATTTTTAAGGTTTTTTTCCCTTCCACTACATTTCTTCATTATTTTGGTTTCTGTTTGTTTTGATGTGGCACCTTACAAAGAGGTAAGGATGGGTATACCTTTGGAATAATTTAAAAGAGGAATTCATGAACAGCCTAACAATGCACGTGCAATGAACCCCAACACATTTTGGTTGCACCCGTCACTACTCCAGAACCTGTAGTTGGTCATGGGAGAGGAGTCTTGTTTATTCCACCTCCACTTTACAAGCCAAGCTACCACAGTGTTATGCTATCTGCTGCCCAATGATCAGCACACAACATCTGGATCAGAGACTGCTCTTCCCATAGAAGTGAAGGTTACCACTCGACGAAGCTTTCATGCCACTGCATCCTTCCAAACTACCCCAGGAGACATCTGCTACATCAAGTCCTGCAGTGCACACAAGTATCTGGGAAGTGACAACCACTGTGCTGGGCAGGGAGCAAAACCTTCTTCAGTCTTCCTGTGGAAAGAAGACATCACTTAGACAGAATGCTCAGCTTTCACTGGATGGCAAGGTTCCTTTCAATTCAAAGAATCACGCATGGAACCCCTGTAGCATCAGGGCTCTTCATGTCAACTACATGGCCTTTATGAAGTGAAAAAGTTTGCACTCAGTTAATGTTCAGGTAGTATCTAACCAGCAGAAACATCATGAGCATGTCAATGGCCATTGTCCAGGAAGCAATGGTACACTGGGAGGATGGTTCTTTGGAGAACCAGGCTATCACCCCATGTTACTCAGAAATGCTCTAACAGCAGAGAAGGACCTCCAATTCTACATCCACCACTGCCAACTACAAGTAAAGTGTGCCATGCACTTTGGGCACAATTAAAGTGTATTGTAAAAGGGCAATGGTTGTCTACATGGTTAAAATAGGATCCCCCTCACCACCCCCCACCCCAACAAAAGTTGGTTAGTTTCTAATTAAGGTTTGTGTCATGCTTGATGAATCTCCCAAAAACATGTAATTAGGAGCACACCCACCTTCACCTTGCTCCTGACAGCAGGAAATGTCTTCCCTTTTGTAGGCGGATATGAGGGTACTGCACTGAAGAGGGTGCAGACCTTCCTCCAACTGGTGCGACTGGCACTTGCACTTTTACTGGACGATGGCCCACCGTCCCAAATAAGACCACTGTCCTTTGGTGCACTTGATCCAGAAATATTTCTAAACCTTCAGCATTAAAGGAAACAGTGCTGTCAATGTGCATCCATGGCATCATTGTGATAAATTAGGCAACCTTTCTGTTCATCTATAACTTCCTCTTTTTTGGCAAGCTGCAACCCTTTAAGAACTACTTTTGCAACAGATTTTGTGATCCCTAGTCAAGTGTGTCACAAGCTAAGCTCCCCTTAATCAAAAAGGAGGCAAAGTTTATGTCAGGAAATTAGCCACAGATCATCCCCTGCATGACAGGCATGGCAGGCATATGCAGTCTTTAACCTTGTAATAATGGAGAATTTTTTTTTATTATTCGTTCACGGGATGTGGGCGTCGCTGGTGAGGCCAGCATTTATTGCCCATCCCTAATTGCCCTTGAGAAGATGGTGGTGAGCTGCCTTCTTGAACTGCTGCAGTCCGTGTGGTGACAGTTCTCCCACAGTGCTGTTAGGAAGGGAGTTCCAGGATTTTGACCCAGCGACAATGAAGGAACGGCGATATATTTCCAAGTCGGGATGGTGTGTGACTTGGAGGGGAACGTGCAGGTGGTGTTGTTCCCATGTGCCTGCTGCTCTTGTCCTTCTAGATGGTAGAGGTCGCGGGTTTGGGAGGTGCTGTCGAAGAAGCCTTGGCGAGTTGCTGCAGTGCATCCTGTGGATGGTACACACTGCAGCCACAGTGCGCCGGTGGTGAAGGGAGTGAATGTTTAGGGTGGTGGATGGGGTGCCAATCAAGCGGGCTGCTTTATCTTGGATGGTGTCGAGCTTCTTGAGTGTTGTTGGAGCTGCACTCATCCAAGCAAGTGGAGAGTATTCCATCACACTCCTGACTTGTGCCTTGTAGATGGTGGAAAGGCTTTGGGGAGTCAGGAGGTGAGTCACTCGCCGCAGAATACCCAGCCTCTGACATGCTCTTGTAGCCACAGTATTTATGTGACTGGTCCAGTTAAGTTTCTGGTCAATGGTGACCCCCAGGATGTTGATGGTGGGGGATTCGGCGATGGTAATGCCGTTGAATGTCAAGGGGAGGTGGTTAGACTCTCACTTGTTGGAGATGGTCATTGCCTGGCACTTATCTGGCACGAATGTTACTTGCCACTTATAAGCCCAAGCCTAGATGTTGTCCAGGTCTTGCTGCATGCGGGCTCGGACTGCTTCATTATGTGAGGGGTTGTGAATGGAACTGAACACTGTGCAGTCATCAGCGAACATCCCCATTTCTGACCTTATGATGGAGGGAAGGTCATTGATGAAGCAGCTGAAGATGGTTGGGCCTAGGACACTGCCCTGAGGAACTCCTGCAGCAATATCCTGGGGCTGAGATGATTGGCCTCCAACAACCACTACCATCTTCCTTTGTGCTAGGCCCAGAATGGCAAAAGCTGGGAGTGGGAAAGCAGAAAAGTCTGAGGACTTTTGTGAAGTTATTAATTGTTATCTGCATGATTAAATATAATGGTACTGCCTAAGTACTAATTTTCTTCCCACTCTGCTCAGGTGACTTTTGATGCTGAAGGCAGTGACCAGTAGGTAAGAACTTTCATTTCGGATGTGTTCAGATTCCACATGTACACTGATGACACCCAGCTCTACCTTACGGCCACCTCCCTCGACCCCTCCACTGTCTCTCATTTGTCACACTGCTTGTCCGACATCCAGGACTGGATGAACAAAAATTTCCTCCAACTAAATATTGGGAAGACCAAAGCCATTGTCTTTGTTCCCCACCATAAACTCTGTTCCTTAGCCATCGACACCATCTTTCTCCCGGGCCACTGTCTGAGGCTGAACCAGACTGTTCGCAACCTTGGCATCCTATTTGACCTTGAGATGAGCTTCCAACCACATATCTGCTCCATCACCCAAGACCGCCTACTTCCACCTCCATAACATCGCCCGTCTCCGCCCATGCCTCAGTTCATCTGCTGCTGAAACCCTCATCCATGCCTATGTTACCTCCAGACTGGGCTATTCCAAAGCTTTCCTGACTGGCCTCCCATCTTCCACTCTTCGTAAACTTGAGCTCATGCAAAACTCTGCTGCCCGTATCCTAACTCGCACCAAGTCCCTTTCTCCCATCACCCCTGTGCTCGCTGACCTACATTGGCTCCCGGTCCGGGAACACCTCGATTTTAAAATTCTCATCCTTGTTTTCAAATCCCTCCATGGCCTCACCCCTTCTTATCTCTGTAACCTCCTCCAGCCCTACAACCCTCCGAGATCTCTGCACTCCTCCAATTGTTGCCTCTTGCACATCCCCAATTTTAATCGCTCCACCATTCGCAGCCGTGCCTTCTGCTGCCTGGGCCCTAAGCTCTGGAATTCCCTCCCTAAACCTCTCTGCCTCACTACCTCTCTCTCCGACTTTAAGTCGCTGCTTAAAACCTACTTCTTTGACCAAGCATTTGGTCACCTGTCCTAATACCTCCTTATGTGGGTCGGTGCCAAATTTTGTTTGATAACGGTCCGGTGAAGTGCTTTGAGATGTTTTTTCTACGTTAAAGGCACTATATAAATGCAAGGTGTTGTTGTTGTTCATTTGTGAAGAAAATAGAGTTGAACTTATAGGCAAATTGTTCATATATTACACTGTGAAGACCAACGACAAATATATTTTTAACCTTTTGAGGACTACAATAGCTTTTCAACACTATAGTATAAGGGTCAATTTTGCAAGGCTGTGCTAGCAGTGAGAGACCTTGGTGGCAGCAGGCATGGGGCATAAAAGGAGACATTAGGGATTGCGTGCCCAATTTACTGTACATGGTATTTCATGATATGTGAGTTTAGCGAGTGAATGTGCCAATTATTGCAGCCCCAGGATATCACTGCAAGAGCTCCCCAGGGAAGTGTTCACGGCATTCTATCTCACTGAGGTGGCAGGAGACAAACAGATTCTTAAGATCCTACTTCCTTGGTCTCAAAGGGGTTAGGCATAAATTTGGAGGTTGGTACACTGAGTGAGGTAAGGTCTTCCGGCCTCCTGAAGGGCGCAAGTGGGCTCCACTAAGCAATATCAGGACCTACGTGTCAGAGATAGGCCGACAACACTGTAGCCCCGATTGTCTGACCCAAGCTCTCAACGAGTGTAGCTCCCCCCTGGCAGTTGGGGATTGTGGCATAAGTTTTACTGAAAAAATCTCATCAAGCAAAGGCAGCAATAATATTCAAATGACATCCTGTCAAGTTTCAAAGTGCCCACTGAGACACTCAAAGGCTTCAATAATGTATCATATTATTGAGATTTGATATGTATTATATGATTACAATTCATGCTACCTTTTTAATTAAAACCTGTAATTTTAATTAAACCACAACAAATAATGTTGTGGTTGGATCTTAGAAAAAGAAGTCCCTTGTTGTAGACAAAAAAGAGGCAACTGCAAAAACAAATTCCACTCACAGGAATGTATATGTCAGAAAAATGACATGCAAGGAAAAAAGAAAAGAAAGAACTTGCATTTATATAGCGCCATTCATGACCTCGGGATGTCTCAAAGTTCTTTATAGTCAATTAAGTACTTTTGAAGTGTAGGCACTGTTGTAATGCAGGAAACACAGCAGCCAATTTATGCACATCAAGGTCCCACAAACAACACTGAGATAATGACCAGATAATCTGTTTTTAGTGATGTTGGTTGAGGGATAAATATTGGCCAGGACACCGGGGGGATTTCCCTTGCTCATCTTTGAATAGTGCCTTGGGATCTTTTACGTCCAGTTGAGAGAGCAGATGGGCCTCGTTTTAATGTCTCATCCAAAAGATGGCAGCTCCAACAGTGCAGCACTCCTTCAGTACTGCACGGGGGTGTCAGCCTGGATTACGTGTTCAAGTCTCTGGAGTGGGTCTTGAGCCCACAACCTTCTGACTCAAAGGCGAGAGTACTGAGCCAAGGGTGACACCTAGTAATGTATAGTGTGCCCATTATATAAGACAGACCTAGGGCACTGGGTCATTAAGCTTTTTGCAGCATTGAGTGGCCACGCATGGGATGTTGCAGTCAGGGGTTACTTCCCCGGCCACCTCCATTTACTGCCCCAGAGGAGCTTTCTGTGGGAGCCTGCATGGCTACTTTCTAAATAGGCCTCCCTCATCTGACTGTCATTCTGGAACAGCATTTCCTTAGCTGCATCAGGAAACAGTGGAGCTGTCTGCCTTTCAGCTGAAGTCACAAACACTTTATGGAAAATAATTTGCTCGGGGACAACAAAGAGAAATCTGATGATGCCTGGCCCTTTAAGCTGTTAAATCCTGCAGAAGCATGCGACTGTCCATTTCCCTCTCCCCCTTCTCCCCATGGCCGAGCTGCAAAACAGGGATGCTTCTCATACCCTTAGCTCAGCCACAATAATGATAGGAGTCTGCGCTCATGACATTGGTGAGTATAAATCGCATTACCTTGTACTTCATGCCGGATCGAAAACTGCGGGCTTAGTTACACATATCAAAATGTATATATATAATTTCTGCCTACAATTTTTACAAAAAAGTGTTGTAGAGAGCCAAATGATTTCACAGTCCCCCAACTGAGGTCAAATTGGTGGAATTATAAAGAGAAGAATGAATAAAGTGAAGTAGCTGCATTGCAGTTTGTGCGAAGTGGATTTGAATTTTCTTAATTTATCTGAATGAATCATTAATGAGCATACAGGAGTGACTGAGGACAGTAAATCTGAAGAATGAGACTGCAAAGGGAAGCTAAAATTTATTGCGAATGTCTCTCAGATCTAAAGTTAAGTACACCCAGGTGACCAATCAGAAGTCAGAAAAGCTATTTGCGAATAATCAAATTAGTAATAGGACTGTGTAGGGAGTTCTATAGGTTAGTGGTGAAATAAAGAAGGAAAATTTGTTCATGATGAACCTAGAAAAAAGCAAGGAAAGCATTATTAGTGGCGAATCTAAGAGGTTGCTTGAGCAAACTCAACATTGGGGGTGAAATTCAACTTTGGGCGGATGCAAATCAGGCGGTAACGGATCGGCTGCCCATTATATATCCTGCTTGATATTCCATCCCGTTGACTTCAATGGAAAAGGAAATCTGGCGGGGTGTATAACAGGCCGCTGATCCGCTACTGCTTATTTTGTGCCCGCCCGAACTTGAATTTCAGCCCCATTAAGTTTTCACTCCTGTTAAAGTGGCTGGAGTAGCATTGCTTCCTTGTTTGGAGAAAGGAGTGTGTCTCAATAATTGATCACGCCTAGTCTTCCATAACTAGTCTTTCACAATAATGTAAAAATACTCCACTACATGAAGTGAGTGACACCCTTAATAGAATGAGCATTTAATATAAAGACTGACGTCAGGAAGAATGTTGCACTTGTTAGTAAATTAACATAAGCCCAGACTTTAACTCGGAGTATGAATGCAGCATTGGGGAGCTGGTGAGAGCGAAAAGCTCAGATGGCTGTGCTGGCATGAAGCCCAGGCTATTTTAACTAATAGGCCTCATTTTAATTTTTCAAATCAGACTCCTGCCCGCAGCCGGCAGGAATGATGTAATGTCCGGTGGGCGGAAGTAGGAAATTGCATGGCAGCATTCCATCCCGGGGACCCAAGGAGACGGTCCTCAGCAAAATGAGTGATGGGGGGAGGGGGAAGTCTGAGGCGATTTCAGTCACAGAGAGGGGAAGGGAAGCCTAGGGCAGGGGACACCCAAAGAATCCTTATGGGCCCGGAGGAGCATTCCTGATCATCCTGTCCAACAAGGAAACCTTTAAAAAAATTTAAAGCTGCACTTATCTGGACCTCTTCTGAATCCAATTCACGGCTGCTTTTCCGGGTACGGTCAACATTGCACGACCTGCAGCCTGGGTTAAAATCGTGTGGGTCTGAGCGATGTCGTCGGACCCCAACTTTGGAATACTTATGAGGCCCTCTCTGCCTGCATCGAGGGCCTTACATGCCTCCCGAAGCCAAATCTCGCAGCCTGCGAGAGTGCAGCTCGGATGCGGAGATAAGGACACTGTCGTGTTTTAACCCATCCACATGCCCCCTTTCCCTCGGGTGCGGAGGGTTAATATCGAGGCTATAGATTTTCCAAAAGATTCTGAATAATTTTGTACAAACTCAACAGATTAACATCAAACTGAAAGGCAGAGAGATCACTGGAATTATTAATTGTTTTTTGACATTTGATATATCACCAATATACAGGACAAGTGGCGTGAAGGCACTAACTTAATCTGTACTATAGTTGAACAGGCACTAACAGCCTACAGTTCCTCATTCTTCATGTGTGAGTGTAAGTTATTTACCATGGGAGTCCTAACAGCCAAGTCTGATCCTGCCCTCATCCGCCATTCACACATCTGCACTTTTAGGCAAGAGTCACTGATATTGACCAGGAGTTAATTGAACTCTGGTTGAATTGACCCTCTCTAATCAAAGCTAATTGTAGCACTGCTTCTGTCACCCTGGCTGAAATTAGTTAAATCGTCACAGATCAGGGCTTGACCTTGGAATCTGCCTTGCCTAGGACTCATTACCCAATAGCTGATGCATTTACTCACTGAGCCATCTGGAAAGGCACAATTTTTTATAACAGAGAAAATGTTATCACGTTAACGAAATGATCATACAAACCTAAAAATGACTGCTGGCTGAGAAGGGGAATAATGTGTGATGATAGACAAGAACTGAAATAAATTATATCAAAGTAAAGGGTATTCAGGGAATAGGTTGTGGAGAGATTAGGATAGTTGATTGGAGAGGAGCATTTAATCATTCAGTGCGACAATAAGAGACTGCAGCACAGCAAAAGGCTTCAAAACAGGAGTTATCTTACAAAAATAAATGGAAAGTGTCCCTGCATTTTCTCATAATTGAATCAACATGGCTACTAGACAGCATTAAATGAGATTACATGTACTTTCTATAATTTGTGTATTTACCAACACTTTGAAAATTATTTAAACAAAACGAAACAAATTATTTTTTTAAAAAAATATAGAAAAAAGAAGAGTCCTTGCTTTGAATTTACTCCAGTATAAAGATCATAGTAGCTGAGTAAAACTATTGCTGAAATGGAGGAAAACGCATTCCATACACACGTGGAACTGGCGTTTTACACCACAATTCAACCCATTATAAAGTGAGGGAGTTATTGGGGTAGCTTTTAACCCCCAAGAATGGGTGGATTGGGGGTGGGTGGGAAATAAAATAACATGTTTTTGGAGCGGGACCGCATCCCGGCTCCAACCTGTCCACTTCTGGGTTTAACCCAGGCAGGTGTGCATGCGTGTGGACAGCAGACACCAGGAAGTCCCGCCCCCATTTAAAGCCGATGGGCCGATACTTAAAAGGACAATGTACCTCATTGCGATATTTGAGGTACTTAATATTTTGTGTATTGGAACATTAAAATGAATTTGACCTTATCTGTTCGGGTTTCCCATCGCTTCAGAATCACATCGGGTGAAAGCAGGCGGGAAGATCTGGATCCATGAGGTGCTTGCCTTTATCGCATTGCTTGTGGGCCTGGAGAAGCAGGAGTGCTTCATCCAGGCCCAATAAGCTCACCTGGCTGACAGGAACCCCGCGATCGGCCGCTTCCCCCCTCCTCCCGATGGTGGACCTCCCCCCATGGTGGACCCTCACCTATATCCGACTCTCCACCCGACCAACAGCGACTTCCAATTTTCTTCCTGGCCCCCAAAATTCCTCCCCAGCCCCCACCCCGATCATCTTCCCGACCCCCCAATCTTCTTCCCGGCCCCCATCTTCTTTCTGGCCCCCAAACTTCTCCCCGCCCCCTCGATCTTCTTCCCGGCCCCCCGATCTTCTTCCCTGCCCCTCAATCTCTCCCCCCGACCCCCAATCTTCTTTCCAGCCCCCTGATCTTCTTTCCTGCCCCTCGTTCTCTTCCCCAGCCCCCCGATCTTCTTCCCAGCTCCCTGATCTCTCCACCGGCACCCTAATCTTCTTCCCGGCCCCCCAGTCTCTTCCCTCAGCCCCCTGAACTCCTCCCCACCCTCCCCCCATCACGATCTTCTCCTCGTCCCATGATCCCTACCTCCCTCCCTCCGATCTCTGGCTGCGTCCTGCTGCAGCAGGCCTTCTTGCCTGACAGCCAGTCAGCCTGTCAATCAGGCTGGCTGCTGGGCACGAAACCCGGAAGTGAAATTAATTGGCCTCATTAAGGTTGGGATCGCAGATCATGACCCGCCCACTTACCTTCCGGGTTTCACACCCAATCATCTTCCCACCCCCCCCCCCCCCCCCACCTCGTTCCCTTCCAGGCTCAAAGTTAAAATTTACCCCCTTGTCTCTTTCCATATAGCTGTACTTATTTGTTATATGCGTATAAAAATGCAGTTGAAGGCAGCTGGGCAGAGCATTAAATGTGCCACAGTTCAATAAGTCTTGCCGTTTAGACTCACAATTTTCTCTGCATTGAAATCCTGGCCTATTGATATAAGCCAACAAGCTGAGCATAATTGAGGAGAACTTGATGGCTTTATAGAGTAGAATTGTGTGTGCAACACCATGGACCACCATTCCCAAAAGAATTATTGATCTTGTCCTCTCAGTGCTGAAGATAACATCATTTGTCAGCATTTATCAATTCCGCCTGTATCTGCCCTCACCAATTAGCTTGCTACTCGTCTACCAGAAGAAGAGTTTACCATTCTAGTGAGGATGGTGTCATAGAGAACATCAATTTTAATGACATCCACCATGCAATTGATGAAAGTGAGGAACAAAGTGGGATTAAACACTTTACTCTTGGAATAAAAGTATAAAAGTCAGGGGTTGGGATGATGCTGTGGGGGTCGTACACTGTCCTTACACCTCTGGGACCTAGCTTGAATCTGGCCCAAAGCTTGTCTTTGTGCTGGCTGTAAGACTCTGAGATGGGAAATCTCAACCCAGTTCCTAGTAGGTGTGAGCCACAGCACAACTTACAGCAGAATCAAATTGGTGATCTCACTCAGAGAGATCATAAGAACAACTGCTGATGGAAGTAGAGAAATTCACTCTGGTGAGGTGACATTGGTGTTAAGGCACCTAATTTGGATAGAGTAAAGAGATTTGGTTTGTATCTTACCATGCTTTACCTATTATGACAATGCTTGAGGATGACACTGGAGGATAATCTTTTTACAGACTCTGCTCACCATGCAGAGTCTTGCTAGGCGGAAGCACTGATCTGTGAATCAGGCACATGCATTAGTGCAGCCAATTTGTGATAGACCAGATCTCCTGGTCATCAAAATGATTGATTCATTTGCCCTTGTGATTCATGAAGGCCATAGGCTAGTCTGCAGGAGTCCGCATGGTGACGTGTGAGCAGTGAATAATGCCCTGGATTTAAAGAAAGCCTGCAATCTGGGCAAGCCCCAGAGCCCTATCCTGCTGCATCCAGTTGTCTGTGAGGAAAGTGATGGAAAGTATTTGCTCCAGGAAACATGACATAGTCACCAGTTTAATGCAAGCACGGACTGCAGACTGACTAATGTTGCTGATATCCTGCATTGCAGCCTGCAAGGAGCCAGAGGCAGTGAATTTGAGGGCCTTAGAAACTTTGACTGCAACAGGCAATGCAGAGCCATCTGTGGCAAAAGGCAGCACAGGTCTGTGACAGCTTCCATAGAGAAACACAGTTCCTCAGAGAAGTGCGGTATGTAACTCTGGGCCTATACCCTATTGGAAGGGAATAATGATTCCTGCACTCTCTCTTCCTCCTCTGTAGTCTCCCTACAGTTGCAGCTTCATGTGTTCCTTCCACCTGTTGCTGCTGCTCCTCTTTCTCCCCTTCCTCTCGCCTCAGTGGAATGCCCATTTTTAGAAAAGGAGCACAGCCAGTATCCCCGCTTAAGCTTTGTGAAGATTGTCTGACCACTACGAGCAGTAAAAAAGCGATTCTGTAACCAAATACAACTGTGAACTAACAGCAAGATGTCTGCTAAACATTGGTAGGAATTTAAATGAGAGCAGGTGAGGATCCCTTTAAGTAGCTGCAAGTGGCTGCCTTCTACTCTATTCCGCTCACGATTTGTGTGTGGTTGAGGAAGAAACGGTGATAGTGCGGAATGACGCAAAAATGATGTTTGGGTCCTATCATTGTCATAAGACCCTCAATGCATATATCTATTAGGCACCGGCTGGTTTCTGGAGGGAGCATGGCCGTCAAAATAGAGAGCTGTCCTAAAATCAGAATAGGCGGAGCTCCAGCGGTAAGTCAGCAATTTGTTTTTCAATTTACGTCCCATTACTGCCCCCTCACACCGAAAAACAGGGCAGTAGGCAGACGAAAATAGACCCTGGTGTTACAATGAATAAGTAACAATATCGTCTCAACTAAGAAAGATTAGCCATTTCTGGAGCTGCAAGGAATATTTTATTTATTTGAACCTACTGAAATCTAGATGCTTTTGCACTAATATTAAACTCATAAATAAAGACAGAAAATTCTGAAAACACTCAGCAGGTCAGGAGCATCTGTGGGAGAGAAACAGAGTTAATGTTTCAGGTCGATGACTTTTCATCAGAACCGGAAGATGTTAGAGATGAACAGCTTTGAAGCAAGTACAGAGGCAGGGAAAACAGGAGCAGGGAAAGAACAAAAAGGAAAGGTCTTTGGAGGGCAGGAGTGATTAAATGACAAACTGAATGATGGTGCAAGACAAAAGGGGGTGGTAATGGGACAAGTAGAGAAACAAAGGATGGGTCCAGAGGAGATGTAAATGGTTACAGCAGAATAGCGGAGGGGGAGGGAAGCATGGAAAATCTGGCCCAGGAATGTGGCAGGAGAAAGGTAGATAGACCGCAGGGGTGCGGACCTCCCCTTCGGCCGTGTAACAATAGGGGATCCCCACCACAAGCACCAACCCACACCTCCTCCACTCCCAGTGGCTCTGGTGCAGCCATCTTCCATTACCAAAACCCACTGTCTGAGAAAAAACGGGAGCCAAATTTTATTCATGGTTAGTTAATTTAATATTGTTGCTCGCTTGACGATGATGAACAGTATGCCTCTACAAGCAGGCAGCACTTTGGAACTGATGCATGTTAATAAAAATATGTTAAAGTAGCTTTAATTTCATTTTAGTTTTTGAATCTTTGTTGATATTATTTACTTCAAATGAAAAAATTGGGCACTATCTTTAAATCATGAACTGGTGATTATATGGACTGCTGAGCACTATAAGAGCACTGGTAACTGAGCTTGTGGTTTCAGTGGGGAGGACTGATACTGCACCCTGGTTTGAGTATTAGAATTGATAGTCTTAACTGACTTTGACTTAGTATCATTGAGAGGCAATTATAATGTGCTAGGTTGTGAAGTCGGAGATAACTGAGGAGGAATAGGGTACAAAAACACCATTATTCTCTCTGATAGCCAAATAAAAAAGCACCACTAAATTAGTCGCCAGCTACACACATCCGCTAAAAGTTTAATTAAAATAGCAGGGAATTTTAGAGGGGGAAAAACCAACAATCAGTAAGTGATTACAAAGAAGTAAGAAGTATTTGCGTGTCTGGGGAGAGGGGAGTAGGGTCTGAAGAAAGCAGGGTCTGTGTTGCACAAATTTGAAACCAGGTTGCAGCACTAGAATGTCAGATCAGATTTAAGAGCTATAAAATCAAATGAGCTTCAACAGCACCACTGAAAATCATCAGCCTCTGGGTGTCTTTAGCAGCTTGCTGGTCCTGCAGTTAGATGGAAAATGTCACTTTCATTAATAGCCTGCGCAGAATAGCCTTTGTTAAAATAATGGTACACTATTTTACATGCTAAAAAAAGATCAAATCGCATGTGTTGATGTGACAAAGTACTTTCAATGACTGTGGTGGCCAAATAGGCTTTTCTCATTCTATAGCTTTTTATTAAATTATTTTGACCTTGTGATGTTTGATTGCTGATTGTTTATTTTTTGCTTAGATATTTTGCCTGTTGTATGAATGTATTCATTGCCTTTGTGGAGCCTTTAAAGGGCTGTGCTGCAAACAGACTTTAATAGGAGCTCAATCAACACCCTGCCCAAATAGTGTCATATGATGTTATAATGTATGATGCTTTATGTTTCTTCCCAGTATAAATAAACCAAAATAAAATTAGAATAAGTGTAGACGCAATAAGAAGATGTTATCTTGTTAGCGGGAATGTAACTAACAGAAAATTGTTAAAGCAACCTGAAACAGGCAACTTTTTATACCTCTAGTTAATTCTTATTGGAATAAGTGATTGAATGGACTATGGTTAACTACAGACAAATACATACTTGATCCAGATATAGGGCTGAACAAAGAAATTGTGTTATTTAATGAGGGTCTGACTATTAAATAGATATTGCATCCAACCCGTGGCCATATAATCTCCATTTTTTATTTTTACCTTTTTAAAATGTTCTTGACATTTTCCTCTGTTGCTTTTCTGAAGGTGTTGGTTTCAAATCGACTAGGTACCCTCCATTACCTCACCTGAGCGGCCATTTATTCATATGAGAATGTCAGCACGCTAGTCGCTATGGGAGGCTCACAGCCAAGCCCTGACCCGATGTCCACAATGTGAAATTCCAGCTGGGCTCACCAGAAAGTGGAAGGCTGGCCAGTTTTCCCTTCCCTAATCCAGGAGTGCTGGGTCCAACTATGCACCTAAAGCTACGCCACCTGAGATCAGCTAACTCAGCACTGGCAAGGGATTGGCCTGGGAATTGTCTAGTCAACTGAAAGTTACCTACTCATTATATAAACTTGCTGAGCCATTAAGGTGCTAAGATATACCCTCTGTTTATCACACTTGTATGGAGAAATACCACTGAAAATACATGTATTTCCACACAATGACCAAAACGTGCTAATCTGATGATATATGTTTATCTACACTATGTACCGTTGTGCTTTGAAACCATCTGGTACAAAGTTATTCTGGACACCTAATATGGACACAGGAGGAGGCTGCTGATGTATAGCACTATGTCGCATTTTATTCTTGCGAGGCAGACATCAAGTTTCTGGCAAACCATGTAGATACATCATTAATGTTTAGCTGTCTTTCACTCCAGAGAGAATCCTGAACCATCTGGAACACAACCTCAACAAGAAATATTTAAAAAACCTACCATTGTACTGGCCATTAAGCTTGTTAACCAGCAATATCTGGCCCTTTCAAAAATCCAGTTGTATTGGTGACAGGATGGCAAGGTGCTAATCCTAACAATAGAGTGCATGTTTGTAGGGGCTGATTTTTCTTAGCCTAACACATGTATGTGACAGTTGCTGGGGCATTAGGCTGAGGAAAAAGGTGAAGAGACTTGTTAAGCCAGGTGTCTGTGCCATTAGCAGAACACACACTTCTGCCAGCATTGCCAGTGGGCATGAGAGCTTAATGTTCAAAGAAAGAAGGAACTTGCATTCATATAATGCTGTTCATGTTCTCAGGATATCCTAAAGCACTACGCAGCCAATGAAGTGTTTGTGATGTGTAATCACTGTTATAATATTGGCAAAGTTAAGCATATCCATGGTCATGACACAGGAGTGCCATTCTGTAAACTTTCTGCATATTTTTCCGAGTTCAACGCCAGGGCAACACCAAGTTTCATCAACGCGCAATAAAACTGGACGTCCAGGGTTGCCAGGGTGAGCAGTGCAGGCAAGAACATTTAAAGGGCCACAAGGAAACTGCTTTCTGCTGTTCTGGAACCAAATATGGCCTCTTAACTTCCTGTTTGTCATGACACACTGGGGACAATTTTCGACTTCCGCCCTAAATGGGTACGAAGTTAGCAGATCCGCTGTGCTGCCTGTCCAAAGCCGGTGTCGGGAGACCCGAATCATTTGGGGGTTTGGGTCACATTTGAATGCCACAGGCAAGCTGGGGGTGCTAACCCAGTGTCCCACTGCAGCTTGCCAGCTCTGTGAGGGCGGGAAATCAGCTGGCTTCTAGGTGGAGCTGGATGGCAGATGGGGCCCAGATCGGGGGGAGGGGGCTAGTCAATCCCAGAAGAGGTCAAGCATGTGCTGGCAGTGGTCTGAACTCCTGCTCCTCCTGGCCCCACAAAAACTCCCCCAAAGAAATTTTTGGGCCTTTTCTTGAGGGGCCACCAGCTGCCCCTTTAAGAACCGCTGGTTAGGCCGCTCATTGTCCGATCAACCCGTTTGTACCTGAAAGATGCAAAAGGCATCCTACAACTGGCATGGAACCCCAATTTTCCATACTTAAACCACCTCCCACTGGAAACAGGTGGGTGTGTTGCTCATCCGTTTACAGGTCCTCCTATGAATTGCATCAGGCAGGCCTTAAGCTGAGGTCTTCCATTCCCTGAATTTCAACTACTGGCTGCACATTTTTCAGGTTGAAAATGGGCATCTGTCAGTTGAAAATCGCCTCATGGCTTCTTCAGGCCAATTGTTTTTTTAAAATCTTTTTGCTGCAGCATGATTACAGCCTTCACTAACTTTCCCAATGGAAATCTCTCAATGTGAGGTGCTGGGAAGAAGATAAAGCCTCCCCAGTCAGATAGCAGGAAGATTGCAATGCCTGGTAGGTGTCTGTGCTCAGCTGCTGTTACTTGCACACCTACTTCTGCAAATAGAGTTGACCAGGCCTTGCTTTGGCAGATGACTTAATGGAGGCAGAGGGTCAATTCTCAATGCAAATTGTGACAGCAGGTCCGATGGCACAGATTCATGTAAAGATCTGACTGACATTATGCAGGATGGATCTTCAGAAGCACCCTAATCCCCACATTCCATGCTTTATGTGGCACAGAAGACAGATCAGGATGATCATCAGCCAGCAGAGCCAAGGTGCCACCAGCCATGTTTGTAGGCATTGTCACACTCACCTGGCAAAAGCTGTGGAGAAGAGTCTTCAATGAGTGAGCAGATTCAGAGTCCATTGCAGTGCTGAGCCATTCGCTGTAAGGAGACTTGCTGCTAACATTCACCACAGGGACTAGCACAGCAAATGGCAGAACTGGTGAGGTGCAACCTTAAACCTGCACATGGGCTTCTTTTCCTTCATTTTATGGTCTCTAAAGAAGTGGCTACACAGATAGTGGATACATTGGTTGTAATCTTCTAAAATTCTCTACATTCTGGAAAGGTCCCAGCAGGTGGGAAAACCACAAATGTAACGCCCCTATTCAAGAAAGGAGGGAGATAGAAAGCAGGTAACTAGACCAATTAGCCTAACATCTGTCATTGGGAAAATGCTAGAGTCGATTATTAGGGAAATAGTAGCAGGACATTTAGAGACTCAAAATAAAATCAAGGAGAGTCAATATGGTGTTATGAAGGGGAAATCATATTTGACAAATTTATTAGAGTTCTTTGAGAAAGTAATGAGCAGGGTGGATAAAGGGGAACCAGTAGACGTAGTATATTTGGATTTCCAAAAGACATTCAATAAGGTGCCACATGAAAGGTTACTGCACAAGGTAAGAGCTCATAGTGTTGGGGATAATATATCAGCATGGATAGAGGATTGGCTAACTAACGGAAAACAGAGAGTCGGGATAAAGGGGTCATTTTCAGGATGGCAATCTGTAACTAGTGATGTGCCGCAGGGCTCAGTGCTGGGGCCTCAACTATTTACAATTTATATCAATGACTTGGTTGAAGGAAGTGAGTGCACTGTGGCCAAATAACTGATGATACAAAGATAGGTGGAAAAGTAAGTTGTGAGGAGGACACAAAGTGTCTGCAAAGGGATATGGATGGGCAAAAATTTGGCAGATGGAGTATAATGTGGGAAAATGTGAAGTCATCCACTTTGGGAAGAAAAATAAAAAAGCAAAATATTATATAAATGGAGAAAGACTACAAAATACTGCGGTACAGAGGAATTTGGGTGTCCTCATACATGAAATACAAAAAGTTAGCATACAGGTACAGCTGGTAATTGGGAAGGCAAATGGAATATTGGCCTTTATTTCTAGGGGGATGGAGTATAAATGCAGGTAAGTTTTGCTACAACTGTACAGGGTGCTGATGAGATCACACCTAGAGTACTGTGTACTGTTATTTAAGGAAGGATATACTTGCATTGCAGGCGGTTCAGAGAAGGTTCGCTTAGTTGATTCCAAGTATGGAAGGGTTTCTTATGAGGAAAGGTTGAGCAGGTTGGGCCTATACACATTGGAGTTTAGAAGAATGAGAGGAGATCTTATTGAAACATATAAGATTCTGAGGGGGTTTGACAGGGTAAATGCTGAGAGGGTGTTACCCCTCATAGGGGAATCTAGAACCAGGGGGCATAGTCTCAGAATAATGGGTTGCCCATTTAAGATGGAGATGAGGAGAAATTTCTTCTCTCATAGGGTTGTGCACCTTTGGAATTCTTTGCCCCAAAGAGCGGTGGAGGCTGAGTCATTGAATATATTCAAGGCTGAGTTAGACAAATTTTTGATCAGCAAGGGAGTCAAAGGATATGGGAAAGTGGAGTTAAGCCAGAATCAGATCAGCCATGATCTCATTGAATGGCGTAGCAGGCTCGAAGGGCCAAATGGCCTACTCCTGCTCCCATCTCTTATGTTCTTTTGTTCTTATTTTTGTCTATCTTTCCTTAATCTCCTGCCCCGTCAACCTTGGCAAAGTCTTTAATGGATTGAAGTGTCTTTTCAGCCTTATTAAAGGCTCTCAGAATTTTTGCCCCCTCATAGTGACACTCCCCTTTAGTTATCCCCATTCCTTTAAATTTCACTTATACACAAATTTCCGCTCCTACCACTCATGTACTCACTACACTTGCCTTAACTTCATTTAATTCCAACTCAATATTATTCCAATGCTTTCTTATTATTTTCAAGAAGCTAATTAACATAACATCAACTGCTTTTCCTGGGAATCTGTTTCATATCTCTGTTACTCTGTGATTTTTTTTTAACAAACTGTAATCTCACTTCAGGCATGCTAATTTTGAATCTTTGTCCTTCCGTTTTGAACTCAAAATGCACGTCAAATAACTGACTTGCATTTATGCCTGTCAGAATTTTCAAGACCTAGATTACGTCTGCCACCAACATTCTTTACTCCAATGGCAACAAGATCAGCTCCACGGAGTTTCTTTAAATTTAAAACCCCAAAGTCCAGGGATTCTTCTTGTCATTTACCACTGAAATCTTTCATGGCATCAAAGTCAATATCATTCTGAAAGTATGCTGCCAAAAGTCCTACAATATTCTAAATGTGGCCTTACCAGTGAGCAGTGCAAGTTTTGGGTGGGCCACTCTCTTCGTCAATTTTTAATGGTATCCTCCCTTTAAGGGGTGGCACCTATATGCCACACGTGTACACATTTCCTATTTCAATGTGCATCACATTACGTTTATCTGCATTAACAGTCACCTGCTACTCCTCAGTCCATTTGCTTCATTGGTTCAACCTGCAAGTGTTAAGAATAGAAAATGTCAGTTACATGTGATAAGATAAATAACTTCACTCACGGGATGGTCATAACCCATATCCAATGTGCATAATGTGTCACATGACCAGCTCTGCCATATCCACATTGTATGATGACCATGTTCCCATTACCTCGCATTGTATATAATTCCTGAACCAGGAGAGCATTTGAATAAAAGACCCTGATTCAGCATAAAATGCTCTTCAATTATCTATTTTTTAATGCTCCATTTATTAAATACACTACTAAATTGCACTTGGAGTCAACAGCTCGTAGAAATTGCTTTCACCAAGGGTTTCTGTTGCTTTTCTTTAGAAATGGATGTTTAAGTGGCCTGTGGTACAACAGATTGCCAATTCACCGTTTTTACTTGCTGTTAAAATCTTTATCTGAGCATAATCCTGATTGAAGCACAACATCTTTTTGGCAGACTAGCTTGTTTAACTGTTTTCTAACCATTAGACAGAACAAAAATCCCCAATAGTAAATACATTGTAAAGGAAAGTTAAACGACTTCCTGACGACACCAGTGAAACAGTAAAGGCCTGATTTTAACCTGGGGCGAGCGGCGAGCATGGGGTTGGTGGGGTGAGCAACAGGCTTGCCCCGGCTCGCTGACATGAGCCCCAAGCCATTTTAACTCCCGGGTCTCATTTAAATACAACAGGCCCGACTTCCGTCCGAAACAGGAATCAGTGACTTGAGGTCAGCACGCGAGGGGGTGAGCACAGCAGGTGGCCACCGCTGGGGGCCTGCAGGAACAGCCCCTGGCACTAAGTTACATGGATCTGGGGTGGGGGTCGGAGGCAATCGTGTTTGGGGGAGGCCCAATGTTTCCTTGTGGGGCATTCCTGCTCCTCCAATCCTACTAGGACCCCTGTAAAATAAATGAACTCACCTTCTCGGCCCTCTCACGGGCCTGCTGTATCTAGGGACCAGGTTTCCCTGGCGAGGTCAGCACCAGGATCCAACCTGGCTGTAAACTAGTTAAAATAGCGTTGGGGTTTGAATGACATCATCAGACCTCGATTTTTGCATTTAAATAAGTTCCTTGTCTATTTGCGACGAGGCCTCACACGCTATCCAAAAACATGCCGGTTAAAATGACACGGACACAAGTGCCGTGTGGACAAAGTGAGTGTCACGTTACTGAAGCCATGGTGGGTTAAAATGGGGGCTTACGTGTTTTAATTCTGCCCCAAGTTCACATTATTTACTATCCTTTCCGAGTAATCCTGGGACTATGAGTTATAGAAGATGAATGGGCAATTCTGGAGTCTAAACCCCAGTGCTCACAGATTTTTTTTGTGTCCATTTTAGAAACAACTGAAGAATCTCCCCCCAAAAATGATAAAAAAGCAGGAATAGATTTAATAAAAATGAGGAGATCAATTATGCAATGAATTAAAATCGAGATAAATTAGAATTTATACAGGCTAAAAATGTCTGGCCTGAAGAAATAATATTTGTTAATTGTTCCGCTCTGCAGTTTAAGGGCAGAGGAAATAATGAGCTGGATTTTCCTGTGAGCGGTGAACGAACGGTGCCCGCTGTTCAGTAGATTTGCCCTTGCATGGACTTTTCATGGGCTTTTGCACGGTGAGTTCCTCTCATGGGGCTCTCAATCCAGCGCGATACCCTCGGGCATCTGGTACCTGTGTGAACGGGGCAAGCAACTTTGTTTCCTCTTACCCAATCAGATTGAAGAATGTTAATGAGCAGCGAAGAGTCAGAACCAGGAAGTGTATGTTAGAATCGTGAATTTAATGTCAAATCAGGTACAGAAAGCAAAATAGAGGGTAAGAAATATTGAATTAAGTGACAAAGATAAAAGTGACAGAAAGAGAAAGTTAATTTTTTTTAAAAAAGTCCAACAACTAAAATCTGAAGGAATGAGACTCCACACTTGTAAAAGTTAATTTTCAGTGCCAGAGAGGTTGTTTGGCAGACATTAAGACTTACCACGCCATTAAAAGTTTGCTTAGACTTGAAATGACTTGACGTATCTTTTTTTGGCGAGATTTGTTCATATCCATCAGGTCAATGCAGGAACTTCACGCTGTTCCATTCATTTGAGCCATCCGGCGAGATGCCATTCTCACGGAGTTCATAGAGGAGCCTCGCTACTGGTGCAGCAACTTCCAGATTTCTGTGTTCAACTGCGCATGTGTGGTCACCGGAAGTTGCTGTATGATTTGCGCAGAGATAACAGTTGGCCTCGTCATTATTTTTACAGGAAAATCTGGCCCAATATTCCATAAAGTCTTCTGATCCACCAACCGATTCCACATACACCACTAGCAACAGTCCTTAGAATTAAGCACAGTCTGTTGCTCTTGGCTCACATAACTTGGATTTACTTGCTGTGCCGTCTTTCTGAGTTTCAGGAGGGCTCATTAATTATTCACAAAATGCTTATAATTCTTCAATAAAAGTAGCAAGATGGGACACCAGCTTAATGTCCCATCACTTTTTTTGACATAAAGCATGTATTGATGATGAATAATTGATTATTTTAAGTCCCATGTTTGTTGGAGAGGTAGAAGTCAAACTTGTACCACCTACTGTATTGATCACTTCACTGACTTTGAAGTTTGTATGTTTTTGCTGTTGCAGCTGTTGCATATCAGGCATATTAATTCATTAACTTACATTTTAAAGCAATCCTAGTAATATAGCTAAGGTCATATTCTACAGAGAATGGCCTCGAGCAGTGCTCTTAATGGCATTTAAAATATAGAGCTGATAAAAGTTGCTTCCAGACATGGGTGGCCTGGTATGGCTTCCTCTGGGAATTGAACATGACTGGGAGATTGAAGCAAGGCCACGCAGAGCAGGACAAGCTGGTAGAAGAGGAAGGAGAAGGAGGAGGAGCAGGACACTCAGCAGGAGGCCACATCCATGGAGGGTCTTCAGGGACAAATTCTCTTACCTCAACTTCAGCGACGACCAATGCATCAGATGTCTTTGGTTCACTCGAGGGCAATTGGGGATGGGCAATAAATGCCGGCCTTGCCAGCGACGCCCACATCCCGTGAACGAATAAAAAAAAACTCAAGAGGTTGTGACTGAAATTTGTCAACTGCTGCAGCCACAACTGCAGCTTCAGAGCAGGGCAGGAATAGCATTGCCTGTGGCTCTCAAGGTGACTGTGGCTCTTAATTTTAATGCTTCTGCTCCTTTCAGGCTGCTGTTGGAGATATAAGCAACATTTCGCAGTTTGCAGTGCACTGCATTATAAGGGAGGTCACTGAGGCTCACTATGCAACGAGAAACAGGTTCATCTCATTACCTCTTGCCAGAGATAAGCAGGAGGAGTGAGCGCAAGGTTTTGCTCGCATTGCAGGCTTCCCCAGGGTGTAGGGTGCCATTGACTGTACCTGCTTCATGAACAGAAAGGGATTGCACTCCCTCAAAGTGCAGCTGGTGTGCGACCACATGCAGTGCATCATGCAGGTGAATGCCCGCTATCCTGGCAGTCCTCTGTTCTACCTATATTTCAACCAACATGGCAAGTCAAAAGCTGGCTTCTGGGCAACAAGGGTTATCCCCTCATGACATGGCTCATGACTCCGGTCAGGAACCCATGCACACACACACAGCAGGCCTACATCAAGAGCCATGCTGCCACAAGGAACATCACAGAGCACACCATAGGCATCCTCAAACAATGCTTCCGCTGCTTGAACCACTCTGGAGGAGTCCTGCAGTACTCAGCTGAGCAGATATCAAGATTTGTCATTGTATGCTGCAGGCTGCACAACCTGGCCATTATGAGGAAACACCCTTGGCCACCGCCTATCTTGAGCAAGAGGAAGAGGCAGAGGAAGAGGAGTAAGAGCGGAGGAAGAGGAAGAGAAAGAGGCAGAGGAGGAAGTGGAAGAGGAGGAGGAGGAAGTGCAACAGGACATGGAGGAAGAGGAAGGGAGGCTACAAGGTCGACAGGCCCTGTCTGTCAGGGCTCTGTGTGATCAGATTATTAATGAGTGATACCAGTAACCTCAACGACACCACCGCCCCCCCCCATTCACCTACAGTCCCACACTCCTTACCTTTCCTCTCTCACATGACCATCAAATTGTCCTCCTTATGATTACACATTAGTTCCTCCCTCAGCTCATCGCAGAAATAAAAACCATCAGAAAAGATTGTGTGTTAAGGGAGAAGTGGGAAGAGAGAAGGAGGATTGGGACTGCAGAGACCCTCATCGTTGATCTCTCCAGCACCGCCTGTGGCCACAGCCGCAGTGATGTTCCTTCCAATGATGGCCAGCACTGTCTCCTCCGTGAGAGTTAAGATGTGTCGGCATGCTTGTTCTCCGTGAGTTGTGGCTGTGCGGCTTGCAACAGTGATAATGTATGAGGGTGAGATGAAGCATCAGATTTGAACGGTTGAGTACCAATTGGAAGAGCTTGTTGGTAGGTGGGTGATGGGGTATAGTCCATTGAGCAGTGAATGATGCAAGTGGTGCAGTTGGTAGGATATGCCACTTGAAACTTGAACTCACTCACCTTGACAGCTCATGTTAAATCATTGAACTCCTTCCTGCACTGCATCCATGTTTTTAGCACTATGCTCCTGGCATTTACCTCATCTGTTACTTCCTCCTACTGCCTCTTGAGCGTATGTCTGGATGGTCTCTTGTCCACCCCCTGCTGATATAGGATGCCCCTCCTTCTCTCCATCATTTGCATCAAGGCCTCTAGTGCATCATCAGTGAACCTTGGTGCATGCTCTCTCACAGGCACAGCCATTCTTCAATATGTTGCAGCGCAGTTTCACCTCATAATTGATTTTCACCACTTCTTGCCACGATGGTGCACCTCCCCTTTAAGAGGTGCAGGCTGCCTTTAAGAAGCGATAGCCACTCGCGATATCGGGGCCCCCTGTTGATGCATGCAGTCAATCAACAGTGCAGGTAGCGCTGGCTGCACGCAGCAATCATTTAAAACAGCAGGCAGCACGAATGCATCGCAACGAACGGACGCAGGTTGATTACGTACCGCGATCCCACCGCCATTTTTGGGGGTTATCCAATTTAACACCCATTATCTTTACTACTTTATCTTCTCAGTGGTCTGGCCAGCAAGGTAACTCACTGGTAGCACAATCTTCTCAGGGATTCGATGATGCCATGGATGAGACCGGTTGTCTTTCCACGTCGGGGACCTCAGTTGGATATCAGTCCAGACTAATAGGATGAAAATCTTCTGTCTCTATGATTATAGGGTGTGAAATGAAATTAGTGCAGACAACCTCAAGCAAGTTCCTAGTGGGCATGACTGCCTGACACCAAGCTGCCTATAATTAGCACGAAATGCCACTGTAAGAACAATCTTATCCAGTATAATGGCAGATATGGAAAATTAACTTGTCGTGCTGATGCAATAATAGGGAGTGGTGCTTTAAACTTTTCCATGAAGTGGAAAGGTTTAATATGATGGCTAAATGTATTTTCTCGTGGGAAAACTTTAAGCTTTGCTCATTATTGGTTGATATTTGTGATTGATATAATAGTTTGAGACATACATTGTTTTTGAGATATATTTGTCCAGTATATTTTATAAGACACCAAGGGTTATTTTTCATACTTTCGGACTTTACAATGGGTGCTGGGGAAAATGTAGGTTGCATGAGAAGAAGTAAATAACATTATTCAACCTTCCATCACCTAGCGCTCCATAAACACACAGTTGGAGGCATAGCCCACAGAATACAAAACTGCAACCATATCTGTGATAAGAAGGTGGTTTATTAAAACACTGTGCCCTCTGGAACCAGAATTCTGTTTCTGTGCAAGACTCAGACCTGGTTGATTTAATTCTGGCTAAACTCCTAATGGCAGCAGAGGATAGGAGTTAGGGGAAAAAATATAGACAGTAATTCTCACAGCACACAAACTGATTTGCTCACTATAAGACTGATTGCAGAGTTGTTGATTAACAACAATAAATTTTGCTGGATGCAACAAGAATATCCAAACTGCTGAGTGCACCATTTTATTCTGAATATAAGAGTACTATTAAGAGTGGTATTTTCAATCGTGACAAATAGAAAATGGCTCAATGCATTACCAAAAAGCAATTCAGAGAAATATTCCAATTATCATTCCTGTAATTAAATGAGATTGGCTGTATCAGTGCATTGACACAACCCATTCTGGGGTAATACAGCTAAGATATTCAATTAACTGTCTCTGGCCTTGTGCATTCATGGCATGAATACTTCTGTTAGTGCGATAAAGGAGAACTATTGACAATGGTTTATGAAAGGAGAAATAGGTCTTTTGTATGTCTCCAATAAAAATGCAATTATGGTGATAAATGCACTTTTACAGAAATACTAACCCTTTTATTTATCAGCATATCACCCACAAAAAATCAATCAAGTACAATACTACATTAAATGTATGTCTGCCTCAGAAGAGAGTTAGAATTAAAGAAGGCAAAGGAGTTTTATTTTTCTAATCAATACAGTCTATGCAAAAATTATTTTCAGGGCCATGTTTTAAAGTACACAAAGTACAGCAGGACAATTGTGCAATATAGTCTAATTTGGGAAATAAATAAATAACGACTCATTCACTTGTCAATTGGTTTCATGTGACACCAGTTGCTGCAATGTTGCAGTGTTGAACTCTCATCTGCAAGACCTCATTCGAAAACCAGGCAGACCTATAATTTAGTAACTGGATTAATACCAAGTTTGTTGCTGCTTTATGAATATGAAATTTCAGACAATTGGGTACAAGAATGAAATAGAATTAGACATTTGTACGTGTGACAAGCGTGATATATGAAGTGTGACAGACAAAATTGTGCTATAGATGCAAAACTATATACTAGCAGATCTCCTAAGGTGTTGCTTGTGGTGATTCGGAGAATATTGTGTTTTATAACAACATTAGGACGTTTTCAATGAAGTGTGATGGGAAAATTGTGACAGGCAATATGCGACAGGAAATAAATGTGACACTCACAGAAAGTGTGCACTATATGCGAGACTTTTAATATAGCATTGATTACTGGTAATGTTTTAGTGGATGGCACTATAAATATTGAGGATATGTTTCACTGAAAATCGGTATTTTATTGATTGGTTATGATTTTGTCTGTGGTAAAGTGTGGTGTTACTTTCTTGCTGCACACTAATACATCTAAAGGTGTGATTTTTTTTATAAAGTAAAAATAAAACTCAAAAATGACTAAATTCCTATTAAAAACTGTTGGTAAAATATTAATAGATCACTAATGACCAACGTAACAGTTAACCGAATTTCAAAATATCTGTTTGTCATATCTATGATACAGGCCATCAGTTTACAATTTGTTACTAAATGATGGTGGTAATTGGGTTTATCTAAACTCATCTCCTACTTGCAACAACATTGGTGCCCCAGCCACATGTTCATGGCAATACAAATAAGAGAGAAAGAAAGGATAAAACAGAGACATCAAAGGCCACAGACATTTATAAAATGATGTTTTGGATTCTAAACTTACACTGGACCAATAGTCATAGATATTTTGAAGAATTGTACCCAGGATAGGAAATAGAACAAGATAAACTTTTACATGTTTGGACACATATGACATCAAAAAGAGTCCATTTGATTGGCTAAATCTACAGCCGTTTTAGCACATTAACCACTCTATGCAGTCGAGATCAGTTCTAAATAGTTGTAATCTAGTCAGCTTAATTACATTATACAGGTGTGTAAAACAGTTAATTTTTCAGTAGCTGAGCAGCGTCCCAAGGTGAAGACCCCCACACCCCACCCGTATTCTAAAAGTAGCTAAATATATTAAATATCAGAATTTTCATTGATATTCCAAATGCACAGATTTAGGATTATAACAGACATGCCCACTCAACAAAGAGTGGGATCTTTCATATTATGTTTTCCTTTTTCTTTTTGAACGAGCCTCTCAGCTTCCTCCAGATACTGCCCTTCCTCTTTATCTTCTTTTCAGTGGATGGCAAAGCTTCTTTCCTTCGGATTTCTCGTACCATGCCATAAAAGACATCATCTATGTAGAGACGCAAAGCAGCTGAAGTCTCAAAAAATGGGCAATTGTATTCTCTTGCCAAGTTCATGCCCTCCTCATGAGAAACCTTGAAAATAAAATCCATGAATAATATAATGAACAAAATACTAATGTTCCATTAAACTTCAACCTGTCTGAATGTCTGACAGTGTGTCCACTGACCCAACAACAAAAGACAGAGATGGTGATACTGTGTTCAGTTTATTAAAGTGTACACTACCAGCAATTCCAAGGAAACTTCTGTTTCTGTGAGCTAGCTAGTTTTTAACTCGTACATTCTGTTGTTGAAATAAGAACTAACATTACAGTAATAAAGTGACTCAAGTCACATCAATAGCTTCATATCTGTAACACTAAGGCTAAAATAAACACTTGAGATACAATTTTAGTTAAAAATGTAAAATAAAAACTGGCCTTGTCTTTTTTCTCATTTAATTTCTGTACAATTTTTAATTTTTTTTTACTGTCTTTTAAATGTCTTTTCTAACTTAATCTATCTTTTCTATACTTCATTTTCATAAACAAAACATGGATATTCATTGGTTGAACATTAGCTTTCAAGACCACCTTTCTTAACCAATTGAAAATCCAGAATATAATAATTGACATAGGTCACACCGAATTTTTGTCAAATGCATCAGGCGTGGAAGAGGCTCTACTGAATGAGTGTAATAGGTGTTGTCCTCCAGAGCACAACAGTTGGACTAAGGTAAGGGTTAATTAGTAACTGACAGTTGTGTAAAACACTTGTACTAAAGGCAGTTAACAAGAAACATTGTGCCAGATGTGTTGTTTGACATCCTTGTAAGATAAAGCGGTAGTCAATAGATGTTAGCACAAAAGCATGGATGAGTGCACGGATGAACTGAAATTTTTAAGACTGGTAAAATCAGGGCTACACTTGCCTGTGACGTGGATATGCCTTTGCCGGGAGTGAGGAGTGATGGTCTCACCAAATTTTGTGAGACTGGCCTTCCCTCCTCATTGTAATAGACTCTCTGGACAGGAAAAACAGGCACAGGAAGCTTTGCCAGTAGCACCATTGGCTGGTCAGCAAACTAGCTGATTTAGCAGATGTTACCTCTGGTAACTTAGAAGGAGCTTGTAGTATAGAAATTTAATGCAGTGGTGAACTTCACAGTAAAGAGCCTTTCCAGTTGTTTTTTATTTGTTCATGGAAAGAGGGCATGCTGGCAAGGCTGAATTTATTGTCCACCTCTAGTTGTCCTGAAAAGGTGGTGATAGGCCTTCTCTTTGAACCACTTCAGTTCTTAGCGTGATGATGCTCCCGCAATGGTGTTAGGTAGGGAATTCCAGGATTCTGACCCAGCAATGACGAAGGAACGATGATATATGCCCAAGTTAAGATGGTGTGTGAAATGGTATTCCCACAACATTGTTGCTCTTGTTCTTCCTGATGGTAGAGGTCGCAGGAGAGAGAGGTGCTGTGAAGTTGTCTGCAGGTTAACCTGGAGTAGCTGGAGATTCGTCACATCCTCTCTCTTGAAGCAGTGAAGTAGCAGAGAAGACAGATCTCTTCAGATAGGTATTGAAAAATGCTTCAGGAAAGTCTTGGATGCAAAAGTGGCACAAGTAAAAAATAGTGCTAACTACAAAATGCACCCATACTGAAATGCTAACTCATAAAAGTCAAGCTCAATGATGCAAGTAATACCCGAGATTTAAGAAGACAACTAAAGATTCAAGGCCTGCGGATTAGTAATGCACCATGTTATATGGGCAAATTAGACACAAATTGGCCGAAGGTCATGGAATTTGGTATGGGACCTAATTAAAATCGCACTTCCATGAAAATTAGGCTTGTGCTTGCCAATAGTGCAGCCTCCTCTTACCCACTAAAAATCCTGGTATCAGAATCCGGCCTGAAGCAAATTGGACTCACAACCTCACAGTCGAGCACCACGAGCTTTGCACAACCACAGTTGACCTCATTGGGGCCATGGTTAATAATCTACAGTGGAGGGGTGCACAGTAACTATTAATTATGGAGGCAGGTGCAAAGCAAAGAATCTCGCAGGCTTATATTTTGAGATCAAATGCAAGTTGATTCTTTCTTTTCAACTGACAGATATTTTGCTTTATATCTTGCAATTTGCCTTTGGGAATAGTTATATTTGTTCAGTGTTTCTGTTCATGAAACAATATTCACTGTAATCTGAGGCTTATTGAGGGGATAGCTCCAGCTGCAGCTTGAAGCAAGGCAGAATGTATACCACCTGTACAGTGTTGGAGGGCAGAGTGAGCTGATGCAGTTGCCATGCTTTCATTTTTCACCTCAGGCTAAGAAGACAGTTTCAGACTGTCAGCAATGCTATCAGGCTCTGCAAGAAATTTCAGATCACAGTGGGCTGTGGTAAGATCTATATATTTCACTGACAGCATCTGCATGTGCATTGTCTAAACTGAATTGCTGAAATATCATCCAAAATATGTTGTGAAACAAGTGTATAAAAGGGGGAATATGAGATGATAAAGATGCTCCTTTTATGCAAGGCAATGTGACAGGCATCACTTCCATTTAGCTCCCATTGCAGTACTTTGCATATTATAATAATATACATAGGAAAAGAAATCATAAGAGTAAATTTATGGTTTGTTAAATAAGATTTAATTGATCATCTTTTACTGCCAAGTTACAGTCTGAGTAGCACAGCTGAGTGAGCAGCAGTTTAATTTGCCAGTTTCATTTTAATGGAGGGACTGCAGTATTTTTTTCCGCTGGCACTGACAACGTGATTTACGGAAAATAAAAGAGTGAAATAGAAGGGAGTCTTCTAAGGTTCTGAGTCAAAAGTTTAGGAGTGAATACCGCCACATTATTCAATGAGTAAATAGATATATGTATCACTTTTCTAATCCTATAAGTTTAGGTATTGTTCAGTGTAAAGCATTATGCCGGCTGCTATTGTGGGATGCTGGCCAACAATTTTGAGGGGTTTCTGTGATCCCATGATTCTTGCAACTGAATACATGTCACGATTTTGGTGTAGGGAATTTGAGCTGGCAATGAGCTATACCACACTCATTAGGTATTAGGCTTATTCATCATTCAAATCCGGTGATTATTGCTTGTTAAGAGGGCAACCTAAAAATTGCTGCCTTAATCCTTTGCACTATGATATGATAATCTCATGTATAAGAAACAGCCTTTACAGTTCAAGCAGGTACATCACATGTTGAGGACCAAGGCAACTGAAAATATTTTCTGTTTTCATTTCAGATTTTCAGCATCCGCAGTATTTTGCTTTTGTTTTAGATGTTACTGAATCTGGACGGCACAATTAACAATCCTTTCAAGATAACATTGCTGTCCTCAATGTAATCTATCCACCTAAACACTGAAAATTCAGAGCACAACAGTTTATCCTTACCCTCAGAGGACTTCTTGGCCTAGATTTTCCTCTGTGGCAGGGTTCTCGTCACAAGGACTTCAGGGCGGAACTTCCACCCACCTTCTGTGATCAGACTTATTAGCATGTTGGTGATGGGCTCCACAGGTATTTCTACTGCTGCAGGGTCACCCACCTCAGGTTGGCGGAGAGTTGGAGAAGCCTGCTGCACTCTAGCGTGGCAGATTGTACTCCCTGCAGGATTTTTTTTTAATGTTAACTTTTTTCAAAACTCCTACTCTGCGATCGATTGCACTAGGTAAGGTGGCCCTTCAATTTTGAAATCAATAGAAAGAAAAATCGGGCGAGGTGTATAACGATACTGCCTGATATTGCCTCCCTGGTGAAGAATAGGTGGTGATGGCACATCTACTCTAACCTGGTCAAATAGCTCTGCTGGCATCTTAGGACCTGCATTTGGCTAATGTCTGGTCTGTGCAACCCGTCTCAGGTTTAGGCAGACCTCCCTCTGACCATTCCTCTGCAACTCATCTTGCAGCACCAAGAGTGAAAGGAATTTTCAGAGGAACATTTGAACATCTGAAAAGAGGGGCGAGAAAAAGCTATTATGTCTATTAAGCCCATCCCATCCAGACATAGTGCAGCCATGTATATCACTGACCAAGCAATCTCCTAGGAGAGGCAAAGCTAAACAGCAAAAAAAACCTGCCAGTAATTCCGGAAAACCATTGGGAAATTAATTCCAATTCCCTAAGGCAATCGAGCGGCTCTCAAGGAAACTGCAACAGCCCACTGCTCATGACCTAACCTAACTAGGAAGTTATCCTCTATAACTTGAAATACTCACTTCACTCAGAAACTTGTCAAGCTCCTTTTAAAGGACTGTAAAAAATCCAAACGGACTGTATGTTTCTGCAGTCTGTTCCAGAGGACAATAACTCTCAGAGCAGAAATACTCCCTGACATCTAACCGAACTCTTGGCCTACAGTTCTTATATGCATGCCCTCTAGTCATACTATCCAACTGGACTGAGTCCAATCACTTCATCGTTTTAAAAACATAAAAGTCTGCATTTTCCTGAAGTAAATAACCCTAACTCTTGGAGCTTGTTCTCATAAATAAGAGCCTTAAGGTCCAATATAATTCTTTTGGCCCTTTCTGTACTATCTCCAGAGCTTTGATTTCATTCACCATGAATGGGACCAAAACTGGAGATAATACTCCAACTGTGGATGTACCAAGGCTTTGCATAACCAAATATAGTGCTCTTCATTTTATAGTTGATGGTTTGAGCAATACGACTAAAATCCTATGTCTTATCCATGTAGACATCTCATAATGCGCACTGTTATGAATTCCATTTGGCTACTCGGGCAAGCTGCCTCCGGAGGTTCGCCGTGATTATTATAATGAGGCCTAAGACTCAATTTCTGTTGGGTCTTAGGCTTTTGGTTCGGGCACACACTGGGAGCCACCGTCAGTTAAGAACCCGAAAACGGGTCGCAACGAATTTAGCCCCCGATGTTTTCCCCCAGCATTTCTGACTTTTTGAGGCTGCCATCAGCTTTTGCAGCTTTCTGTCTAAAAGCCTGACTGCCTTCGCAGCCTTCCCACTTCAAAAAACCACCTGGCAGACTATGCCTCTCTTTTTATTCTTCTGTTCACACAATGGTATTTTGTATTTTTTGATTACCTAGGCAAGGTAACAAATTGCTTATTGTTTAAGCACATATTTTGACCCAGCCCACCTAGCGCAAACGGGGTAGGTGGGTAGTTAAAATGATGGGGGGAGGATCGCGCCCCATTCCTAACACTTTCCCATCCCATGCCATTTTAACTGAGCAGAAAGCTCGTTCTGGAGAGTAGCCTGCTTCAGGCAGGCGGGGGCCTACTCGTCCTGCACAAGTCGCTGCCCCGTGATGTCATGGGCATCGCAATGCAATTTTAACTTGCTCAAATGCGAGGCCCGCCCGCCTTAAAATACACCAGTAAAACCTGCCAGGGGACTCTGGTCCAGCTGGCAGGTGCTATGATGGGAATTGGTTGGAAGAGTGGGAAAGAAGCAGATGTGCTGACATAGAATCATAGAATCATAGAAAGATTACAGCACGGAAGGTGGCCATTCGGCCCACAGAGTCTGCGCCGGCTCTATGCAAGAGCAATCCAGCTAGCCTCACTTCCCTGCCCTATCCCCTACCCTGCAAATTTTTTCCTTTTAAGTACTTATCCAGTTCCCTTTTGAAGGCCATGATTGAATCTGCCTCCACCACCACCTCCGGCAGTGCATTGCAGATTATAACCACTCGCTGTGTGAAAAAGTTTTTCCTCATGTCACCTTTGGTTCTTTTGCCAATCACCTTAAATCTATGCCCTCTGGTTCTTGACCTTTCTGCTAAAGGAAAAAGTTTCTCTCTATCTACTCTGTTTAGACCCTTCATGATTTTGAATACCTCTATCAAATCTCTTCTCAACCTTCTCTGTTCCAAGGAGAACAACCCAGCTTCTCCTGTCTATACATGTAACTAAAGTCCCTCAGCCCTGGAATCATTCTAGTAAATCTCTTCTGCACCCTCTTTAAGACCTTCCCATCTTTCCTAAAGTGCAGTGCCCAGAACTGGACACAATACTCCAGTTGTGGCAGAACCAATGTTTTATAATGGTTCATCATGACTTCCTTATTTTTGTACTCTATGCCTTTCTTTATAAATGATGTGGAGATGCCGGTGATGGACTGGGGTGGACAAATGTAAGGAATCTTACAACACCAGGTTATAGTCCAACAGTTTTATTTGAAAATCACAAGCTTTCGGAGGCTTCCTCCTTCGTCACCTGACGAAGGAGGAAGCCTCCGAAAGCTTGTGATTTTCAAATAAAACTGTTGGACTATAACCTGGTGTTGTAAGATTCCTTACATTTATTTATAAAGCCCAGGACCCCATATGTTTTTTTAACTGCTTTCTCAACCTGCCCTGCCACCTTCAACGATTTGTGTACATATACCCCCAGATCTCTCTGTTCCTTTAACCCTTTTAAAATTGTGCCCTTTAGTTTATATTGCCTCTCCTCATTTTTCCTAACGAAATGCATCACCTCGCATTTTTCTGCATTAAATTTCATCTGCCATGTGTCCGCCTAGGCCACCAGCCTGTCTCTATCCTCTTGAAGTCTATCACTATCCTCCTCACTGTTCATTACCCCTCCAAGTTTTGTGTCATCTGCAAAATTTGAAATTGTGCCCTGTACACCCAAGTCCAAGTCATTAATATGTATCAAGAAAAGCAGTGGTCCCAGCACCGACCCCTGGGGAACACCACTGTACACCTCCCTCCAGTCCAAAAAACAACCGTTCACCACTACTCTCTGTTTCCTGTCACTTAGCCAATTCTGTATCTATGTTGCTACTGCCCCCTTTATTCCATGGGCCGCAAGCTTGATGATAAGCCTACCATGCGGCACTTTATCAAACACCTTTTGAAAGTCCATATAGACCACATCAACTGCATTGCCCTCATCTAACCTTTCTGTTATCTCATCAAAAAACTCTATCAGGTTAGTTATACATGCTAACAAATCCGTGCTGGCTTTCCCTAATCAATCCACACTTGTCCAAGTGACTGCTAAATCTGTCCTGAATTATCGTTTCTAAAAGTTTCCCCACCACTGAGGTTAAACTGACTGGCTTATAGTTGCTGGGTTTATCCTTACACCCTTTTATGAACAAGGTTTGCAATTCTCCAGTCCTCTGGCACCACTCCTGGATCTAAGGATGTTTGGAAGATTATGGCCAGCACCTCCGCAATTTCCATCCTTACTTCCCTCAGCATCCTAGGATGCATCCCATCTGGACTGGGTGACTGATCTACTTAAAGTACATCCTGAGAGATGTCAACACATGCCGATTATGTCAAATCAATGGAAAAGAATATAAAACGGGATCCGAAGTTAAATTTCACACTGAGTGCCTGAAGTATCATATTTAGCAGGGACAGTTTTGGTGACTTTTTTGAGGCAAACACTTCAGGAGTGCACAGTCCCATAATCATAATGGGGGTTTAAATAACTCACGCTTAATTTTGCAAGATCAAGTGTGGCTCCACGCAGTGTAAGCCTTGTCTGTCATGAACATGTAATTAATGTTCAGGTGATATCTGAGCACAGAAACATCATTGTGTGCATCTGTGGTCATTATACTGGATCAAAAGCAAATTACTGCAGATGCTGGAAATCTGAAATAAAAACAGAAAATGCTGGAAATACTCAGCAAGTCAGGCAGCATCTGTGGAGAAAGAAACAGAGCTAACATTTTAGGTCAATGACCTTTCATCAGAGCTGGAAGAAGTTAAAGGTTTAACAGTTTTTAAGCAAGTATAGAACTAGTGAGAAAGGGGTGGGGAGGGGAGGGGAGAAAAGAACAAAAGGGAAGGTCTGTGATAGGGTGGAAGACGAGTGATTAAATGACAAAAGGGATGATGGTGCAAGGCAATGAGGGTGGTAATAGGACAAGTAAAGTAACAAAAGATGGGTCTAGAGGAGCTGTAAATAGGAACATAGGAACAGGAGTAGGCCATTCAGCCCCTCGTGCCTGCTCCGCCACTTGATAAGATCATGGCTGATCTGTGATCTAACTCCATATACCCGCCTTTGGCCCATATCCCTTAATACCTTTGGTTGCCAAAAAGCTATCTATCTCACATTTAAATTTAGCAATTGAGCTAGTATCAATTGCCGTTTGCAGAAGAGAGTTCCAAACTTCTACAACCCTTTGTGTGTAGAAATGTTTTCTAATCTCACTCCTTAAAGGTCTGGCTGTAATTTTTGGACTGTGCTCCCTACTCCTAAAATCCCCAACCAGCGGAAATAGTTTCTCTCTATCCACCCTATATGTTCCTCTTAATATCTTATAAACTTCGATCAGATCACCCCTTAACCTTCTAAACTCTAGAGAATACAACCCCAATTTGTGTAATCTCTCCTCGTAACTTAATCCCTCAAGTCCGGGTATCATTCAAGTAAACCTACGCTGCACTCCCTCCAAGGCCAATATGTCCTTCCGAAGGTGCGGTGCCCAAAACTGCTCACAGTACTCCAGGTGCGGTCTAACCAGGGTTTTGTATAGCTGCAGCATAACTTCTGCCCCCTTGTACTCCAGTCCTCTAGATATAAAGGCCAGCATTCCATTAACCTTCTTGATTATTTTCTGCACCTGTTCATGACACTTCAATGATCTATGTACCTGAACCCCTAAGTCCCTTTGGACATCCACTGTTTTTAACTTTTTACCATTTAGAAAGTACCCTGTTCTATCCTTTTTTGATCCAAAGTGGATGACCTCACATTTGTCTACATTGAATTCCATTTGCCACAATTTTGCCCATTCACCTAATCTATCAATATCGCTTTGTAATTTTATGTTTCCATCCACACTGCTTACAATGCCACCAATCTTTGTGTCATTGGCAAACTTAGATATGAGACTTTCTATGCCTTCATCTAAGTCGTTAATAAATATTGTGAATAATTGAGGCCCTAAGACAGATCCTTGCGCGACTCCACTAGTCACATCCTGCCAATGTGAATACTTACCCATTATCCCTACTTTCTGTCGCCTTTCGCTCAGCCAATTTCCTAACCAAGTCCGTGCTTTTCCCTCGACTCCATGGGCTTCTAACTTACGTGGGACCTTATCAAATGCCTTCTGGAAGTCCATATAAATAACATCCATTGACATTCCCCTGTCCACTACTTTAGTCACCTCTTCAAAATATTCAATCAGGTTTGTCAGGCACGACCTACCTTTCACAAATCCATGCTGGCTCTCTCTGATTAACTGAAAATTCTCAAGGTGTTCAGTCACCCTATCCTTAATTATAGACTCCAGCAATTTCCCCACAACAGATGTTAGGCTAACTGGTCTATAATTCCCCGGTTTCCCTCTCTCTCCTTTCTTAAAAAGCGGAGTGACATGTGCAATTTTCCAATCTCGAGGGACAGTTCCTGAATCTAGAGAACTTTGAAAGATTATAGTTAGGGCATCTGCAATCTGCTCACCTACTTCCTTTAAAACCCTGGGATGGAAACCATCTGGTCCTGGGGATTTGTCACTCTTTAGTGCTATTATTTTCTTCATTACTGTTGCTTTACTTATGTTAATTTTATTGAGTCCCTGTCCCCGATTCAATATTAGTTTTCTTGGGATTTCTGGCATGCTATCCTCTTTTTCTACTGTAAATACTGACGCAAAGTAAATATTCTACATGTCCGCCATTTCCCCATTGTCAATGACAATATCCCCACTTTCAGTTTTTAAGTGGCCAACACTGCTCCTGACCATCCTCTTTTTCCTAATATAACTATTAAAGTTCTTTGTATTGGTTTTGATATTCCTTGCAAGTTTCTTTTCATATTCTCTTTTTATAGCTCTTACTATCTGTTTTGTGAACCTTTGTTGATCTTTGTATCTTTCCCATCCGCCAGGATCTGTGCCATTTTTTTCCTTTTTGTATGCCTTTTCCTTATGTCTTTTACTGTCCGTTACCTCTTTAGTTGTCCATGGCTGTTTTTTTTGGCAAGTAGAGTTCTTGCCCCTCAGGGGTATAAACCGATTCTGTATCACGTTAAATGTTTCTTTAAACATTTCCCATTGATCATCAGTCGTTTTACCCATTAACAGATTTGCCCAGTTTACTGTGGACAGTCTCTGTCTCATCCCATTGAAGTCGGCCTTACCCAAGTCTAGAATCTTAGCAGCTGATTCACTTTTTTCCCTTTCAAACACTACATTGAACTCGATCATGTTATGATCGCTATTGGATAGATGTTAGGAACATAGGAACATAGGAACATAAGAACAGGAGTAGGCCATTCAGCCCCTCGTGCCTGCTCCGCCATTTGATAAGATCATGGCTGATCTGTGATCTAACTCCATATACCCGCCTTTGGCCCATATCCCTTTATACCTTTGGTTGCCAAAAAGCTATCTATCTCACATTTAAATTTAGCAATTGAGCTGGTAACAATGGCCGTTTGCGGAAGAGAGTTCCAAACTTCTACAACCCTTTGTGTGTAGAAATGTTTTCTAATCTCACTCCTGAAAGGTCTGACTCTAATTTTTAGACTGTGCCCCCTACTTCTAGAATCCCCAACCAGCGGAAATAGTTTCTCTCTGTCCACCCTATCCGTTCCCCTTAATATCTTATAAACTTCAATCAGATCGCCCCTTAACCTTCTAAACCTTTTTCACATCGTTCACCTGACGAAGGGGGAAGCCTCCGAAAGCTTGTGAATTTAAAATAAAATTGCTGGACTATAACTTGGTGTTGTAAAATTGTTTACAATTCTAAACTCTAGAGAATACAACCCCAATTTGTGTAATCTCTCCTCGTAACTTAACCCTTGAAGTCCGGGTATCATTTTAGTAAACCTACGCTGCACTCCCTCCAAAGCCAATACGTCCTTCTGTAGGTGCATTGCCCAGAACTGCTCACAGTACTCCAGGTGCGGTCTAACCAGGGTTTTGTATAGCTGCAGCATAACTTCTGCTCCCTTGTACTCCAGTCCTCTAGATATAAAGGCCAGTCCTCTAGATATAAATGTTCACGCACAGTTAAGCTGTTAACTAAATCTGGTTCATTACTCATTACTAAATCTAGTATGGCTTGCCCCCCTTGTTGCCTCTAGGACATACTGCTGTAGAAAACTATCCCGGACACACTCAAGAAATTCACTAACTTTCTGACAGTTGCTAGTCTGCTTTCCCCAATCTATGTGAAGGTTAAAGTCCCCCATTAAGACCACTATGCCTTTCTTCCACGCTTGTCTAATCTTTGCATTTATACAATCTAGCACTTCAGAGCTGCTGCCTGGGGTCCTATACACAATTCCCACTATAGTCTTAGATCCTTTCCTATTTCTCAATTCAACCCATAACGTCTCTGTTGGCTGCTTACCTCTCATTATATCCTCCTTTATCATTGAATTGATTTCATCTCTAATCACTAAGGCTACTCCTCCCCCTCTTCCATTTTCCCTATCTCTCCTGTAGACCTTATAACCCGATATATTTAGTTCCCAATCCTGACCATCCTGCAGCCATGTCTCAGTAATAGCTATCATGTCATAACCTCCAATTTGAATTTGAACCTGTAGTTCATTTAATTTATTCCTTATACTCCGTGCATTTGTATATAGAACTCTTAGTTGGGCCACACACCCAAGCCTGACCTTCAGCTTTGATGCTGGGTTAATCGCCTTACGCCGGCTAGTTTTCACTTTATCTGTAGTGTCTAAAGTACACTTTCTTTCTGCTGCTCTACACTTTTCCCTTTCACTTGTTCTTGAACAACTGTTTGTACTATTTGTATTGTAGATTTCCCCTGGGTCTTCCCCTCTCTGGCTGCTCTCAACTTTACTCCCTTCTGACTCCCCGCTCAGGTTGCCATCCCCCTGCCACTCTAGTTTAAACCTTCCCCAACAGCACTTGCAAACACCCCCGCGAGGACATTGGTCCCGGTCCTGCTCGGGTGTAACCCGTCCCGCTTGTACGGGTCCCACCTTCCCCAGAACCGGTCCCAATGTCCCAGGAATCTAAATCCCTCCCTCCTACACCATCCCTGCAGCCACTCATTCATCCTGTCTATTCTCCTGTTCCTATACTCACTAGCATGTGGCACTGGTAGTAATCGTGAGATCACTAAATGGCAACATCAGAACCATTACCAGCACCTACTGTCTGAAAAAATGGGAGCAATGGTTATGATCGGAAGTTATTGAAACCAATGTTGAGTCCGAAAGGTTGTAAAGTGCCTAATCGAAAGATGAGGTGCTGTTCCAAAAGCTTCCGTTGGGCTTCATTGAAACAGTGTAGGAGGCCGAGGTTAGAGTGGGAGATGGGCAGAAAATTAAAATGGGAAGCGACCAGAAGGTCAGGGTCATGCTTACAGTCTGAGTGGAGGTATTCAGCGAAGCACTCACCCAATCTGCATTTGGTCTCCCCAGTGTAAGGGAGACCGCATTGTGAGCAGCGAATACAGTATACTAAATATATAAGTAAATCGCTGTTTCGCCTGGAAGCAGTGTTTAGGGCCCTGGATGTTGGGAAGGGAGGAGGTGAAAGGGCAGGCGTTGCATCTGCTGCGCTTGCACAGGAAGGTGCCGAGGGAAGGGGAGCGGGTTTTCGGGGTGGTGGAAGAATGCACCAGGGTATTGCGGATGAAGCGGTCCCTTCGGAATGCTGAAAGGGGAGGGGAGGGTGGTGGCATCACGCTGAAGGTGGCGGAAATGGTAGAGGATAATACGTTGAATTTGGAGGCTGGTGGGGTGGAAAGTGAGGACAAGGGGGACTCTATCATGGTTCTGGTAGGGAGAGGAAGGGGTGCGTGCAGAAGTGCGGGAAATGGGATGGATATGGTCGAGGGCCCTGTCAACTACAGTGGAGTGGACTCCTCGGTTGAACAAAAAAGAAGACATATTGGATGTACTAGTGTGGAAGGCGACATCGTCAGAACAGATGCGACAGAGACAGAGAAACTGGGCAAATGGAATAGAGTCCTTACAGGAAGCGGGGTGGGAGAAAGTGTAATCAAGGTAGCTGTGGGAGTCGGTGAGTTTATCATAGTTATTGGTTGACAGCCTATCCCCAGAAATGGAGATAGAGAAGTCGAGGAAGGGAAGGGAAGAGCCGGAGATGGGTCATGTGAAGGCGAGAGAAGGGTGGAAATTGGAAGCAAAATTGATGAAATTTTCCAGTTTGGGCTAGAGCAGAAAACGGCACCGATACAGTCATCAATGTACCGATAGAAGAGGTGATGGAGGGGACCTGAGTAGGACTGGAACAAAGAATGTTCCACGTATCCCACAAAAAGGCCAGCATAGCTAGGAACTATACGGGATCCATAGCAACACCTTTAATTTGGAGGAAGTGAGTGGATTCAAAGGAGAAGTTGTTCAATGTAAGAACAAGTTCAGCCAGGAGGAGGAGGGTGGTGGTGGATGGGGACTGGTTGGGCCTCCGTTCAAGGAACAAGCAGAGGGCCCGCAGGCCATCCTGGAGAAGACTGGAGGTTTAGAGGGATTGGACGTCCACGGTGAAAATGAGATGGTTAGAACTGGGAACCTGGACACTGTTAAAGTGGCGGAGGGCGTCGGAAGAGTTGTGGATGTAGGTCGGAAGAGACTGGACAAGGAGTGAAAAAATAGAGTCGAGATTGGAAGAAATAAGTTCCGTGGGGCAAGAACAGGCTGAAACGATGGGTCTACCAAGGCAGTCCTGTTTGTGGATCTTGGGAAGGAGGTAGAAGCGGCCTGTGCAGGTTTGAGGAACTATGAAGTTGGAGGCCATGGGGGGAAGATCTCCATAGGAAATTAGGTCAGTGACGATCTGGGAAACTGTCATTATACTGGAAACAGCCATAAGGCCATCATGGTGCAGCAGACTGTGGTTCACATATTCTGCAAAGGCAAAACATTGGAAGGAGAACCAGGCTATCTTCTGCATCGAAACTTGGCTGCAAGTGAACTGAACCAACCTCTCTTAGAAACTCCGTGTCAGCACTACTCATAATATGATGCATCAACAGTAATCCGAAAAGCCTCACAGTCTGCTAACTGACTCCTTCTTTGATTTTTTTTCATGCTTTTATACCATACCGATGATGTGCAGCAAGAAAACAGGGTGAGTTCCTGTGACTGTTTAGATAAAAGATCCAATGAGAAGTAAGCTCTAATCTCATGACCTGCTGCAGCCTTTAATGAAATAAGCCATCTATCATTGGCCTGCACTGAAAATGATTACTCCTGACTCATTAATGGGAGCTGTCATGGCTTTTAGTAGGATTTAAAATTGAAACGAATTGGAGTTAATTTGAGACCTTGGTTAAATAAGCCTCAAACTTAATGCTAAAGGGATATGGGGAAAAAGCGGGAACAGGGTACTGAGTTCGACGATCAGCCATGATAATTTTGAATGGCGGAGCAGGCCCGATGGGCCGAATGGCCTACTCTTGCTCCTATTTTCTATGTTTCTATGTTTCTATCTATGGCTGTTTGTGGATTCTAAACTGAAGTCATCAGCCATAGCTGGAGAGAATGGGGTCTAAATTGGGCCACGTAGCACCCATTGTATATGCGCTATGGGGACTCCTAAGGACCCAAATGGGCAACTGGAATGCGCATGCACACTTCTAGCGTGACATGCACAGGACGCCATATTGGTAAAGGCGTTCGCGCACGTGCAGATAACGAACGCCGGCAGCATGTAAAGTAGGGAGACTATGCGGTAGATTTGTGCAACTGTCTTAACCTCACACAGCTGAACAGGTCTTAAACAGCATGTGAGACCCCTTACCAATGCTATTTAAAGGGATCATGCAGGACTTACAGGTTAGTTGCTGGATTATTGCTTCTGGCTGCTGATGCATTTGTACCTGTTTTTGGAGGTCTCCTATACTTGAGTACTAGTACCTGGGGACATAGCCTAAAAATTAGAGTCAGGACTTGCAGGAGTGAACTTAGGAAACGCTTCTCCATGCAATGGGTGGTAGAAGTTTGGAATGCTCTTCCGCAAACGGCAGTCGATGCTAGCTCAATTATTAATTTTAAATCTGAGATTGGTAGATTTTTGTTAACCAAAGGTATTAAGGGATATGGGACAAAGGCTAGTATATGGAGTTAGTTACAGGTCAGCCATGATCTCAGTGAATGGCGGAACAGGCTCGAGGGGCTAAATGGTCCACTCCTGTACCTATCTTCCAATGTTCCTATAATAAAGTTTCAATACTCCACAGGGAGTGGGCAGGCTAGCTGACATGCAACAGCAAGGGCACTGGTAGAGTGGCAGAAGTGGGACAGGAATGCTGTCATCCTGAGAGAGGACAGCAGGTTCATGTTCCATGGAGCCACTGCCACTTGCTGCCTCCTGTTATGCGCTACCTTCTCCTGCAAGAAAGCGGGATGTGTGTCGGTGAGTTTCCTGCAGGATGTTTGGGTGATGTGGCTATCATTTGTTTTTATTCATTCATGGGATGTGGGCATTGCTGGCAAGGCCAGCATTTGTTGCCCATCTGTAATTGCCCTTGAGAAGGTGGTGGTGAGCGATGTTACTGCCTTGGCAACATATGTCTGGAGGGCCTCTTGACCCCCTGAGGATATAAGATACCCCTTCTTCTGTCCACCTCTTGCACCAAGGCCTCTAGTGTATCAGCAGAGAACCTTGGGGCACACTCTCTCGGAGGCCCGGTACCAATTCAGATCGGCAGTTGGTGGAGTCCGGCGTGCAGATTGGAGGATGTGGGATTTGGTAGTGCGCAAACTTTATTCAATGTTTTAAAATAACTGAAGAGTTTGTAAACATAGGGACAGGATCTGCATCTGTGTTTTATGTGTGCGATGTCTAATCACCGTTCAGACTCCGTGTGGACCCGTACCTTGTATTTTGCAAATATTAGAGTCCTGCAAATGTTAAGCAGCCCAGTTGTTGCTTATTTAAAATTCCAGAGGTCCCATCATCACCAGGCTGCACTACATTGCAACACAGATTCACTTCCCAATTAGAATCATAGAAAACTTATGGCACAGAAGGAGGCCGTTCGGCCCATTGTGTCCGCGCGGCCAAATCCCACTTTCCAGCACTTGGTCCGTAGCCCTGTAGGTTACGGCACTTCACGTGCACATCCAGATACTTATTAAATGAGTTGAGAGTTTCTGCCTCTACCACCCTTTCAGGCAGCGAGTTCCAGACCCCTACTACCCTCTGGGTGAAAAAATGTTTCCTCAGTTCCCCTTTAATCCTCCTACCAATCACTTTAAATCTATGACCCGTGGTTATCGATCTCTCTGCTAAGGGAAATAGGTCCTTCCTATCCACTCTATCTAGGCCCCTCATAATTTTGTACACCTCAATTACATCACCCCTCAGCTTCCTCTGTTCCAAAGAGAACAACCCCACCCTATCCAATCTTTCCTCATAGCTAAAATTTTCCAGTCCTGGCAACATCCTCATACATCTCCTCTGTACCTTCTCTAGTGCAATTACATCCTTCCTGTAATGTGGTGACCAGAACTGAGCGCAGTACTCAAACTGTGGCCGAACCAGTCTGTTATACATTTCCAGCATAACCTCCATGCTCTTATATTCTATGTCTCGGCTAATAAAGGAAAGTATTCCATATGCCTTCTTAAGCATCTTATCTACCTGTCCTGCTATATTCAGGGATCTATGAACATGCACTCCAAGGTCCCTCACTTCCTTTACACCTCAGTATCCTCCCATTTATTGTGTACTCCCTTGCCTTGTTTGCCCTCCCCAAATGCATTACCTCACACTTCTCCGAATTGAATTCCATTTGCCACTTTTCTGCCCACCTGACCAGTCCATTGATATCTTCCTGCAGACTATAGCTTTCCTCCTCACTATCAACCACACGGCCACTTTTTGTATCATCTGCAAACTTCTTAATCATGCCCCCTACATTTAAGTCCAAATCATTAATATGTATCACAAAAAGCAAGGGACCTAGTACTGAGCCCTGTGGAACCCCACTGGAAACAACCTTCCAGTCACAAAAACACCCGTCGACCATTACCCTTTGCTTCCTGCCAGTGAGCCAATTTTGGATCCAACTTGCCACTCTCCCTTGGATCCCATGGGCTTGTACTTTTTTGACCAGTCTGCCACGTGGGACCTTGTCAAAAGCCTTGCTAAAATCCATGTACATCAAATGCACTACCCTCATTGACCTTCCTTGTTACTCAAAAAATTCAATCAAGTTAGTCAGTATGACCTTCCCTTAACAAATCCATGCTGACTGTCCTTGATTACTCATGCCTTTCTAAGTGACAGTTTATCCTGTCCCTCAGAATTAATTCCAATCATTTGGCCATCACTGCGGTTAGACTGACTGACCTGTAATTACTCAGTCTATCCCTCGCTCCCTTTTTAAACAATGGTACACCGTCAGCAGTCCTCCAAACCTTCAGCACCACGCCTGTATTCAGATTGGAAAATAATGGTCAGAGCCTCTGCTATTTCCTCCCTAGCTTCTTTTTAACAGCCTGGGATACATTTCATCCGGCCCTGGTGATTTATCTACTTTCAAAGATGTTAATCCCCTTAATACTTCCTCTCTCACTATATTTATCCCATCCAATATTTCACACTCCTCCTCCTTAACTACAATCTCTGCATCGTCCCTCTCTTTTGTGAAGATGTGGAGATGCCGGTGATGGACTGGGGTTGACAATTGTAAACAATTTTACAACACCAAGTTATAGTCCAGCAATTTTATTTTAAATTCACAAGCTTTCGGAGATTTTCTCCTTCCTCAGGCAAATGTTTCAAGATCTCCTTGAAGCCTACGCATTTATACATATTGAACAATAATAAATGGTGTTTACAGACTGCCTCTGCAACTGCCCGTTGCCAAGGCAATCACCGTGTTCAGACAGAGAGGTGTTACCTGCAGAACCTCCGAATACACATTCAATAAAAAAACAAACAGGGAAAAAAAAACAGAGAAAAAAAAACACAGAGAGAGGCAGAAACATCCGGAAGGCAGAGAGAGCCAGCAAATGACCCATTATATTAAAAACAGATAACATTTGTTCGCTGGTGGGGTAACGTGTAGCGTGACATGAACGCTACATGTTACCCCACCAGCGAACAAATGTTATCTGTTTTTAATATAATGGGTCATTTGCTGGCTCTCTCTGCCTTCCGGATGTTTCTGCCTCTCTCTGTGTTTTTTTTTTCTCTGTTTTTTTTTCCCTGTTTGTTTTTTTATTGAATGTGTATTCGGAGGTTCTGCAGGTAACACCTCTCTGTCTGAACACGGTGATTGCCTTGGCAACGGGCAGTTGCAGAGGCAGTCTGTAAACACCATTTATTATTGTTCAATATGTATAAATGCGTAGGCTTCAAGGAGATCTTGAAACATTTGCCTGAGGAAGGAGAAAATCTCCGAAAGCTTGTGAATTTAAAATAAAATTGCTGGACTATAACTTGGTGTTGTAAAATTGTTTACTCTTTTGTGAAGACAGACACAAAGTATTCATTAAGAACCATATCAACATCTTCCGCCTCCACACATAGGTTACCTTTTTGGTCTCTAATAGGCCCTACTCTTTCCTTAGTTATCTTCTTGCTCTTAATGTACTTATAAAACATCTTTGGGTTTTCCTTGATTTTACTTGCCAATATTTTGTCATGCCCTCTCTTTGCTTTCCTAATTTCCTTTTTAATTTCACTCCTGCACTTTCTGTACTCCTCTAGGCTTTCTGCAGTATTCATTTCTCGGTGTCTGACATAAACTTCCCTTTCTTGCCTTATTTTACCCTGTATGCTCCTTGACATCCAGGGGGCTCTAGATTTGGCAGCCCCACTTTTTTTCTTTGTGGGAACATGTTTACTCTGCAACCATTGAATCTTCCCCTTGAAGGCCTCCCACTGCTCCGACATTGATTTACCTTCAAGTAGCTGTTTCCAGTTTACTTTTGCTAAATCACTTCTTAGCTTAGTAAAATTGGCCTTTCCCCAATTTAGAACTTTAACTCCTGTTCTGACTTTGTCCTTTTCCATAATTATGTTGAAACTAACTGAATTATGATCACTACCACCAAAATGCTCTCCTGTTGATACTCCATCCACTTGCCCAGCCTCATTTCTTAAAACTAAATCCAGAACTGCCCCCTCTCTTGTTGGGCTTGCTACGTAATGGCTAAAAAAGTTCTCCTGAATGCAATTTAAGAATTTCGTGCCCTCTATACCCTTCATTGTTTGTATCCCAGTTAATATTAGGGTAGTTGAAATCCCCTACTATTACTGCCCTACTGTTTTTGCACTTCTCAGAAATTTGCCTACACATTTGCTCTTCTATCTCCCTCTGACTGTTTGGGGGTCTATAGTACACTCCCAGTAGTGTGACTGCCCCTTTTTTGTTCCTTAGCTCAACCCATATGGCCTCATTTGATGATCCTTCTAACATATTATCCCTCCTCACAACTGTAATTGTTTCTTTAACCAAAATTGCCACTCCCCCCCTTTTTATACCCTTCTCTATCTCATCTGGAAAACCCTGTAACCAGGAATGTTGAGCTGCCATTCCTGCCCCTCTTTAAGCCATGTTTCTGTAATAGCTAAGATATTGTACTGCCACGTGTCTATCTGTGCCCTCAGCTCATCTGCCTCATTCACTAGACTCCTTGCATTGGCTTCCACCACTTCCTGCAGCCACAATGCACCTTCCCTTTAAGAGATGCAGGCTGTCTTTAAGTGGTGCTAGCCACTCGTGACATCTGGGTCACTTGTTGGTGAGCAGCCACTCAACAGCACAGGTAAGCCTGGCTGCATGCAGCAATCAGGTAAATCACCAGGCAGCATGAATGTTACGTGCTGCCTGCATCTCAATGACCGGGTGCGGATTATTCACGCATCGCGACACCCGCGCCCGGTTTTGGGGGTTATCCAATATAACCCCCAACATCTCCAGTGTTCCAAGATCCATCCACCTAGGGTGGAAATACTTTGTAATAATGATGCGATGGTTGACTGGTTTAAAACAAATGCATCATGGCACTTCTAGGGTATATGCCATCCATCTATATGATATAGTTCGGATGGTGATATGCAATCTACATGTGGATGGAATGGAAGCCCATCCTATTCATAAGTGCCACTGCATTTGTGAAAAGAGCCTGTCTGACCTCATGGTTTCCCTTCTTAGTAAAGCTCTGAGGCCACTTGCACTGCCCCTACCATCACCCTCGCTGACACTGACTCAGTATCAAACCTGACTGTCCTGGTCTTTATGGTCCTGATAATCACTGATAAACTCACTGAGCCTTAAGGGGAGTTTGCATTAGACACTTAAGTAATCATCATTCCCCGAGCATGGACCCCTCAGTCATGCCTCAGTGACCCAATCAAAGACATTTTGCTCACACATGGGCAGGATTGTCGCTTTGCAAATACTAAACCTGCTTCACTCACACATCTCACGGTGGCCCACTCAGTCTTACCTTTGTAACTCTATTGCCTCAATAGTGTGCTTCTCTATGATCAGCTCCCACATGGTCGAGCTTTCTTTGAAACTAGTGCTAAATGCTACAGTGATGAAGAACTATGAAAATGAGCACAATCGCTGACTCTTTGATATTTTTGAGTAGGATTCATTCAGACAGGCAAGTAAATCTGTTTACCTTTACCTCACTGTTACAAAAGCTTTTGGAACTTAAAATCCCTGCTCGCACTGCTTTACGGCACATTAGCAATTAGGTAATTTTGAAAAGAGGTCAATGCTGCAGTTTGATTTTAAAGGTCCTACCTCCATCCTTGCACCTGTGGTCACGAGGAAATATAATATTTATAAGGACTGGCTGATGTAAACTGCAGCTGAGTCAATGTAGGTACTCACGTTGTTGATTGTCCAGCCTGCAGTTCAGGCACAAAACAGAGATTTGTCACTCTCTAAAGAGACTGACTAGGGAGCCTTCCAGTCTGATTTAGCCTTCCTTGTTAGTAGCATCTTTCCAAAAATATACTTTAAGACAGGACAAATGAGTTTCAGAAAGCAGGGTTACTCAATAGTTTGCTTAAGTAGGGCATAATTTTCTTGTAATGATATTTCAAGGGTAGAGTCGGACATTGATTCTATCCAAGGTGAAGCTCATTGTGTTTCCGATCAACTGGTGTCTCTCCAGATTTTTATAAGCAACAACATTCCAGGATTTCACCGATGCTTCTTTTAATCTTTCAGTAAAAAAGAACATCCACTATCTCCCGATATGCGCTCATAGCACCAGCATCAACGAACAGCACAGCGCAAGGTCAATACTACATTTTGAGCTCAATATAAAAGAACGTACTTAAAAAGACAATTTGAACTGCCCAGAAAATATAGGCTATATTTTACACTATCACAGAGTTTGGGTTCAACTTCTGCGAGATTGGACTTCCATCTGTAATAAGAATACACCCATGACGTCGGCTGTGCTTCAGCTTCAAAGGCATTTAAATAATTTTGGTGGACTCCCAAGGGGCAACTTTAACTCTCTCTGTCTGGTGGAAATGAGGCAGTAGTGGAGTTAAAATCGAGGTGTTCAAATTATCGGCCTTTTCCTGCATCACCATCATTTAACTTGGTCCTGGAACATAAGAAATAGGAGCAGGAGTAGGCCATTCGGCCCCTCGAGCCTGCTCCACCATTCAACAAGATCATGGCTGATCTTCTACCTCAATGCCATTTTCCTGCACTATCCCCATATCCCTTGATGCCTTCAATATCTACCCGCTTGGTGACCCAGGCACTCGCCTGAATCAGGCGGGAGTCTCATTAATCTATGCAAATCAGGTTTCTATGATGCACATAGGACTCCAAAGCAAGTTTCGTGGCCTGCTGGGTGGAGTGTGCACTGCGGACGTCCCACTCAGTAAAATCTGGTGGTTAAGAGCAAGAGACCCCAAAAAGGTAAGTGTAAAATTACTTTTGTGGGGCCAGGAGGAGCATGAGTGATTATCTGAGCTTCACAAGAATAAAGTGGGCTGCTGTCCCCCTGGGCTCCGGCGCCTTCCCCACCCCCCCCCCCCAACCCCCGCGATGACCACCCCTCTCCCACCCTAGCCAGACGTACCTTTTCGCTGGCCAGGTCAACCTCTGGGCCGCCCAATATTGTGCTGACCTGGAGCTGACAGGAGCCTGTTGTGGCGTGTGGCTCGCTAGTGTCATGTCAATGAAATGGACCAGGCCTCCCGCCGGATGGAATTGCCCCTCCTAACTTCTACTGGGAAGTCTGCCTAGAGGGAGGGGGATGGAGATTGTTTTCTGCAGGCTCTGGACAACTAATCCATAGCGGCACTGGACACCAGCAACAAATAGTCAACCCTGATGTCCAGTCTTGCTATGGTGGAAATGAAGGCAAATATGTTGAATGATGTATTTCTGTCATTTTGAATACTGTTACAATATGCCTGTCTATATATATTGTATATTATCCATCACTTCTACTGGAAAATGGAAACAATGTACAAGCTATTTCCGGCTCCAGTTTCTCTGAAAAATCAGCGGAAGGAAGGTGGAAAGTCCTGGGCTTTATATTTTAGGGTGAAAAATTGTTTTATATTCTATTTATGTCTGAGGTTGAATTAACGAGTCTGCTAGTACTCTGGGGAATTACCTTCATTTGTCTGTATTAATGTAATATATAATCAAGATGGCATCTGTCAATGAAAATGATTAAAATTATTACTTTTTAATCGATTCAGATCCTGGTTCAATATTTATTGGAATACTTGTAAATGCGGATATGAAAAATCAATGCAAGCTATTATAAACCAAAATCTGCAATGAATGGAAACTGTTGGATTTAGTTTTGGTCTGTTCACTTATTAAAACAACTCTTTTGTGATGGTGAAAGCACAGGCTACCATCCCAATACAGAAGAGCAGTTGTCTAGGCATGGACAATGAAAGATTAACAATGTTAGAAATAATAAATAAGATGGTAATGGATAGTCTGAATGTGCTAAAAGAGGACAAAGAATCAAGCTGCACACAAGGATACTTAAAATAAAATCACAACCTTCCGGGCATTTTGATGGATTCATTGGAAACAGGAATGGTGCCTGAGGATTGGAGACGGGCAAATGTAAGAGGCAATTCTCTAACTGTGCTCCTTGTTTGCTGAAAGTGCATATCAGAAGTTTGGGAGTGCCCAAATTTCCAATATGTGCTATCAGCAGGTGAAGCTACTGGCTGGCGGCTGGCAATGCAAAGTCAATAAATTACGTCCATGACTCCACCTTTTACATAGGAACTTAAAGATAATCCCAGCAGCAGCGGGAGGATGTAAAATTGAAAATATGGCGAGAATGGTTCATCTGAAAGTGCGCCAGGAGCATGCACCCTGGTATTTTCCGACTTGGTTGCACTGGGTTCTCAAGAGGCTTGCGATGCTGGTGCATGCAGACTTCACTGAGGGATTGAAAAATATGCAGATTTCCCTCCATGTTTTTTTCATGGTTTGTTTGAAACATAAATTCATCACTAAAGGCTTGTTTTAAACTGTTTGTATCTGGTAGCTCACTTCCTGATATTTCTCTTAAAGGTGTGTTTAGCAGCATTGGGAGTGAGTCTAAGATATTTTGGGGCTTTTTGGTTTGCTTTTGCTACATTTAATTTGGTGCATGTTTTTTGACCATTTCATGTTTTATTTTTGTATTGGTTTAATTTATTTTTTCACCTCCTACCATTGAAGGGAGTTCTACTCTCAAATACACATCCCACATTGTTAGGATGGGTATTCCTCTGGGAATTCTGCTTGCCTTCAGGAAGCTTGAAGATGAGGAGGAATTGCTGAAGAATGATCTGAGGGAGGTCTGCCTACACCTGAAGTGGGTTACACAAACCCACCATTACCAAAGCATGGATTGACAGACCTTGTCAGAGCCGGCTGGGCATGTCAGAGGAGATGTGTCTTCACCACCTATGCTTCACCAGGGAGGCCTATCCACTGGTCAGGATGGAGCCCTCAATGTGGCATCTTGTTGTACAAGAAGCAGTCTTGAGAAGATGGAAGTTGAAGGAGTACATGCACAGTGACGGACATGTGCACAACCTGCCTTTCAATCTGGGTGTCAGTAAGTGACTACTCATCATGCAGTTTAGTTGTTTTATAATGACCTGAGATGTGAGTTTGGCAAGGTTTTTTTATTATACATGGCATTTTGAAGCTGTGTCTTACTGAAATATTTGTTTGCATGAGATGTAACAAAAAACACCTGTAAGGTGAGGGATTGGTATGGACAGGCAGTAAATGTGGAACACGTTGGCAGGCAACAATTTATGGCTTGCAATCTTGGGCCATCGACCCGATACATGGTATTATTGCCAGATTTTGTCTTGTTTTGCAGCTGCTCCCAGTTCTTGCAGGCCCCTGATGTCATTTGCTGGGCACTGGCAGTACCAAATATTTAATGCATTGAGCTGACTTTGTATTACAGTGCATGGTCAGCAAGGAACACTCTAGGCATGTGCAGAACCTGAACAGCAATGGACACATTACTGCTGTGCTGGAACGGCATTATCCATGCCCAAATGTCTGAGGAAAACAATTAATATGTATCACCAGGCAATTAACTAACGTCACAATCTAAACTGGACAACCTTACTTAGGCAGGACTAAAAACAGAAAATGCTGAAGAAGCTCAGCAAGTCAGGCAACATCTGTGGAGAAAGAAACAGAGTTAAAGTTTCAGGTCAATGACCCTTCATCAGAACTGGAAGATGTTAAAAGAGGTTACTTAGGCAGGCCTCATTGTGATGATCCAGGCATACCATGCCAATTGTGGGTGGAAGTGAGGCCAACCTAGGAGTCCAGGCCAAGTATTTTCAAAAATATTTTTAAAACATCCCCACTTACAAAGTTCCTTTTTGGGGAGGGACCTCTGAACTTTCAGAGGATGCATAACGTAGATGTACCACTAGTGACACTGTAACTGCTGTTGTGGGTTCAAGTCCCGCTCCAGACACTTGTGTACATAATCTAGGCTGACTCTTCAATGCAGTACTGATGGTATGTTGCACTGTCAGAGATGTCATCTTTCGGATGAGACGTTAAGCCGAGCCCTGTCTGCCCTCTCAGGTGGACGTAAAAGATCCCATGGCACTGTTTGAAGAAGGGCAGGGGAGTTATCCCCGGAGTCCTGGTCAATATTTATTCCTCAACCAACATTGCTAAAACAGATTATCTGGTCATTATCACATTGCTGTTTATGGAATCTTGCTGTGTGCAAATTGGCTGCTATGTTTTCTACACTACAACAGTGCCTACATTTCAAAAGTACTTCATTGACTGTAAAGGGCTTTGGAACATCCTGAGGTCGTGAAAGATGCTATATAAATGCAAGTTCTTTCTATTCTTTCTTTATTGTAAGGCAAATTAGGGAACCTTCCCCTGATTCCAGAAAGTCCACAAGGGGCAGTGCCAGAGGTTTCTGGTGGACACCTCAGCACTTAATATTGCTTCCACGCAATATTTTAGGTTTTCAGACGTACATGGTGAGGATTTGTTGTCCAAAATTTCAAACCAAGTAGAAATCAAACTTCCAGTGCTAAGTGTCTTGTGTTTTGATGGGAATACTCCAGACTACTTGTTATAACTAATAAGAAAGCAATGGTATGACAAAAGGCAGCATTTGTCATTCCCATCTTCCAGCCTCAACACTCCACTGCACAAGAAGAAACTCTATTTGGTTTATGTCAAACTTAAGCTTCTGAGAAATCAGATTTATCAAACTAGGGACAGTTTTATATCGACTGTCTTATGTCTTTTAGACTAATCTATGAGGGCCAACAACTCATCCCATTTGCAATCATCAGTTGCTTTCAAATACACTAAACTCAATCAGCCATTGTTAATGTGAGGCAGGCATATAAATCTTCAATGAGATTTAGTAACTTAAAATATGTGTATATTACTCAACTACGTGTAGTCAGCACTTTAATACAAAATGGTCAGATTACAATGTGCAAAATTACCAAAAAATTACTTGACAAATCCGTAATCTGCTGTGAAAGCATGGGGATAATTTTAAACCCCAAGAACAGGTGGGTAGTAAAAATTGTTGATTACTTCAGCGGGACTGCAACCCAGCTCCAACACACGTATTCGAAACTCGGATGTCGCGTCCCCTTTTAATGCCAGTGGGCGGATCGTTAAAGGGGCAATTTGCCTACTTCAAATACTTAAGGTGGTTAATTCTTTGTGGATACTGAACCTGAAACAAATTCAACCCTACCTGCATGGGTCTTCCATGGCTTCTCACACTTGCCAGTGAAATGGAGGCGAGATTCATACAGAAGTTGATTTGGCTCTTTAAACCTGTGATTGACACATCGCTATAAAAGCTTATGCATTACAGCTGGTCTCTCAGTTCTCTCAGGCAAGTGTTTGTCTGAGAGTTCTTCTAGCATTGAGACTGAGAGTTCTTTGTTGAGACAGCTTTAGGAAAACTTTGCAGCCTCTCAAACTGACAAGATCAGGTTGGGGATGCAATGGATGTTTTTCAGAGGACATCTAAGGAGAAGGAAAATGAACATCCACGTCAGCCATGTCGTGCTGTGTTGGGATCTGCTGGTGCACAAGACAGAGGCATGCAACAAAGATCTGGAGAAGAGCAGAAAGGGGACCAACAGAGGGGCCGAGGTCACAGGAGGCACTACCCATGTGAGAGGGTATACAGGCAGAGGCCGAGCTTCCTGGACCTCTCTAAGGAGCAGTGCCAACGCAGGCTCAGATTGAATCGGCAGGTGATCGCAGACACCTGCAGCCCCCTTCAGGAAGAGCTGCTCCCCGCTGGACCTGGTGGCCACACATTGCCTGTTGCAGTGAAAGTAACCACTGCCCTCAATTTCTTTGCCTCCAGATTCTTCCAGGGCGCCACCGGTGACATCAGCAGGATCTCTCAGATGTCTGCACATAAGTGTATACAACAGATGGCTTGTTTGCAGGGCATCCAACTACATCAACGTCCCCCATGACGACATCAGCCAGACTGAGAGGGCAGTTGGTTTCACCTCTCTGGCTGACTTCCCATGGGTGCAGGGTGCAATCGATTGCACATGTCGCAATCTGAGGACCACCACATGAGCCAGGAGTGTTCATAAATTGAAATGGCTATCACTCCATCAATGCACAGCTGGTGTACGACCACCAGAAGAGATTTCTGCAGATGTGCTCCAGATTCCCTGGCAACCGTCACAATTTATTCATTTTTTGCTAGTCCAACATCCTGGCCCTCTTCCACACAGGAGACAGAGTTAAGGGCTGGCTCATTGGAGACAAGGGATACCCCTGCAAACGTGGCTTTTTTTTTATTCGTTCATGGGATGTGGGCATCGCTGGCAAGGCCAGCATTTATTGCCCATCCCTAATTGCCCTTGAGAAGGTGGTGGTGAGCCGTCTTCTTGAACCGTTGCAGTCCGTGTGGTGAAGGTTCTCCCACAGTGCTGTTAGGAAGGGAGTTCCAGGATTTTGACCCAGCGACAATGAAGGAACGGCAATATATTTCCAAGTCGAAATGGTGTGTGACTTGGAGGGGAACGTGCAGGTGGTGTTGTTCCCATGTGCCTGCTGCCCTTCTCCTTCTAGGTGGTAGAGGTCATGGGTTTGGGACGTGCTGTCAAAGAAGCCTTGGCGAGTTGCTGCAGTGCATCCTGTGGATGGTACACACTGCAGCCACGGTGCGCCGGTGGTGGAGGGAGCGAATGTTTAGGGTGGTGGATGGGGTGCCAATCAAGTGGGCTGCTTTGCCCTGGATCGTGTCGAACTTCTTGAGTGCTGTTGGAGCTGCACTCATCCAGGCATGTGGACAGTATTCCATCACACTCCTGGCTCATGACACCTGTAAGAAACATCACTAATGAGGCATAGCAGTGGTACAACCGGAGCCACATGGCCACCAGGTGTGTCATTGAGCAAGCCATAGACATATTGAAAATGGGCATCAGGTGCCTGGGTAGGTCGAGAAGAGCACTTCAGTACTCGCCAGCGAGGGTGTCCAGAATCATCGTGGTGTGCTGCGTCCTGCATAACAAGCGCAGCAGAGAGGGTTACACATGGAGGAGCTCGAATGCTTTCATTAAGCATCCTCTGCTGGTGGCAACATTGAAGAAGAGGAAGAGGGTGAGGAGGACGAGGAGGAGGAGGAGGATGATGAGGAAGAGGAAAATGAAGATGGGGAACCCATTACCAGAACAGCAACGCACATTGCTGCCCATGATGCCAGGGATTCCCTCATCTCTAACAGGTCCTCTTAATGAGAGGTGCAAAATCAAGAATTTGAGATACTCAGGCCGCCTGGAAAAACCACCACCACCATCCCCCCCACCCCCCCCAACTCCCTTTGCCCAAAACAGTGCTTCAACCACGCATACACTCACTGCACACCCGCCCAATGGGTGTCGCATGTCTTAGCATTCATGATGAAGCAAATGAAAGGGCGAATTCACACACAGGATGCAATAATGGCCAAGATATGGAATAAATTTAACATGTCAATGCAAAAAATAATATATATTAACAACATGACATTTCATCAAACACCCTTGTGCATACCCTTGGTGAACTACAAATGCTTAAACTTACACTTCCTACCACTTCTACATGGTGCATCTCCTGTAGCCTCAGCAGGGGTAGTGAAAGGTTGCTCAGATCCCTGTCCAGACTGCTAAGATGCTCTTGGCCTACGACCTCTGGGTTTTTGAGCCTTTGAGGGGCCTACCAAAGAATGCGCCACTTGTAAATGTGCAGGAGCAGACTGGGCCAACGGGAGAGGGGGCCATCATTTTGGGTACTGTTAAGGTGGGGCAACAGGTGAAATGTGGGAGCGCTTTGAGTGGAGTTCCCGCTTCCCTGTCTCCTTTCACCATTATCCCTCTCCCGGGTCAGTGCCACATCCCTCCCACCACTCTGCTGGACAGCTGGCTGGTGAACAGATGTTCTGCCTTTTGACGCCATGGATAAGGTATCTGTCAGCCTATTTAAGACGGCAGATATGTTGCCATCCAGAGTCTGCACTGCCGTTGTCATGGCCTGCACAGACTCATTTGAGAGCTGTGATTGAAGCTCAATGGAGGCTGTCACTCTCTCCATTGCGGACATTCTCACACTTACCTGGGACAACAATCCACTAGTGATGGTGTTGGACTCCTCCATCCTCTCCGCTACAGTGGAGAGTGCGTGGCACATTTCCAGTACATCGCAAAGCTGAATCTGTACCTCAATCATTCTCCTTCTCAATGATGGCCCCCAGGGTTCAGCATCTGTGACCAGCTGAGCCGAGCTTGGAGAGGAGTGCACCCTCCAGCGCAGACTCTCTGCAACTGCCCCTGCCACCAGTGTCTGCTCGTGCTCACTTGTGGGTGGTGAATCACCAGGTGACAACCCAGCTACCTGGCTAACAGGACCCACTAAAGTGCCAGTATCTGTGCTGGTGCATGGCTGTATACCCTGTGACGGTGCTCTCTCAGAAGGAACGAGCTCCTCTGAGGAATCGACATCTAATTCTTCTTGAAGTCGAGAAGGCCCTGGAAGACAACAGAAACCGATATTAATTATTAATCGGAAAAGTGACAATCTTTCCAAAGACCGTACTGAGGTCTGTCACAGATCACTAATTGATAAAATCAATTCATCATGTGTGCGAAAGATACTGAAGTTCTGTCACCAGCCATCTGCGGGTTCCCAGTCTCTCTATCTCCGATGGATAGGGATGCAATGTCCCACTTATTTCCATGGCTTCCTACTCCGCATCTGACATCTCCACTATGTGCGGTAGACCACCCCCAGTTCTCGTCCTCTCCCTTGCATTTTGTGCTCTCTTCTCCAACAAGGGGAGAAAGAACAGACCTGTGAGTGACTGAAGGTGATGGATTCACCTGATGAATGCATTGCTTTGGGTGAGGCTGACAATTAAACAGATGCATCAGAGGGTGAATATCAGACAGATACATCGCATTGCATCAGGACTGGGGTGAGTAGCAGAGGTGGGTGCATAAATGGGGAGTTGAGGAAGTGCATAGGCAGTGAAGAATAGTTGATGCTGAAGTTTAACTAGGTGTGAGGAGTGATGTGATGGAGTAGGCTTGCCAGCAGAGTGAGAGGGGAGTGTTGCACAACACAGGATGTGGGCGAATCAGCAAATGTACTCACTTTTCTTGACCTGGTTAGATCATTAAACCGTTTTCTGCACTGCAGCCAAGACCTGGGCACCGTGCTTTTGCTGCTCACCTCTTCTGCTCACCTCTTCTGCCACCTCCAGCCATGCCTTCTTGATGGCAGAAGCAGGTTTCTTCCTCCTATCACTTGGGTATAACAACTCCCTCCTGCTTCTCACAGCAGCCAATAGTACCTCAAGTGATGCATCTGAGAACCCGGGTGCTGACTTTCCTCTATGTCCTCCCATATCTGTTTTTCCCCCTTTTCTCCTTCAAAATCCATTTTTGTATTGGCCCTTTAAATAGTGGGCTGTAAATAGTGTCATCCGGGTGTGCAGTACGCTCACTGCGCAGCGTGGACAAGCGAAATCCGGAAGTAAAATTAAATGCATTCAATTGAGTTGCAATTGCACATTCCGACATGCTCAAATTATTTCCAGGTTTCCCACGCAATTATTTACCCGTCTGCTCAGTTCCTGGCTCCGTGCTAAAATCATGCCCCATATCTTGAAAGTGAGCTTTTTTAAAAATGATATTCTTCCAATTAGCCATACCTTGGTTACTGATTAAAAGTAGAGGCAAGTAATCTGGATATGTCCTCCAGAAAGGTTGAAAAGATTTCAGATCTCTTCTTTGATTAACTGAGAGTAATAAATACTATTTTAATGCTGTTTCCGGCAAATTTTTGTACTAAGAAAAGCAATGAATATATTTGCCATGTATCTTTTGTTAAAAATCATATTACCTCACTCTAATCTTCACAATGGATCTGCATTTATATACAGATCATTCACTACAACTGGCAGTGACAAATGACTTCATTAAAACTACTATTAACTGAATGAATAATAGGAAGGCCTTTGTATACAATACAGTAAGAATATCTAAAGGACAGCCTATCAAAAAAGCTTTAATCCCCTAAAGTATTAACAGTAATAGTGAATGTCTGTACTGCATCAAGTGGTTTCATTAGCACTTGAAAATAGAGACTTGCATTTACATAATTCACACCGCCCAGTTTACCTTCCCTTTGACTCCAATGCTATCACCAGTTTTCTGCCCGGAAGTGAAAGTTTCTCATTTCTCAATGTCAGCTTGGCTCAGTTGGTAGCACTCTTGTCTCTGTGTCAGAAGGTTGTGGATTCTAGCCCCACTGCAGGATCTGAGCACTTAATCTGACACTTCAGTGCAGTCTGTCGGTAAAGTGGCTGTAACAGATCCCATTGCACTATTTGAAGATGATGTTCTGGCCATCATTCCTTCCTCAACGAATACCATCAAAAACAGATTAACTCGTCAATTATCTCATTTGCTATTTGTGAGACCTAGCTGTGTAAAAATTGGCTGCTGTGTTTGCCTACTTAACAACAATTAACACTTCAAAAAGTAATTCATTGGACGTGAGATGCCCTGAGGATGTGATAAGGCACAAGGTTAATGCAAGTTCCTTCTTTATCAAGTTACAGTGGACCTTTTTTCTTTATCTTTTCCATTTTGCAACTTCCTCCACCAATCAGTGCATTGGTATCCATCTTTCCTGACTGTTTATCCTGTATTGACCCTGTCATTTTGATACCTTCTGTTCCAGCTTAATGTTCAGTCTTAATCTTCTCCCCAGCTGTTCTCTGCCTCACCACTTTTCCTTGTTGCCTGTCCTTTTTTTTCTGGCTGCTCTCTTTTCCTGGCTAGAACCCTATCCTTAATCCACTTTTTCTTCAGGCTTGTCCCTGTTTCCAGCTCTCCAAACCATCCTCCCCTTGACCTGACCTTTTCCCACTTGTGCCTTTTCTAACCAAACAGTGTCTTAAAGGGGGAATTTTAACTCCCCCTGCTCAGCGGAAACTGGGCGAAGCAAGAGTTAAAATGGAACAAGTCAATTTCCCGCTGCATTCTCACCCTACGGCAATTTCAACACCATTGTTTTCTCGGGTGGCTGATGTACTCACCTGAATCAAATTAGGATCCTATGACCTACAGAAATCCCCAATGCCATTTTAACCACCAACTGAGCGGGGAGCCCTTCACGGCTGCCCTACTTGGTGAAACCTGGCCCACAGGCAGAAGAGGCCCTGTAGCATAAGTGTTAAACTTTCCTTTGTGGGGCCAGGAGGAGTAGCACTGCTCCTCCGGAGCCCAAAGGAAAGTTTGGGCCTCTGTTGCCCTGGGCACCCTCCCTTTCCCAACCGTGAGATCCTGCCGAAACCCTTACCCTGCGACTTACCTGAGTGCCAGCCGGCAGCCTCCGTGCCGCCCGGTCTTCAACAGCTGACCAGTTGCCTCTTTCCGCCCGATTCGGGCAGGCAGATGAGCAGAGGGATGAAAATGTGACGTGGCCTAATCTGGTTGCTGTGTTCGTAATGATATAAAACAATAATATCCCACTTTAAAATCATTATTCAAAGCTTAGCTTGACTCAATAATTAATTTATCATTTGAGTAAACATTTAGTTAGGCCGAGAAATTGGTTTCGCACTGGGAATGTGTGCCCGAAGATGGAGGCCAGAGGCTCGCTCAGAATTGGACTTCAGGGAATGTGTGCCCGAAGATGGAGGCCAGAGGCTCGCTCAGAATTGGACTTCAGGGAATGTGTGCCCGAAGATGGAGGCCAGAGGCTCGCTCAGAATTGGACTTCAGGGAATGTGTGCCCGAAGATGGAGGCCAGAGGCTCGCTCAGAATTGGACTTCAGGGAATGTGTGCCCGAAGATGGAGGCCAGAGGCTTGCTCCGAATTGGACTTCAGGCCTAATTTCCATAAAACCGACGAGCTGAAGATGACAATGGGATGTCCTGATGTAGCTTGCCAGTCAGGGCCATTGAAAGATTTACCAGCTTAGACCCCAACCGGCCCACAGGTAGATCCTGGGGGGATGGAGAGGCCGCGATAGACCCAGAAAAACTGAGCAGCACTTGCACGTGCCTGCTTTTGCTGAATTTTGCATTGGGCGTTAGGCCCCTGATAAGCATATTCAAGGAGCTTAACTCCTGTTTTAGCGGGGAGGGGGTGTCACGGGCACTTGGAAGATCATTCCAATTGATTTCCCCCCCAAATCCTATTTTTCACTCAGAAACCGGGCGCGAAGTGGACCAATTTCTCCCCCTTAAACCAATTCACCTTAGCAAACTTGCCAGGCATAAACAATGCAACTCAGTGATGAAGGGGAATCACTGGTACAGATGCATGTGCCATATATCGATTCTCCAAAACGATGTCACTGTGCTAACTCACTTTCATGTATGACTTTATATCCTGTAAACTATAGAAGGGTTCACGCAGGCGCAAGAGCAAATACAGAGTTTTTTCAAAATCTACAACTACAAAATGGGAAATACTTGTGCAGTAGTGTACTTCTCAACTGGATTTCATAATGTTCTCAGTAAACTTCAGAAGCTGATAGATGTTCTTATCTGTTGACTGACAGTGCCCTCTGGACACAAAGCTGTGAGTTGTTCCTTGATGTATAGAAGGAATGAAAGTTTACTATCCTGCCAAGCAGGTTAGTACTTCAGAATGAGTTTCTTGTAATTTTGCACATCATAGAATGATACTGCACAGAAGGAGGCCATTTGACCCATCGTGTCTATGCTGGCTCTTTGAACGAGCTATCCAATTAGTCCCACTCTCCTGATCTTTCCCCATAGCGCTGCAAGTTTTTCCCTTTCAAGTATTTATCCAATTCCCTTTTGAAAGCTACTATTGAATCTGTTTCCTCCACCCTTTCAGGCAGTGTATTCCAGACATTGTGTAAAAAAAATTCTCCTCATCTCTCCCCTGGTTCTTTTGCCAATGACCTCAAATCTGTGTCCTCTAGTTACCGACCCTCATGCCAGTGGAAAAGGTTTCTCCTTATTTACTCTATCAAAATACTTAATAATTTTGAACACCTCAATTAAATGTACCCTTATCCTTCTCTGCTCTGAGGATATCAACCCCAGCTTCTCTAGTCTCTTTACGTAACTGAAGTCCCTCATCCCTGGTATTCTAGTAAATCTCTTCTGTACCCTCTCTAAGGCCTTAACATCCTTCCTAAAGTGTGGTGCCCAGAATTGGACACAGTACACCAGATGATGCCTCTACAGTGATTTATAAAGGTTTAGCATAACTTCCTTGCTTTTGTACTCTATGCTTCTATTTATAAAGCCCAAGATCCCTATGATTTTTTAACAGCCTTCTCAACTTGCCATCTTCAGAGATTTATGTATTTGATTCCCCAGGTCACCCCTTAAAATTGTACCATTTATTTATATTGCCTCTCCTCATTCTTCCTTCCAAAATGTGAAGAGCTGTTAAATCTTATTTAACAGCTCTTCACATCTTTGAATGGAGTTTTACCATGAAAGAATTCAAAAGTTTAAGACTGACATTTATCAGTTAAGCCTGCTGTTGCTTGAACCAAACCTGAAAGCTTTTAGTTACACTTGTGCACACCACCAATTAAGCCATAAGATATTTCTGAAGCATGGTTACCTCGGTTACTGGCCTACAGTAAAAACTCTAATTTACAATGTAGAGTTATCTGCACTGCCATTTATTTGATGCTGGCTTCCTATGCATATAAATATTACCCCTGAATAATGCTCTGATTTACAGTCTGCATTAAGAATTTAAATAAAACTTAAATTTTCATTGAATTAACATTCGCGCCAGACAAGTGCCAGGCAATGACCATCTCCAACAAGAGAAAGTCTAACCACCTCCCCTTGACATTCAACGGCATTACCATCGCCGAATCCCCCACCATCAACATCCTGGGGGTCACCATTGACCAGAAACTTAACTGGACCAGCCATATAAATACTGTGGCTACGAGAGCAGGTCAGAGGCTGGGTATTCTGCGGCGAGTGACTCACCTCCTGACTCCCCAAAGCCTTTCCATCATCAACAAGGCACAAGTCAGGAGTGTGATGGAATACTCTCCACTTGCCTGGATGAGTGTAGCTCCAACAACACTCAAGAAGCTCAACACCATCCAGGACAAAGCAGCCCGCTTGATTGGCACCCCATCCACCACCCTAAATATTCACTTCCTTCACCATCGGCGCACTGTGGCTGCAGTGTGTACCATCCACAGGATACACTGCAGCAACTCGCCAAGGCTTCTTCGACAGCACCTCCCAAACCCGCGACCTCTACCACCTAGAAGGACAAGAGCAGCAGGCACATGGAAACACCACCACCTGCACGTTCCCCTCCAAGTCACACACCATCCTGATTTGGAAATATATTGCCGTTCCTTCATCGTCGCTGGGTCAAAATCCTGTAACTCCCTTCCTAACAGCATCGTGGGAGAACCTTCACCATACGGACTGCAGCGGTTCAAGAAGGTGGCTCACCACCACCTTCTCAAGGGCAATTAGGGATGGACAATAAATGCTGGCCTTGCCAGCAATGCCCGCATCCCATGAATGAATTTTTAAAAATACCAGAAGGTAGGTATTAGTGAAACCAAAGTAAACTCTGTGAACCTTCAGTACTGCTTTGAGTAGTCAGCAAAGGCAAAATCTTTACTGAAGGACTTGGGGCGTAATTTCAACATGGTGGTGGGAACTCAGCGGGAGGGGTGAATAATCGCAACTAAATTGAAGGCCCTTAATGTAACTTCCGGGTTTCGCTTTTCCAAGCTGCACAGTGGGCGTACTGTGTATCCGAATGACATGCTGTGGACTGGAGTATTTAAAGGGCCATTGCAATCATGGATTTTGAGAAAGGAAGGAGGAATGTTCAGAGATGCAGCATTACAGGAGTAAGACAGCACCCCACTTTAACAACTCCTTCTCTTGAGTTGCTACTGACTGGTGTGAGGAGCAGGAGGGAGATACTGTATCCAATGGATCAGAGGAAGCGCCCTGCCTCTGCCACCAAGAAGGCCTGGCACGGGGTGGCAGAGGAGCTGAGCAGCAGGAGCACCATGTCAAGGATGGGAGTACAATGCAGAAAGCGCTTTAATGACCTAACCAGGTCAGGAAAAGTGAGTACAGTTACTGATTCACCTACATCCTGTGGTTTACATTACCCCCCCTCTCACTCTGTCTTGCCAAACCTACTCCATCACATCACTCCTCACACCCACTTAAGTCAACTTACCGTCACTTTCTGTACACTTCCTCACCTCCCCATTTATGGACCCACCACTTCTACTCACCCAATCATTATGCAACGTGATGAATCTGTCTGATAGTAACGCTCTGATGCGGCTCTTTCATTGGCAACCTCACCCAAAGCAATGCATCCATCCAGTGACCCTGTCAACCTCACTCACTCACACATCTGTTCTTTCTCCCCTTGTAGGAGAAGAGAGTGCAAAATGCACAGGAGAGGAGTAGGACTGGAGTAGGCCATCACAAATAGTGTCCATGAAGAGTGAGAATGATCGAGGTGCAGTTCCACCTTTGTGAGGTACTGGAAAAGGTGTCCCGCACACTCTCCACAATAGCAGATAGGATGGAGGAGTCCAACTCCATTGCTAGTGGATTGGTGGCGCAGGTAAGTGCGGGAATCTTATCGATTGAGAGAGTGACAGCCTCCATTGTCCTACAACCATGGCTCTCTAATGAGTCCATGCAGGCTATGACAATAGCTGTGCGGACTCTGGACGCCAACTTGTCTGCTGCCTTAAACAGACAGACAGATACTTCATCCGTGGCCTTAGAAAGCGCCGCACCTCCTCACCAACCTGCTGTCCAGCAGAGTGTTAGGAGCGATGTTGCGCCGGCCTGGGACAGGGATGATGGCGAAAGGGGACATGGAAGTGGGGACTCCACTTAAAGTGCTCCCGCGTCTCACCCATTGCCCCCCCCCAAACAGTACCCGCAATGCTGCCTCCTCTCCCGACGTCGGAGTCTGCCCCTGCACAGGTGCAGGAGGAGCAGTCTTTGGCGGGCCCCTCACAGGCTCCAAAACCCAGAGGTCGTAGGTCGAAAACATCTCAGCAGTTAGGGCAGGGACCTGAACAACCTGTCACTACCTCTGCTGAAACCACAAGGGATGCACCAGTAGAAGTGCTAGGAAGAGGAAATTTAAGGTTTTATAATCACCAAGGGTATGCACAAGGGAATGTCATGTTTTTCATTTATATTTGTTTTTTGTTAAATGCACAATAAATGTTATAATTGTCACCACCAGTGCCACATTTTGCCCATTCTTGAATCCCTTTTATGAAAGCGTGCTTTCATGTGCTTCATCGAGAACGGCAAGACTTGATGCCACCCATTGGGTGCCTGTACAATGGGTGCAAGCGTGGTTGAAGGATTGTTTTGTGCAAACTGTGGTGGGGGGCTGTTATTGGTGGTAGTGATTGTTCCAGGCGGTCTGAGTAGTTCACTATCTTCACTTTGCAGATCTCATTATGAGAACCTGTTAGATATGAGTGATTCCCTGACATCACGAGCATCCGTATGCGTCGCTGCTCTGGGTTACCCATCTTAGTCCTCCTCCTCCTCCTCCTCCTGTTCCTCCTCCTCATTATCCTCTTCTTTAATGTTGCCTTCAGATGAGGATACTTCATGAGCGCTTTCAAGCTCCTCCATCTGTAACCCTCTCTGTTGAGTGATGTTGTGCGGGTTGTAACATACGACTATTATTCTACACACCCTCGCTGGTGAGTACTGATGGGCTCCCCCAGATCGATCCAGGCACCTGACGCACATCTTCAGCATTCCTATGACTTGTTCAATGACAGACCTGGTGATGATGTGACTGTCATTGTACCGCTGCTGTGCCTGGTTGGTGGGGTTTCTCACAGGTGTCATGAGTGACGTCTGCAGAGGATATCCCTTGTCTTCAAGGAGCCAGCCTTAAGTCTGTCTTGTGCGTGGAAAAGAGCCGGGATGTTAGACTCGTGAAAAATTAAGGAATCATGACAGTTGCCAGGGAATTTGGCACACACCTGCAGAAACCTTTTCCGGTGGTCGCACACCAGCTGTGCATTGATGGAGTGATATCCCTTTTGGTTGATGAACAGTCCTGACTCATGTAGTAGTCCACAGATTGCTACATGTGTGCAATTAATTGTGCCCTGTACCCATGAAAAACTAGCCAGAGAGTTGAAACCTATCACCCTCTCAGTCTGGCTGATGTCGTCGCAGGGGAAGTTGACGTAGTGGGATGCCCTGGCAAACAAGCCATGTAAACCTGTCATATACACTTATGCGCAGACAACCGAGAGACCCTGGAAATGTCACTGGTGGCACCCTGGAAGGATCCGGAGGCAAAGAAATTGAGGGCAGTGGTGACTTTGAGTGCGATGGGTAATGTGCAGATACCAGGCCCATCTGGGAGCAGCTCTGCATGAAGGAGCGTGCAGATGTCTGCGACCACTTGGCTACTCAATCTGAGCCTGCCTAGGCACTGCTCCTCAGAGAGGCCCAGGAAGCTCAGCCTCTGCCTGTACATCCTCTCAAGTGGGTAGTGCCTCCTGTGACCTTGGCCACTCCATTGGTCCCTTCTCTGCTCTTCTGCAGGTCCTTGTGGTGCACCTCTTTCTTGTGAACCTGCCGCTCCCAGAACTGCCTGCCATGCCTGCTGCGGATAGTGATGTGCCTCCTCCTCAGAAGTACTGTTGAATAGATCCATTGTGCCTCCCATCCTGATGTCAGTTTGAGGGGGTCCAAAATGTAGGTAAATATTTCTGAACATAAGAATTCTCAGTGTGAACAAAGAAATCTCAGTCTAAACACAAAGAACTCCTAGCCAAAGGTTTTTCTGAGAGAACTGAGTGCTCTGCTGCGAAAACTCACCTTTTGTGTGCCAGTGACTGACATCTGTCACATGTGTCAGTCACTGGCACACCCAGTATATAAAAAGCCCAACAAGAGAGGAAGTATTGCTGGATCTAATAATGGAAAATGAACCAGAACAGATAAGAAAGGTAAGCAAAGGGGAGCATCTAGGCAATAGCGATCACAACATAATAAGGTTTAAGATAAAGATTGAGAAGGACATCAGTAAGACAAGACCAAAGTAATAAATTGGAAAAAAGATGATTTTGAGGGGATGAGAATGGAAAAATTTACTGACAAAGAAATAGAACATCAGTAGGAAACATAGAAGGATATAGAGACACTGGAGAAGGTGCAAAAAATATTTACTAGGATAATACCAGAAATGAGAGGTAATACCTATCAGGAAAGATTAGACTAGGAGTCTTTTCTCTACAAAAGAGAAGGATGAGGGGGCGGACATATGAGGAGAGGTTGAGTAGATTGGGACTCTACTCATTGGAGTTCAGAAGAATGAGAGGCGATCTTATTGAAACATATAAGATTGTGAAGGGTCTTGATCGGGTGGATGCAGTAAGGATGTTCCCAAAGATGGGTGAAACTAGAACTAGGGGGCATAATCTTAGAATAAGGGGCTGCTCTTTCAAAACTGAGATGAGGAGAAACTTCTTCACTCAGAGGGTGGTCGGTCTGTGGAATTTGCTGCCCCAGGAAGCTGTGGAAGCTACATCATTAGATAAATTTAAAACAGAAATAGACAGTTTCCTAGAAGTAAAGGGAATTAGGGGTTATGGGGAGCGGGCAGGAAATTGGACATGAAGCTGAGTTCGGATCGGTCAATGCCCTGTGGGTGGCGGAGAGGGCCCAGGGGCTATGTGGCCGGGTCCTGCTCCGACTTCTTGTGTTCTTTAGATTTGTGGTTGGGATCAGATCAGCCATGATCTTATTGAATGGCGGAGCAGGCTCGAGGGGCCGATTGGCCTACTCCTGCTCCAATTTCTTATGTAAGACTGAGGGGTGACCTGATAGAAGTCTTTAAGATTATGAAATGGTTTGATAGGGTAGATGTAGAGAAGATGCAGGGGGGGGGGGTGGGTAGACCAAAATTAGGTGCCATAAATATAAGATAGTCACTAATCCAATAGGGAATTCAGGAAAAACTTCTTCATCCTAAGAATGTTAAGAATGTGGAACTCGCTACCACAAGGGGTAGTTGAGATGACTAGCATAGATGCATTTAAGGGGAAGCTAGATAAACACATGAGGGAGAAGGGAATGGAAGGATGTGTTGATACGGTTAGATGAAAAAGGGTGGGAGGAGGCTCACATGGAGCATAAACACCGGCATGGACCTGTTGGGCCGAATGGTCTATTTCTGTGCTGTACATTCTATGTAATTCTTTGGTTTAAAAGTCCAAATGAGGGTCAGGTTCAACTCATCTCCGTTTCCATGGCATGTTTCAGAGGCCATGGGAGACACGTCCAGGAGAATTTAAAATGGTTTGGAGTAACTCAATACACAAAAAGTTAATCACCTTAAGTGGTTTAAATGCCTATATTGGTCCTTTAAATATCGATGGTGGGACTTCCGGGTGACAGAAGCACGCACGCATCCAAACGCATCTGTGTCAAACCAGGAAGTGGGCGCATTTGAGCCGGGATGTGGTCCCACGCCAAAAACTTGGCATTTTCATTGCCCGCCTATCCCTAACCCACCAGTTCTTGGGGGTTAAAATTTAGCCCTTGGTCTCAAGCTAGTATTGAACTAGGGTTTCCAACTCTGGTTGGACATTAGCCTGGAGGTGTCATTACATGACTGCCTGTCTGCAACTGCCCCGCCCACACACTCACACCATTGGTCGCCCAACACGCCCATACTTGTGACGCACCGCCTTCCCACGCCAATTGGAGCGTGGATACACTCTTCATTACCTGATTGGATGATTCTTGACTGGCAGTCAAACAGCCTTTTTCCCGTAGCTAATATTTTTATAACTAATAAAGAGTTCAAAGAAAATTTTAAAAACACACAATTTTTAATGCCCCCTATGATTTTTCTTCTGGGTTGCTCGAAGCATTGTCCTGGAGATTAATCTTTAATTGCTGGAGACTCCAGGGCAATCCTGGAGAGTTGGCGATCCTATATTGTAACATGTCACCGCATGTAAATAGTAATAATTTTTCAAAGTGGTGCTAAATTTTTTTGCCTCCAGTGATTCAACATTTCTTTCATTCCCTGAGTAGAAAGGTGATTTTCTTTTTATCCTGTGTCTATCCTTCTCTATAACTTGCCCCTGGACAGTGCCCAAAAGTAGCTTGAGATGACAATCTCTCCAGTTTTCCTTCCCATTTGTGGGGAAGCACTTGTCCGCCACTCCATGACAACATTGGTAATCCATCAAGTGGGGAAATTGTGGGTGTGAGTGCGCATTCTATCACTTAGTCATACGCTGCGACAACGGATGAACGGACACCGCGCAACAATCGCCAAACAGGAGGGTTCTCTCCCAGTCGGGGAACACTTCAGCAGTCATGGACATTCAGCCACCGACCTTCGGGTAAGCGTTCTCCAAGGCGGCCTTCGAGACACACGACAACGCAAAATCGTTGAGCAGAAATTGATAGCCAAGTTCCGCACCCATGAGGACGGCCTCAACCGGGATCTTGGGTTCATGTCACACTACACGTAACTCCACCAGCGAACAAATGTTATCTGTTTTTAATATAACGGGTCATTGACAGTCTTCCTTCTCTCTCTCTCTCTCCTTTTTTTTGGGGGGTTTGTATATTCGGTGGCCTTTTTAGGTGACACCTTTCTGTCTGCTCACTGTGATTGCCTTGGCAACGGGCAGTAATCACCAGGCATTGTTCTGTGATTTTAAAATGCGAAGGATTTGAAAATCTCATTTCCACACCGTTCACCTGACGAAGGAGGAAGCCTCCGAAAGCTTGTGGAATTTAAAATAAATTTGTTGGACTATAACTTGGTGTTGTAAAATTGTTTACAATTAGTCATACAACACATTGAAGCTACAAAAACCTTGACCACTAGGCCAATCTTTAATGCCGTCAGACTTAATACATGTATAAAGATAATATTTCAATGAAATAGCTTCTGCTTTCTTAAGAACCCTATAAATTTACCTTCAGCAAAACATACAAGAAATTAGTTGTATTATACTGCACCATCTTGGCCCGGCTGGCTGACAGGCAACAGTAAGGGCTCTGACGGAGTGGCAGGGGTGAGAGCAGGAATGCTGTCATCCTGAGAGAGGACAGCAGGTTCTTGTTCCAATGAGCCATTGCCATTCTCCCGGGGCGGCGCCTCAGCAATCCTGGTGATCTGTTGGAGAACAGATTGCTGGACTGCTGTGACGGTCTAGAAGCCTCTTTCAACAATGGTACCCAGAGCCACTACAATAGCAGTCTGAGCTTGCAAGCAGCAGTCAGACCTTTGATGGAAGATGTTGTGCTGCAATGGAGGCCGCAACATTGGCCATCAGATGTTGCATCATGGTGGGTTCCTCAGGTGTGCTGCTGGAGGTGACCACGCATTCCATGTTGGAGAGGATGGGCTTCAAGCTCTGCGCAAAGCCCTGTGCCAAGTTGCACCACAAGGGCATACATCAAAAGCTTTGGATCGGGAAAGCAATGGTAGGTGTGAAAAAAGCATGCTCCTTTCATTCCTATCTGGTAATCTGTTTAAAGAACTGGGATTCAGCATATGGTCAAATGGTATAAGGAATGGATTTGAAACCAAAGAAGCAATCAAAATTGGAGACTTAAGGACCATTAAGAAATGTGTAGAAATGTAAGGGGGCTATCTCTACATGAAAGGCCATAAACAGAGATAGTAAAGTGACCTTATACAATCCATGGTTTGAGCACATGGTCTTTCCTACGTCAAAGGATCTCTGGTCACATGATCAAAACCTAAACTGTCAATCATTGAGGTATGTTAGTGATTGAGGCATAGTTCCTTCATCGTCGCTGGGTCAAAATCCTGGAACTCCCTACCTATCAGTGATGTGGGAGAACCTTCACCACATGGACTGCAGTAGTTCAAGAAGGTGGCTCACCACCACCTTCTCAAGGGCAATTAGGGATGGACAATAAATGCTGGCCTTGCCAGTGATGCCCACATCCCATGAAAGAATAATAACATTGGACAAAATGTCCAATGATTGGACAATAATTATGACCCTCCCCAATCCGATGTCCTATTGGTAAAAAAATATATAAAAAGACTTTGAGAGAAGAACAGCCTCTTCACCACATGGCAGTCACAAGGAACGAACACTGCAGTTGAACATCGTGCAAGAAGAAGAGGACCTCGAGTTCTGAAGAGCTGATCAACCTTCAGGCCCGATGAGCAAAAGCCTTGGTTTAAAGGTTGTATATGTATTAATGATTTGCCTGATGTGTGTATGATTTGTTAAGTCATTACATAATAATGTTGTCAATTATTAAATGTAAAACAGGATTTTATAAAGGAAACTCATTTGTATGGTTTGATTTTGCTTCATGAATGCTCGTATGAATGATAACATCATTAAAAATAATTACTTTTGATTAACGAAACTACCATGAGGGTGACTTTCTTTGCTTGACTATTCGTCCACAGAAGAGAACCTCGAGTTCTGAAGAGCTGATCAACATTCAGGCCCGATGAGCAGGTTGTAAAGGGTTGTTTTTCAAACTGGATGCCTGTGTCCAGCGGTGTGCCTCAGGGATCGGTGCTGGGTCCGCTGTTATTTGTTATTTATATTAATGATTTGGATGAGAATTTAGGGGGCATGGTTAGTAAGTTTGCAGATGACACCAAGATTGGTGGCATTGTGGACAGTGAAGAAGGTTATCTAGGATTGCAATGGGATCTTGATAAATTGGGCCAGTGGGCCGACGAATGGCAGATGGAGTTTAATTTAGATAAATGTGAGGTGATGCATTTTGGTAGATCGAATCGGGCCAGGACCTACTCCGTTAATGGTAGGGCGTTGGGGAGAGTTATAGAACAAAGAGATCTAGGAGTACAGGTTCATAGCTCCTTGAAAGTGGAGTCACAGGTGGATAGGGTGGTGAAGAAGGCATTCGGCATGCTTGGTTTCATTGGTCAGAACACTGAATACAGGAGTTGGGATGTCTTGTTGAAGTTGTACAAGACATTAGTAAGGCCACACTTGGAGTACTGTGTACAGTTCTGGTCACCCTATTATAGAAAGGATATTATTAAACTAGAAAGAGTGCAGAAAAGATTTACTAGGATGCTACCGGGACTTGATGGTTTGACTTATAGGGAGAGGTTAGACAGACTGGGACTTTTTTCCCTGGAGAGTAGGAGGTTAAGGGGTGATCTTATAGAAGTCTATAAAATAATGAGGGGCATAGATAAGGTAGATAGTCAAAATCTTTTTCCAAAGGTAGGGGAGTCTATAACGAGGGGGCATAGATTTAAGGTGAGAGGGGAGAGATACAAAAGGGTCCAGAGGGGCAATTTTTTCACTCAAAGGGTGGTGAGTGTCTGGAACGAGCTGCCAGAGGCAGTAGTAGAGGCGGGTACAATTTTGTCTTTTAAAAAGCATTTGGACAGTTACATGGGTAAGATGGGTATAGAGGGATATGGGCCAAGTGCAGGAAATTGGGACTAGCTTAGTGGTATAAACTGGGCGACATGGACATGTTGGGCCGAAGGGCCTGTTTCCATGTTGTAACTTCTATGATTCTATGATTCTATGAATCACAAAAAATAAGGAATTCCCTACAAGCTTCCACCTCCCATGCTCCAGCCACTGGGGATGCACCTCATTGGAGCACCAGGAAAGGTAAAGGAACACTAACGACAGGCACTAAGGGGATGCAGGAGGGTGAATCATCTCATTTTGTTTGCATAATTTCATGTGATAATTTATAAAAGTGCATTTGAATTTGTATTTTATCGTGGTTTTTATTTCTGTGGTGAGCTGAGGGAGGAATCAATGTATAATTATATGGAGGACAATTTGATGGTCATCTAAGAGAGCAAATGTAAGGAGTGCAGGACTGTAGGTGAATGGGGAGGTGTTGTTGAGGTTACTGGTATCGCTCATTAATAATCGGATAACACAGAGCCCTGGCAGACAGGGCCTGTCTACCTTGTAGCCCCCCCTTCTTCTTCCTCCACTTCCTCCTCCTCCTCCTGTTGCTCAGGCTCCTCAGATTCTCGCCTGATAGGCGGTGGCAAGGGCTGTTCCTTCATAATGGCCAGGTTGTGCAGCATGCACCATACAACGACAAATCTTGATACCCACTCAGCAGGGCTACTCCAGAGTGGTCCAGACAGCAGAACCGTTGCTTGATGACGCCTATGGTGTGCTCTATGATGTTCCTTGTGGCAGAATGGCTCTTGTTGTAGGCCTGCTGGGTTCCTGACCGGAGTCATGAGCCATGTCATGAGTGGATAGCCCTTGTCACCCAGTAGCCAGACTTTAATTTGCCGTGCTGGTTGAAATATAGGTGGAAAAGAGGACTGCCGCAGAATGAACGAATCATGACTGCTGCCAGGATAGCAGGCATTAACCTGTATGATGCACTGCTTGTGGTCACACACTATTGAGGAAGTGGAATCCCTTTCTGTTCATGAATATGGCTGAGTTCAGATGAGGAGCACGCAGGGCAATATGCGTGCACTCTGCACCATGAGGAAGCCTGCAATGTGAGCAATGCCTCGTGCTCACTCCTCCTGTTTGTTTCTAGCAAGAGGGAATGAGATGAATGTGTTTCTCATTGTACAGAGAGCCTCAGTGACCTGTCTTATATTGCAGTGTACTGCAAACTACGAGATGTTGCTTATATCTCCAGCAACAGCCTGAAAAGAGCCAGAGCCAGAGCCATAAAAATTAAGAGCCACGGTCACCTAGACAGCCACGGGCAATGCTGTCCTTGCCCTGCTTTGAGGCTGCAGTTGTGGCTGCAGCTGTTGACAAAGTTCAGTCACAACCTCTTTTGTGAACCGAAGACGTCTGATTCACTGTTCGTCACTGAAGTTGAGGTAAGAGAATCGGTCCCTGAAGACCCTCTGCGGATATGGTCTCCTGCTGAGTGCCCTGTTCCCCCCCCACCCCCTCTTCTAGCAGCTTGTACTGTTCAGTGTGGCCTCTCTTCATTCTCCCAGTCATGTTAAATTCCCAGAGGAAGCCCTACCAGGACACCCATATCACAACCATGGCATAATATTTTAAATGGCACAAAGAGCACAGCAAAATCAGCCAGACCACTCTCCTTGTAAAGTATTGAAACTATATCCAAGTAGAGGAAAGCTCCAAAAACACATACAATTGCACCAGAAACCAGAATAAATAATTCAGCAACTAAAATGTAAATACTTCATGATCCATTTAAATAGCTCTAGCCAGGGGGAGGGGGGGAGGGTTCCTTCATGCCCTTTAAGTCCTGGTCAGCTGTGCAAGGTTAAGACTAGGCATTGGTTGGAGTGTGGAGTTCCAAAATAGCAGCATTGCCTTCAAATCAGCATTGTACACTGATTAGCGTAAACATTTTCCTATTCTGTATGCTGCCAGCGGTCGTCAGGTGCTCATGCGCAAAAGCCTTTACCAAGATGGCGTCCTGCGCACTTCCCATCAGAAGTGTGCGCGCGCATCTTGGACCCCATTTTCGGAACTTAGGTGTCTGCGTAGCACCTAAAAATGAGCGCTACATGGCCCAATTTCACCCCCATTCTTTATACAAGAAATATAAACATTTTCTTAAAATCACTTATTACTCAGACCAATATCTGGTATTTATGTTCTAAAAGGTCTTCAATAATGGAATTTTTGTGCAATGAAGAAAATACTACGGGATCTAAATTGGGCCACGTAGCGCCCATTGTGTAGGTGCGACACAGACTGCTAAGGACCCAGAATGGCGTCCAGAATGTGCGCGCATACTTCCAGTGTGACATGCGCCGGACACCATATTGGTAAAGGCGTCCGTGCACGCATTGATAATGAATGCCGGCTAATATGTAAATTAGGGAGAATATTCGGTGGATGAGTGTGAAACTCTAATTTAAAGGGGCAAAAGGAATTTTGGAACTCAGCACTCCAGCCAACGCACTGTCTTAACCTCGCACAGCTGAACAGATCTTAAAGAGCACGGAGGACCCACCCATCCCTGCAGCGCTTTCTAAAGGGATCATGCAGGAGTTACAGGTTAGTTGCTGGATTACTGCTGCTGCATTTGCACCTGTTTTTGGAGGTGTATACTTGAACAGTAGGACGAGGGGGCATAGCCTAAAAATTAGAGCCAGGACTTGCAAGAGTGAAGTTAGGAAATGCTTCTACACGCAAAGGGTGGTAGAAGTTTGAAACTCTCTTCTGCAAATGGCAGTTGATGCTAGCTCAATTGTTACTTTTAAATCTGAAATTGCTAGATTTTTGTTAACCAAAGGTATTAAGGAATGTGGGGCTAAGGTGCGTATATGGAGTTAGGTCACAGATCAACCATGATCTCATTGAATGGTGGAACAGGCTCGAGCGGTAAAATGGCCTACTCCTGTTCCTATCTTCCTATGTTCCTATAATAAACTTTCAATTCTCTACAAGGTGTGGGCTGGCTGGCTGACAGGCAACAGCAAGGACACTGGTAGAGTGGCAAGGGTGGGACAGGGATGCTGTCACCCTGATAGAGGACAGCAGGTTCATGTTCCATGGAGCCACTGCCACTTGCTGCCTCCTGTTATGCGCCACCTTCTCCTGCAAAAAAGCTGGACGTGTGTCGGTGAGTGTCCTGTAAGATGTTTGGGTGATGAGGTTGACATGGTTGAATTGCTGCCAGTGTATGTGACCTATGAGTTGTGGGTTTATGGCTTGCACAGTGGTGTGTGAGGGTGAGATGAAGCATCTGATTGGATGAGTTGTGAACATAAGAACATAAGAAAATAAGAAATAGGAGCAGGAGTAGGCCATATGGCCCCTTGAGCCTGCTCTGCCATTCATTAAGATCATGGCTGATCTACGACCTCAACTCCACCTTCCCGCCTGATCCCCATATCCCTTGATTCCCCTAGAGTCCAAAAATCTATCCATCTCAGCCTGAGCAACTGAGCATCCACAGCCCTCTGGAGTAGAGAATTCCAAAGATTCACAACCCTCTGAGTGAAGAAATTCCTCCTCATCTCAGTCCTGAGTGACCGACCCCTTATCCTGAGACTATGCTCTCTAGTTCTAGACTCTCCAACCAGGGGAAACAGCCTCTCAGCATTTACCCTGGCAAGCCCTCTCAGAATCTTATATGTTTCAATGCGATCACCTCTCATTCTTCTAAACTCCACAGATTATAGGCCCATTCTACTCAATCTCTAATCTCTCCTCATAGGACAACTCTCTCATCCCAAGAATCAATCTAGTGAACCTTCGTTGCACTGCCTCCAAGGCAAGTATATCCTTCTTTAGGTATGATGTGGAGATGCCGGTGATGGACTGGGGTGGACAAATGTAAGGAATCTTACAACACCAGGTTATAGTCCAACAATTTTATTTTAAAATCACAAGCTTTCGGAGATTATCCCCTTCATCAGGTGACGAAGGGGATAATCTCCAAAAGCTTGTGATTTTAAAATAAAATTGTTGGACTATAGCCTGTTGTTGTAAGGTTCCTTACACTTCTTTAGGTAAGGAGACCAAAACTGTACACAGTACTCCTGGTGTGGTCTCACCAAAGCCCTGTACAATTACAGAAATACTTCCTTACTCTTGTACTCCAACCCCCTTGCAATAAAGGCCAACATACCATTTGCATTCCTAATTGCTTGCTGTACCTGTATGTTATCTTTCTGTGTTTCTTGTACGAGGACACCCAAGTCTCTCTGAACACCAACATTTGATAGTTTCTCACCATTTAAAAATATTCCGTTTTTCTATCGAAGTGAATAACCTCACATCTCCCCACATTATACTCCATCTCCACTTTCTTGCCCACTCACTTAACCTGTCTATATCCCTTTCCAGACTCCTTGGGCTCAATTTTAATTTTGAAGTGTGGGAGCGTTGGGGGCAGGGCGGAGCAACGAAAATTGGGGAAATGAGGAGCGGGAAAATGAACCCGCCTCCAACACGCCAACTTCCGGCAATTAAAGCCGGCGGGACGATATTTTAAGAAGCAAATGTACCTCATTGAGGTACTTAAGGTACTTTTTTTGTTACATAGTAGGTAGTTACAATGATTTTCAACTTACCTTGGTGGCTTTCCTACGGCTTCAGATGGCGTGAATCGGAAGCCAGATCAGGCAAAAATAAACTAAATAAATTAAATAAAATAGCATTTCACAAAGTTAAAAAAATAAACAAACCGACCTTTCAAACAATGTCACCTGCGTCCCTCTGATCCGATGTCTTATGTCTGATCCCCCAATGTCTCCCTCTCCGATGTCTCAGCCCCCGACGTCTCCCTCTCTGATGTCTCATCCCCCGATGTTTCACCCTGTGATATCTCCCTCTCTGATGTCTCCCTCTCCGATGTCTCCCTCCCCGATGTCTCACCCCCCGATGTCTCCCTCTCTGATGTCCCACCCCCCGATTTCTCCCTCTCTGATGTCTCCCTCTCCAATGTCTCACCTCCCGATGTCTCCCTCTCCGATGTCTCACTCCCCGAAGCCTCTCTCTCCGATATCTCACTCCCTGATGTCTCACCTTCCCAATGTCTCCTCTTTGATGTCTCTTCTCTGATGTCTCACCCCCTGATGTCTCCCGATATCTCCCCCCCCCGCCGATGATGTCGGATGTCCCCCTCCCATTTTTGTCCCCCCTCCCATCTTTGTCCCCCTCACTCTCTGTTCCAGCGTCCGATGAGGTCTCTCCCTCTCTTTCTCCCCCCACCTTGGCGTTGCAGCTCCTATCGGCAGCCAGCCTGTCAATCGGTTGCTGGGCGTAAAACCCGGAAATAAGATTAATGAGCATCAATTATCTCGCGATCGCGTGGGGAAAGGAATGTTTTTTTTAATTCGGATTTGTTGCGCGCCCATTGACCCTCCCCCTCTGCTGCCATCCCACCACCCTTTCAAAATTGAGCCCTTTGTGTCGTCCTCACAGCTTACTTTCCCACCTAGTTTTGTATCGTCAGCAGACTTGGATATATTACACTCGGTCCCTTCATCTAAGTCATTAATATAGATTGTAAATAGCTGAGGCCCCAGCACTGATCCTTGCAGCACCCCACTAGTTACAGACTGCCAACTTGAAAATGACCCGTTTATTCCTACTCTCTGTTTTCTGTCCGTTAACCAATCCTCTATTCATGCTAATATATTACTCCCAATCCCATGAGCCCTAATCTTGTTTAACAGCCTTTTATGTGGCACCTTATCAAATGCCACTTCAAAATCCAAATATACTACACTGGTTTCCTTTTATCGAATATGCTAGTTACACTCTCAAAAAACTCGAGTATATTTGTCAAACACGATTTCCCTTTCATAAAACCCTGCTGACTCTGCGTAATCATGTTATGATTTTCTAGGTGCCCTGTTACTTAATAATGGATTTCAACATTTTCCTGACGACTGATATCAGGCTAATTGGCCTGTAGTTCCCTGTGTTCTCTCTCCCTCCGTGTTATATTTGCTACCTTTCAATCCAATGGGACCATTCTAGAATCTAGGGAATTTTAGAAGATCACAACCAATGCATCCACTATCTCTGCAGTAACCTCTCTTAGAACCCTAGAATGCAGGCCATCAGGTCCAGGGGATTTATCCCATTTAAAAAATTAGTCCCATTAATTTCTCCAGTGCTTTTTCTTTACTTATATTAAGTTTAAGTTCATCCCTCTTGTTAGACCCTTGGTTCCTCATTATTTCTGGTATGTTTTTTGTGTCCTCTACTGTGAAGATAGATACAAAATATTTGTTTAAAGTCACTGCCATTTCCTTATTCCCCATTATAATTTCTCCTGTCGCAGCCTCTAAGGGACCCACGTTTACTTTCGCAAGCTCTTGCAATCTGTTTTTATATTTCTTGATAGTTTACTCTCATATTCTATTTTCTCCCTCTTTATTAATTTTTTGGTCATCCTTTGCAGGTTTCTAAAACTTTCTCAATCCACAGGCTTACTACGCTTCTTGGCAACATTATAAGCCTATTCTTTTAATCTAATACGATCCTTAAATTCTTTAATTAGCTGCAGATGGATCACTTTTCCCATGGAGTTTTTTTTCCTCAATGGAATGTATATTCATTGAGAAATATGAAATATTTCTTTAAATATTTCCCATCGCTTATCTACCATCATACCTTTTAATCTAATTTCCCGATCAACCTTAGCCAACTTGCCCCTCATATCTATGTAATTGGCTTTGTTTAAGCTTAAGACTCTAGTTTCGGACTGAAGTACATCACTCTCCCCCAGAGGATCCCTTACTGTGACATTAATAATTAACCCTGTCTTATTACACAAGACCAGACCTAAAATAGTCTGTTCCCTGGTTAGTTCTATGACATATTGTTCTAGGAAACTGTCTCGAATGCATTCCATGAACTTGCCCTTCAAACTACTTTTTCCAATTTGATTTGTCCAGTCTATATGAACATAAGAACATAAGAACATAAGAAATTGGAGCAGGAGTAGGCCAATCGGCCCCTCGGCCTGCTCCGCCATTCAATAAGATCATGGCTGATCTGATCCCAACCACAAATCTAAAGAACACAAGAAGTCGGAGCAGGACCCGGCCACATAGCCCCTGGGCCCTCTCCGTCACCCACAGGGCATTGACCGATCCGAACTCAGCTTCATGTCCAATTTCCTGCCCGCTCCCCATAACCCCTAATTCCCTTTACTTCTAGGAAACTGTCTATTTCTGTTTTAAATTTATCTAATGATGTAGCTTCCACAGCTTCCTGGGGCAGCAAATTCCACAGACCTACCACCCTCTGAGTGAAGAAGTTTCTCCTCATCTCAGTTTTGAAAGAGCAGCCCCTTATTCTAAGATTATGCCCCCTAGTTCTAGTTTCACCCATCTTTGGGAACATCCTTACTGCATCCACCCGATCAAGACCCTTAACAATCTTATATGTTTCAATAAGATCGCCTCTCATTCTTCTGAACTCCAATGAGTAGAGTCCCAATCTACTCAACCTCTCCTCATATGTCCGCCCCCTCATCCCCGGGATTAACCGAGTGAACCGAGTGAACCGAAGATTAAAGTCCCCCATGATTATTGCATTACCTTTGTTACAAGCTCCTCTTATTTCTTGATTAATACTCTGTCCAATAGTACAACTATTGTTATGGGGCCTATAAATTACTCCCACCAGTGTTTTCTGCCCCTTGTTATTTCTTAGCTCCACCCATACTGATTCTACATCTTGATCGTCTGAGTCAAGATCCTTTCTCACTATTGTCTTTATGTCAGTCTTTATTATCCAGGGTACCCCCCACTCCTTTTCCATTTTGCCTAACTTTTCGAAAAGTCAAGCACCTTGGAATATTTAGTTTCCAACCTTGGTCACCTTGCAACCATATCTCAGTAATGGCTACTAAATCAAACCCACTTATCTCTATTTGTACCATTAATTCATCTATCCTGTTACAAATGCTTCGTGCATTCCGATAAAGCGCCTTTAATTTTAACTTTTTACTATTTTTCCCTGATATGACCTTGTTCACTGATGCATTATCACCGTTGAACTCTCTGTCCCTTGAGTACTGATTGAAAGAGTTTGTTGGTAGGTGGGTAATGGGGCTGCAGTGCGTGGATCAGTGGATGCAGCTAGTGGTGCAGTTGGTTGGAGATGCCACTTGACAGTTGACCTCAACCACATTGACCACTCGTGTCAAACCATTGATCTTCTTCCTGCACTGCATCCATGTTCGTGGTGCTATGCGCCTGGCATTAACTTCGTCCCTTACTGCATCCCACTGCCTCGGGAGTATATGTCTGGAGGGCCTCTTGCTCCCCCACCCCCACACTCCAGATATAGGATGCCCCTCCTTCTGTCCACCTCTTGCACCAAGGCATCTAGTGCATCATCAGAGAACCTTGGTGCACACTCGCTCACAGGCCCTGTACAAACTCAGATCGTCAGATTGGTGAGGTCTGGTGTGCAGATTGGAGGATGTGGGATTTAGTAGTGCACAACCTTTATTCAATGCTTTAAAATAACTCAACAGTTTGTAAACATAAGGACGGGACCTGCATCTGTGTTTTACATGTATGATGTCTGATCTTCGTTCAGACTCCGTGCGGACCCATATCTTGTATTTTGCAAATATAAGAAACCCGCAAACATTAAGCAGCCCAGTTATTGCTCATTAAAAATTCCAGAAGTCCCATCATCACCATGCTGCATTATACTGCAGCACAGATTCACTTCCCAATTAACTTCCACCACTTCTTGCAGCCACTATGCACCGTCCCTTTAAGAGGTGCAGGCTGCCTTTAAGCGGTGTTAGCCAGTCGCGATATCTGGGCCCCCTGCTGGTGTGTGCAGCCACTCAACAGTGCAGGTAGGGCTGGCTGCCCGCAGCAATCGTAGAAATCACCAGGCAGCACGAATGTTACGTGCTTCCTGCATCTTAACCACTGGGCGTGGGTTAATCGCGCACTGCGACCCCCGTGCCCGGTTTCGGGGTTTATCTAATATAACACCCTATATTTCTTTTGTCCGCTCAGTTTGTTTATAAAACAATGAGAGGATTTGCCGTCATTGTGTAAGTTCTTGCAATTGTCTCTTCAAAGCATTCAGACTTCTCAACCAGTCAGCGTGGAATTTTAAAGTGATAGAATTGAATTATGCATACTAAGGTGGCCTTCAGGAAATATTGTATATGTCAATAATATGGGATTTTTTCTACAAAAAGCCATTCTTCAATGTAATTTCTTTGCTTCTGTGGAAGTTAGCTTTATTATTCATACTGTTTAACTGTGCTGTGTCCTGAATAATAAGTAACAGAAAAACAAAATCAATTTATTGATTTCGTGTGAATTAAAAAAGACCATTATTGAATATAATCTTCATTTTCTTCACTACGTTACATGAATTACAATCATTTAGTTATTACTTCAAATCAACACAATTTTATGTATACAGGATTAAATTACATTGCAATTCATATATTACTGGTAATTCCTATTAAAATGAAGCAAATGAAGGGAATTCAAAACATTTTAATTAGGAGCAGAAAGTTTAGAAATCTGCTTCTGGGTTGGTCTTGATGATTTATAATGCATGAAGCTCACTTTAGATTGCAATCAAACAATTTAAGAGCCATCAGTAGATATACTGTACTGCCTCAAGAGAGGGATTAAGTGGCCAATTGTAATGATCTGTCACAAGCATTTCTGAGAACCTGTAAGATCACTTTGTGGTGAAACTTTTCGGTTTTATTTGAATACGCCAGCGATGCTGAGGGGAAGCAACACAACCCTGAGTTTAATGAGGCTCTTGAAGTGGAGTGCTCTGAGCTTTAGTGTCCTTTTATCTCCTTAGCTGTAAATTGTATCTGCATCAAACTGACACACTCATACATTCTTAAAGTGATCATTTTGGGAAAGTCTACTTTTTGTTATTTTTCAATAAAAGATTATTTTAGAATGTCTTTCTCTATTACTCTGCCCACCGCCATCTCCCCTCACAATTACCCCTTTTTGCACTTCAGGTCATTCACTAAGATGCACTATGAGGACTGAGAGTGGATTGAGAATATCGGGGCTGTGCAAAATATGATCCAACAAAGAAGCTGCCCAAAACTTCACCTCCTGTGGCATGACAAAGATAAAAATAATGGATCTGAAAACCCGTGGGTCAACAATCCTGGTAGGTATGCCGGAATCACATCTGCAGGTGAACTCCACCATTGACCCCACTGATGTATGCAAGTTCAGGTAATGTTACCAAATTTGAATGCCCCCAGGAGTGCCCTGTGCTGTTGATGCTGGGGTTCATTACTTAGTGTAACAGGGATATCTGCTTGCTGGCATTACTGTCACTCAACAGCTCCTGTGTACCTGCATGCACACCATTCCTGAAGCTAAAAGCCATAGCTTCACAAGGCCCACCTGTCTAAGCATAGAATATTGTCCTTCTATAAGAACTTGCAATGACTCCCTAATAGTTTTCCTTACGTACTATCCAAATGAGTCAAAAGCAGTCTTGACTGCTTCTTGGAATTTGGACTCATAAAGCAATTGTAATAACAGTGAGAGGATTAGTGAGAAATGTTGCTATTGTTGTGTCTCTATCACCTGCATAACTACCGTTAACACTGGTATCACTCCTGCTTAGTGGCAGACTGCAAGTACACGTCCATCCATTCCATTGTGTATATGGCATCAGGTTCTTGCTTAGCATAATTATCAGGGCACGACTTTGCCATTGAAATTAGGTCCCTGTTCCTCTGGGACGGGCATCCTTCCCGTGCTTGAATTCACACAAGTTAAAATGGTAGGAGGTGGGAACATGTCGGGGCACCAAATTGATCTCACGCCAACTTAACCCTGCACCCACACCGTTCCTGGTGGATGGGCTTGGTTAGCTTTTAAACATCAGCTGATTAATAAGATAGACTCGTGCTATTTGGGCATGACATTCATTAATGTGATTGTGCTCATTTACTTTCTCTTATTAAAAAGTCACAATTAAAAAACAAATCGATGTAACATCCCTTATATTTTTAAGAAACCATGATATTTTTGCTTGACATTTGTGATTTTTTTTAATGTCCTAAACTTCTTTCACGCCTTGTCTCAGGAGTGGGGAGCGGTCAGTAGTAGATGATGATGTGTTGACAAAGTTTCTGAGTCCAGGGTATGTTCCTAGGCCACCTCCCCAGATCAAAAGTTTCAGTGCTGTTTCAGAAAAATGCTGCAAATGAGGATCTATATGCCACATTGCAAAATAAATGCTACCAGTTCATCACTCGACTTTCACTCGGCTCCACAGCTGGATGTATAAATGATTTGTGATTCAAACATGAACTGGTAATTGAGCTGCTGGAGAAGTGTGAAATGAGTATTATTACAGGTGTGTCCTGATTGGTTGATTTTCATCTGTTCGTATTAATTCATTCAGATTGCATGAAAGAAATGGAAGCAAAACGGGATGGTCCTGCCACTCTGATTTTCATTCATTATTCATCACAAATATAAGAAATATTTGTGATGAATATATCTCAGAAAAAAAATAGAAATAGCAAGAATCACATTCGTGTATATTATTGCAGCCTTTCAACCATGTCCTCTAGCTCAATCACAACTGAAGATGTGACTTGGCATCATTCCTACTGCCATCCCTGACACTGGTAAAATGGCAGATGTGCTTTGTGTATATGAGCTGCAGTTAGTGTCATCCTAATGACAATTTCTAATGAATGAAAATATAATTAATACCAGGGTTTCTGATCGACAACTGAAATTAAGTTGAAATTAAGGACAATTAAACAACTAATGGGACATTAGTGACCTCAGTGAACATCCCCATCCTCGATGATGGCAGAGTCCAGCACATGATTGCAAAAGACAAGGCTGAAGCGTTTGCAACCATTTTCAGCCAGAAGTGCCGAGTGGATGACCCATCTCGGCCTCCCGATATCCCCACCATCACAGAAGCCAGTCTTTAGCCAATTCAATTCACTCCACGTGATGTCAAGAAATGGCTGGGTGCACTGGATACAACAAAGGCTATGGGCCCCGACAACATCCCGGCTGTAGTGCTGAAGACTTGTGCTCCAGAACTAGCCGCGCCTCTAGACAAGCTGTTCCAGTACAGCTACAACACTGGCATCTACCCAACAAAATGGAAAATTGCCCAGGTATGTCCTCTCCAAAAAAAACAGGACAAATCCAATCTGGCCAATTACCACCCCATCAGTCTACTCTCAATCATCAGCAAAGTGATGGAAGGTGTCATTGACAGCACTTACTCACCAACAACCTGCTCACCGATGCTCAGTTTTGGTTCCGCCAGGACCACTCGGCTCCAGACCTCATTAAAGCTTGGTCCAAACATAGACAAAAGAGCTGAATTCCAGAGATGAGGTGAGAGTGACTGCCCTTGACATCAAGACAACATTTGACCGAGTGTGGCATCAAGGAGCCCTAGTAAAATTGAAGTCAATGGGAATCAGGGGGAAAACTCTTCAGTGGCTCGAGTCATAGCTAGCACAAAAGGAGATGGTGTTGGAACTAGTGCATATGGTAAGGTGTAGTCATTTTGAGCATTAGCATTGATGGGATAGTCTGTTTTTTGTCTGTGCTTTTAAAATTGCTCCTGGGTCTAAAATGGTTTAATACACATTGATGTTTTATTTTTCTACTTGTGAAGTGGCAATTAATGGAAAATATATGAATTTATGATTGCCTTCAAGCCCATCTGGAGTTAGAGATGCCCGCATTAAAGGTTATTTTAATGTGGTGGTGAGAGTAAGCAGTGGTTCAGCACAGAGTACAGTAGACATTGTAAGAAAGAACGGACAGGCATGCTTTTATATAGCACCTTATCACGACCTCAAAATGTGCTTTATAGCCAATGGATTACTTTTTGAAGTGTAGTTACTGTCGTGATCTATGCAAATGTGACAGCCAATTTTCACATAACAAGGTTCTACAAGCAGCAAATAAATGATCAGATAATGTGCTTTGGTGCTGTTGTTTGAAGGACAAATGTTGGCCAGGATAACAGGTAAAATCCCTACTCTTCAAGTAATGTCATGGGATCTTTTAGGTCTTCCTAAACTAGCAGATAGGACCTCAGTTTAATGTCTCATCTGAATGGCAGCACCTCTGATAATTCAACAGTCCCTCATTACTTTATGCAGTCAAGTTTGTGGTAGGTTCTTTAACCCACAACTTTCTGACTCAAACGCAAGGGTGCTATAAACTAAGCCGAACTGATACATAAGGAGCAATTCAACTGTTTCAGTACAAATATTACCATGGATGCATCACGAGTCTCACTTTGCTAAACATATCGGAGGAGGAGGAACAGCAGAAGCAGTAGAACAGAGCCAGAGGGAGGAATTTTAAACACCCACGATGGGTGGGAGAGGGGCAGAGGGATAGGTTAAAATTTCAAAAATCTGAAACCCAACCCCAACCCACCACCAACGCGTTTTATCAGAGGCGGGATGGGGGTGGGTGACTAACCTGCTTTCTAGAGGTGGGTCAGTTATTTAAATATGTTAATGAGGCTGTGTGCCTCAAATTTTATCAGACTTTTACATTTAACAGGGTTTCCCAGGACTCGGGAAACCCTGCAGCTGAAGGGAGGCGAGAACAGCCAGATCCAGCAGGTAAGTGCCTTTGCAGCACTGCATGTGGGCCAGGAGGAGCAAGAGTCCATTGCTCTGGCTCCTCAAGCTAAGCTGCCGTGATCGGCCTCCCTCCTTGCGAACCGCCGAACCCCTTGTGATCTCCACCCTGACCCGCGATCCCTCTCTCCTCTCCGCTCCCCGGCTACGGCCTTTCAGCACAGGCTTTCCCACCCGACAGCCTCTCAATCTGGCTGGCTGACGGCCGGGAAATGGAGAAAAAAAATTCAAATGAGGTCCTGCTGTTAAATTCGGCATGATCTCCACGTTACCCGCATTTCCGGGTTTCCCGGTCGCTACGACCTTCCCTGCTCCGTCCCCGCCTCTCTGTAAATATCGGGGCCAGAGAATTTCAAGTCCATAGGAGGATGACCACAGTGATCCGCTATTACCCCAAGTAGCAAGTCTACTGCAGGGTATGGAGCTACCTGAACCTCATTGAGGTGCACCATAGGGGTAATTTCCACTTTCACCGCCTGGGCAGTAATCTGGCAGAGCACATCGCCCACCCATTGTAGAATTCGCCCGATTTTAATCCCATTGAAATGATGCTTTTGTCTCAGCAAGGAAGCTATTGATGAATTGTGCCATTTCCTTGAACCTGACCTGCAGTCAAGGAGTAACATCAGCATTGTGCTGCCAACAGGGGTAAAACTGATGATGATGCTGAATGTTTTTTTGCCACAGGACCCTACCAGGTAACAGAGGAATCCTGGCAATGATCACTGGTGCACTACTTAGGTCTTGATGTCTGTTTGGACAAAATTGGTAAATACATTAAATTCAGCACTTGGCTGCTGCAGCAGCCGGAGAGGATGGCAGACTTTTTACGAGAGTGTTACATCGAGTTACATCGAAATTACAGCACAGAAACAGGCCATTCGGCCCAACTGGTCTATGCTGGCATTTACGCTCCACACGAGCATCTTCTCCCCCTACTTCATCTAACCCTATCAGCATACCCTTCTATTCCTTTCTCCTTCATGTGCTTATCTAGCTTCCCCTTAAATGCATCTATGCTAGGCGCCTCAACTACCCCTTGTGGTAGCGAGTTCCACATTCTTACCACTCTTTGGGTAAAGAAGTTTCTCCTGAATTCCCTATTGGATTTATTATCTACTATTTTATATTTATGAACTCTAGTTTTGGACTCCGCCACAAGTGGAAACATTTTCTCTACGTCTACCCTATCAAACCCTTTCATTATCTTAAAGACCTGTATCAGGTCACCCCTCAGCCTTCTCTTTTCTAGAGAAAAGCGCACCAAACTGTTCAGTTTTTCCTGACAAGGGTATCCTCTCAGTTCTGGTATCATCCTTGTGAATCTTTTTTGCACCTTCTCCAATGTCTCTATATCCTTTTTATAAAATGGAGACCAGAACTGTTTATAGTACTCCAAGTGTGGTCTAACCAAGGTTCTACAAAATTTAACATAACTTCTTTGCTTTTCAATTCTACCACTCTAGAAATGAATCCTATTGCTTGATTTGCCTTTTTTATGGCCTCATTAACCTGCGTCGCTACTTTTAGTGATTTGTGTATCTGTACCCCTAGAACCCTTTGCTCCTCTATCCCGCTTAGACTCTTATTATCCAAGCAGTATGTGGCCTCCTTATTGTTCCTACCAAAATATGTCATTGACATATTGTGGGACTCTGAGTTTTCTCTTAAACTGGATTTGTGTTCAACTATGGTACTGTACTTGCTGACTGTAGTTGCAGGAGGTCAGCTCATATATAGATTTTGCCTTCAAAGTTACCTCAGAAAACATTAACGAGTTCATGCTTTGGTTTCTATGCACTATACAAGTAAAAACAAATTCAGATTATCTTAATTGCTTCTAATATATGGCTACTCAGCATTTTCACCAGCACCAGTACACAGCAGTGCAGGAGGAGCAGAACTTACAAACAGGAGGCAGGATTTTTCCCTTTTGTGCCGTTATACCTCTGCTACAAAACCACTCCCCACCCATATGATGCTAACTTCAAAACCTTTTTCTGCTTGCTCCATGGCTTGCTCCATGGCTGTTTCGATCTTTCCTTCTATTGCTGCGGTCACTTTCTCTCAACAAAGGGGCAGGATAGGGTTTGAGGCAATTAGTGGGTGGGTTGGGGGTGAAAATCAGCAGGCAAGACCAGATGAAATGAACTACAAAATGTCAAAAATTACAGGCTGCTTCTTTTAGCAGCTCAGGTTTTACGACACACATACAACATAAAATATTAAGTTAAAAAGAGTAGTGGTCCATTACAAAGATTACTGAATATCAATAATCTTGCATAGGCATTTCTACTTCTACTCATCCATATTTCAATCTTCCTAAGGTGCAAGCATAAGAAGAAATTAAATGAACTGGCTGCTAACAAATAAAAGTGTAGCTAAGACATGCAAATTTTAAAAATCTGGTGTGATATTTATATTTGAAAATGGGAAATATATGCTTCATAAACTTTTACCTTTTCATGGGTAGTTCTGGTTTCAAAAGTGTATTCAGAGGGAAGAATTTCTCTCTACATTATTGTGGCAAAATTGTTGATGCATTTATAAAGAATGTGTTCATAATTTCACTACATATGGTGCACAGAAGAAATCTTCCTCTCACTGACTATATTCCTGGATTGACAAAATTATGTTACATATTTAGTTACCTCTCTAATTGCTCTATCCATACTCTAACTGATGGCTCATCTTCTGGCTCTTTTTCCTTTAACTCAGTGGTCCCTCAGGGCTCTTTCATCTCTTTCATTCTGTTCACTTTTCCTATCAATGTCTGCTTCAACTCACAATCTAACCCTGCCCACTCTCTAATAGATAATTCCATGCTACACTAATTAACTTCTTTCAGATCACATACTATCAGTGCACACAGCAACCAAACACCCTACTGTGTAATAATTGAATAACTGCATCTTTATCTTCTCCATGTCCTTTAATGGAACAATGAGAATCATGCTTCTTTCAGTTTTTTTAGGACAGTTTCTTTGTACCTATCCAAAATCTAACTAAAAATACCTCAACTTTTAGTCCATCTTCATCTATTGACATTCTTGGTCTCACTATCTCCTCTAACCCCAAATGGTAATCCCATATGATCTCTATTACTAAACCTGCCTTTTTTTTTCATGCCAAACATGAAACATTCTCTTAACTGTCTATAAAGGCCATGTCTTTCCAATAAATTAATACTGTAACCATATCTGGAGAGGGAGTTCTAATATCCCTGTTACATTCTCAGACAGGACACAAGAATAAGCTTGCGTTTGATAAGAGATTGATTGCTCTCACCTGCAACATCTAATTACTCTCTCTATCTCCCTATTTGTTACAACCTCTCTTGTCCTCTTCTCTATTTTATCAATAATACTGTTAGCGCTCCTCTCTCTTCTCTCATTCCTCCTGAGGTGTAAATCTACCACCCTGCAGCATAAAATCGTGTCAATCAGGCATCTGACCGGAACGCCAGGCGCGTTAGATTAATATCGGAGCTATACAAATTGAGAAGGCTACAGTTTCAAACTCCAGTCCATGCTGAGTTAGCTGATCTGAGTGTGGCTGGCAATAAAGATATAATAATTGACTTAGCTGGGGAAAGAACAGCCAGTGTTCATGCTCCTAATTGGTGTCTGATGATAGGATTGGGCTCAGTTTTAATAAATGCTCCACACAAGTCGATTTGCAGCACTCAGTATCAAGGAGTATCCATGAAGAACAGCAACTTGGACAAGATACTGGAGGACATTTGGTGCCCCTACAACTGTAGCCCAGCATGACTCAGTGTCATAAGAAGAAAGGGCAAAAAAATTTACTAAGAAAAACTATATGAAAAAGCTTTGGTAATTTTCCTTGGCGCAAACCTACCAATTGTGCCTGTAATTAGGGATGAGGGAATCCCTTCACCACAGTTGAGGTGAAATTTGACCTCGGTATATCTTAGCAGATAGACCTCCCCTGCAAAAAAACTGCACCAGTATCTAATTAGTAAATTTAAAAAAATTTGGAGCCTTTTTAAAGACTCAAAAATGGTACAGTTTTTAGTGTATGGGGGAGGGAGGAAAAGAAATAATAGGCAAGGTCAAAAGGATAAACAACCGTTACATTTTTATTTCTCTTTTCACAGCAGATGGTTTTCTCAGTTTCAGCATCTCAGACCATTCCCTCTCTCCCAATGAACTAGAGGGTACTTTCACCTGTTTAATATCCAGGTAATTTATAGTGAGGCCAGGGGTCAAACAGAAATCCTTGTCACTGTATTTCAGCTCACCAATTATATCTTATACCATCAGCTGATCTTCCTTGACTTTGGAAGGGAATAAAATAACTCTATTAGACCGTGGCTTAGGCTATAAACTGGCAAATAGATTTATTATCAGTAAGCAAACAGTATCAATGACGCAGTGTGGATTTACAGTCGTTATAAGCTTAACTGTCCTTCCTTGGAAGATGAAGAGTAACAAACAACCAGGAATGCTACACTAAATATCAAATCTGAACTGGACTCTGCACAGGCTCCTGAATATTACCTTACATAGTGGATCACTTCTGATAGTCTATGGAGTCTCGCTGGCCTACCTATATCTCGCTGATGGCTTCAGTCAGATAGCTGAAACAAGACAGGCTGAGTTATACTTTCAAAATCTGACTGGGATAAAGGAAGTTTAAATGTGAGGCTCTTAAGCTGATCAAGTAGATGTTGAATGCAAGGAGGGTTTCCCTAATTGGCACTCCAGGGCATCCTCCACAGAGGGTAGTAGTCCACCATGCCTGTCAAGGAGGTGACTGCCAGGCCAAATGCTATTGATAGTACCCCACCTAGCCTGGGAACAAATGTGAAAAAAGGTGGCATACTTTGAGGACGCTGGCAAGGTAAGACTAACCAATATTACTATGTACCAGGTAGATGGCACATGCCATAAACTTGATCCACATTTATTGCTCACCCACATAAAGTCCTCATGCAAACTTATGGCTTTTTCATTGCATCTCCTGCAGACCCATACCTCAGCGGGGGATACAGTCAACACACAATCGAAAGCTGTGCCACACTGACATCTTCCAAGGGCTCCACAAATCAAAGCACTGTAACATAAACATGGTTACTTACTGACGTCCAGGGTTAGGTTATGCCCACAGCAGCCATCAGTGATCCTCCTTTACTTTGAAAAAAATCACTATTGTGGCGACATGGGCAGCCTTGTCAGCATATTGAGTGGAAAGGAAATGAAGCTAAACATGTTGATCAACACATCATATGTTTGATTCATATGTGGGCAACACATTAGTGGATATTGCAGCAATAGCCGAGAATGAGCTAGTGGCATAACAAATGAAGGTAGTGGTGATCTTGCTAACTGATAGTGCTGCCCCTATTTTGCAGGTGTCCTTGCTGCTAATCGCAAAGCTCCATCTTATTGACCAATAGCAAGCTAAGGCAGTTTTCCTGGGTCATTGGCAAGCAGGTGCGCCAAGATCTGCAGAATGGTCTGGTGCCTGCTAGTCTCAATCACTTCTTCATCTTGTACAACCTCAACCACAAAATATACTATTTAAAAAAAACTTACACCTAACAGTTAAAAAAAGGAAGCCAACATTTTTCAAATACTAAATATTAATTAAAAATGTTCAACTGAAAATTTTGATTTTAACTCTGGGCAGGTTTTGGGCAGGTGGGTGGCGAGGTTAGTTAGAAACTCACCCGCTGCAGCAGAAAACAGGCATGGGCTATTTTAACTCCAAGGCATCATTAACATGCCACTGGTCCATTTCCCATCTAGAATGGGTGGGAAGTGGGAGGGAAACGGCTGCCAGACTTTGTTGGGGGGGGGGGTCTCTCGGTAGGGAAGGAGGGCCGAGTGCAAGGCCTGAACTTCCCTTATCGGGCCCGTAAAAGCATTCCTGGTCCCACAAAGGAAAGTTTAAAACCTCTCTTTTGTGGCCTCTTCTTCTTACCGGCAGGCCCTGACTGGCTTTCACTTGGAGAGAAAGCTGCAGTAACTTCCCCACTCAGGCCAGAGTTAACATTGCAGGCGGGGCCCCGTGATATCATCCGACTCCGTTTTGCATATTTACAGAAGGACTGCACCGGCATTTGGCAAGCAGCTTAGCCGCCTGTCCAAAAGCTTGAGTGAAAATCGTGATTGACGGGATCTGAACGGCTTCCCAGCAAGTTAGTAACTCAGGGCATTTTAACTGCTCACCCGCATAGCGAAAACCAGGCAGGGCAGGGTTAAAATTGCCCCCGCTGTATTAAAAAGGTATTGTAAATATCAAAGTAACACATATCGAGGCAATTTAAAAGCTCCAGTGCCTACGCAGCTTCCCTTGCTCCCAAAGAGCAGGGGAAGGGGGTTTATTGGATAGCTCTTTCAAAGAGCCGACACAGCCACGATGGGCTGAATGGCCTCTTCCTGTGCTGTACCTACTATGATACTACGATAATCTGATTCCAAATCGGTAAAAGAAAAAGAGCAAACCTAGCAGAAACTGTGCATGGTGCCAGATGTTCACTTAAACATTTTTGCATCAAATCAGAGACCTTACTGAGGCTGGTGTATAAAATGAGCACAAGATGTTGAGCTCACTATAAATCAAAGAGTGCTGAATTACAGTCCTGAAAGAAATTGGCATAGAGTCAGAAAGAAAGACTTGCATTTATATATCACCTTTCATGACCTCAGGATGTCCCAAAGTGCTTTAAAGTCAATCCAGTACTTTTGAAATGTAGTCACTGTTGTAATGTAAGAAAAACGACAGCCTATTAGCGCACAGCAAGGTACTACAAACAGCAATGAAATATATGACCAGATGGGTTGAGCTAAAGGACAAAAAAGGGGCAGTCACACTTCTGGGAGTGTACTTAGACCCCCAAACAGTCAGAGGGAGATAGAAGAGCAAATGTGTAGGCAAATTGCTGAGAAGTGCAAAAACAGTAGGGCAGTAATAGTAGGGGATTTCAACTACCCTAATATTAACTGGGATACAAACAAAGCAAAAGGTATAGAGGACACAGAATTCTTAAATTGCATTCAGGAGAACTTTTTTAGCCAGTATGTAGCAAGCCTAACAAGAGGGGGGCCAGTTCTGGATTTAGTTTTAGGGAATGAAGCTGGGCAGATGGAAGGAGTATCAGTGGGAGCGCATTTTGGTGGTAGTGATCATAATTCAGTTAGATTTAGCATAGTTATGGAAAAGGACAAAGATAAAACAGGAATAAAAGTTCTAAATTGGGGAAAGGCCAATTTTACTAAACTGAGAAATGATTTAGCAAAAGTGGACTGGAAACAGCTACTTGAAGGTGTCAGAGCAGTGGGGGGCATTCAAGGGGGAGATTTAAGGGTTTCAGAGTAAACATGTTCCCACAAAGGAAAAGGGTGGGACTGCCAAATCTAGAGCCCCCTGGATGACAAAGAGCATACAGGGTAAAATAAGGCAAGAAAGGGAAGCTTATGTCAGACACCGAGAATTTAATACTGCAGAAAGCCGAGAGGAGTATAGAAAGTGCAGGGGTGAAATTAAAAAGGAAATTAGGAAAGCAAAGAGAGGACATGACAAAGTACTGGCAAATAAAATTAAGGAAAACCCAAAAATGTTTTATAAATACATAAAGAGCAAGAGGATAACTAAAGAACGAGTAGGGCCTATTAGAGACCAAAAAGGTAACCTATGTGTGGAGGCGGAAGATGTGGGAATGGTTCTTAATGAATACTTTGTGTCTGTCTTCACAAAAATGAGGGACGATGCAGAGATTGTAGTTGAGGAGGAGGAGTGTGAAGTATTGGATGGGATAAACATAGTGAGAGAGGAAGTATTAAATGGTTTAGCATCTTTGAAAGTAGATAAATCACCAGGCCCAGATGAAATGTATCCCAGGCTGTTAAAAAAAGCAAGGGAGGAAATAGTGGAGCCTTGACCATTATTTTCCAATCCTCTCTGGCTACAGGCGTGGTGTTGGAGGATTGGAGGACTGCCAACATTGTACCATTGTTTAAAAAGGGAGAAAGAGATAGACCAAGTAATTATAGGCCAGTCAATTTAACCTCAGTGGTGGGCAAATTATTGGAATTAATTCTGAGGGACAGAATAAATCATCATTTAGAAAGTCACGGGTTAATCAAGGACAGTCAGCATGGATTTGTTAAGGGAAGGTCGTGTCTGACTAATTTGATTGAATTTTTTGAGCAGGTAACAAGGAGGGTTGATGAGGGTAACACGTTTGATGTAGTGTACATGGATTTTAGCAAGGCTTTTGACAAGGTCCCACATGGCAGACTGGTCAAAAAAGTAAAAGCCCATGAGATCCAAGGGAAAGTGGCTAGTTGGATCCAAAATTGGCTCAGTGGCAGGAAGCAAAGGGTAATGGGTGTTTTTTGTGACTGGAAGGCTGTTTCCAGTGGGGTTCCGCAAGGCTCAGTACTAGGACCCTTACTTTTTGTGGTATATATTAATGATTTGGACTTGAATGTGGGGGGGCTTGATCAAGAAGTTTGCAGATAATACAAAAATTGGCTGTGTGGTTGATAGTGAGGAGGAAAGCTGTAGACTGCAGGACGATATCAATGGACTGATCAGGTGGGCAGAAATGTGGCAAATGGAATTCAATCCAGAGAAGTGTGAGGTAATGCATTTGAGGAGGGCAAACAAGGCAAGGGAGTACACAATAAATGAGAGGATACTGATAGCTGTAGAGGAACAAAGGGACCTTGGAATGCACGTCCACAGATCCTTGAAGGTAGCTGGACAGGTAGATAAGGTAGTTAAAAAGGCAGATGGGATATTTTCCTTTATTAGCCAAGGCACAGAATATAAGAGCAGGGAGGTTATGCTAGAAATGTATAAAACATTAGTTAGGCTACAGCTTGAGTTCTGCGTGCAGTTCTGGTCACCACATTACAGGAAAGATGTGATTGCACTAGAGAGGGTACAGAGGAGATTTATGAGGATGTTGCCAGGGCTGGAGAATTTTAGCTATGAGAAAAGATTGGATAGGCTGGGGTTGTTTTCCTTGGAACAATGGAGGCTGAGGGGAGATTTAATTGAGGTATATAAAATTATGAAGTGCCTAGATAGAGTGGATAGGAAGGACCTATTTCCCTTAGCAGAGAGGTCAATAACCAGAGAGCATCGATTTAAAGTGATTGGTAGAAGGATTAGAGGAGAGCTGAGGAGAATCTTTTTCACCCAGAGTGTGATGGGGGTCTGGAACTCACTGCCTGAAAGGGTGGTAGAGGCAGAAACCCTCAACTCATTTAAAAGGTACTTGGATGTGCACGTGAAGTGCTGTAACCTACAGGGCTACAGACCAAGTGCTGGAAAGTGAGGTTAAACTGGATAGTTCTTTTCCGGCCAGCACGGACATGATGGACCGAAAGGCCTCCTTCTGTGCCATAACTTTCTAAGATTCTATTAATTTTTTTAGGTGTTGATTGAGGGATAAATGTTGGCTAGTACACTGGTAGAACTCACCAGTTGCATACCTGCTCACTCAGAACACAGGGCCACTGAGTCAGCCCTGTAATGTTTTCATTACGAAGCGAAACATCACAGAACTGAAAGTCAAATGGTTGGTTTGATAAAATACAGAATGATTTTAGCAGAAATAGCACATTTGGGAAAAATTATATCAAACAGTATTGTAGGTCATTGATATATGCCAAACAATTGGCTATGCCTTTGCTAGGCGTACCAGCAGTAAGTGTAAATCTAGATCAGAAATAAGAGCCGCGTCAGTTAGCTGAACAAGGTCAAAAGCACAAATGTACTACTTTGGTGCATTTTCTATTTGACTTTTACTTTTTGAAAGTGCAAACATATTGGCAAGGGTAGAGAAATCAAAGTACATCAAAAAACTTGCCATTCAAAGAGGCACATCAAATCTGAACATTTCAAACATCCTTCCCCATCAGTATTAACATAAGAACAAGAATAAATTGAGACTTGGTTGATAAATCGCCTCTTAATAAGCTATCGGTTAAAGAGGAATGGTAAATCCAAAGTCAGAATTTGAAGTAGATTTAACTGGATTAATTTAAAACTAAATTCAAGTATTTGCTAAACCCTTCAGTGTGGCAAACAAAAATGATGTTGTAATGGAACAACATGCCACATTTTGATTCCTTGCTCCCAGTGTGTAATGCCATTTCCTGTCACACTCAGTGTTTTGTGTCACCTAGAGGCTCATCCACCTGGGGGTGGGTGCAACAACAACTGGTTGACCAGGCGTACCTTCATTGACCAGTTCCTGGGGCCCACTGAGACCATCGTGGAAACTGATCTGGGTCCTGGCCTAGTTTCTGGTTGTTCCGTGGACTGCCGCCTAAGTTACAGACAGCGGACGTTGAAATGCCCACTTATTTCAGGGGCCGTAAATGATTTTACTGTTTTCTATTAACTGTTGTGCCTGTTTTTGCACTGGATATGCATTCACATTGCCTCCTGTCTGGTGATAGATTTGCATCTAATTCCCTGGCATTTAAGTGTTGGCAGTTTTGAACACGTTTCAAATTTTGCCAGTAATCTCACAGCTGTGTGATTTATATGGATTTTCTTAATGGTTTTTGGGGACTGTGTGCCGGTTCCTTGGTTGTTCAATAGAGTTTAGGACTGAGAACTGATTACTTGATGATTTGAGGAAGGAATGAATCAGATTCTGTAACATCTTAAGAGGCTTTCTCCAACCACAGTTTGCAGCTGTGAATTGATATTCTTTCAGCCAGAAATAAGAATCTAAGAACATAAGAAATAGGAGCAGGAGTAGACCATTCAGCCCCTCGAACCTGCTCCGCCATTCAATCAGATCATGACTAATTTTTGAACTCAACTCCACTTTTCCTCCCGATCCCCATATCACTTGATTCCCCTAGAGTTCAAAAATCTATCCATCTCAGCCTTGATGATATTCAGCCGTCTGGGGTAGAGAATTCCAAAGATTCACAATCCTCTGCGTGAAGAAATTCCTCCTCAACTCGGTCTTGAAAGGCCGACCCCGTATCCTGCGATTATGCGCCCCCTAGTTCTAGACTCTCCAGCCAGGGAAAACAATCTCTCAGCATCTACCTTGTCAAGCCCACTCATAATCTTATATGTTTCAATGAAATCACCTCTCATTCTTCTAAACTCCAGAGAGTATAGGCCCATTCTACTCAACCTTTCTTCGGACAACCCCCTCATGCCAACCTGAGAATGACCTATTTATCCCTACTCTCTGTTTTCTGTCCATTAACCAATCCTCTATCCATGCTAACATATTACCCCCAACACCATGAGTCCTTACATTGTGTTACAACCTTTTATGTGGCACCTTATCGAATGCCTTTTGAAAATCCAAATATACGACATCCACTGGTTCTCCTTTATCTACCCTGCTAGTTACATCCTCAAAATAATCTAATAAATTTGTCAAACACGATTTTCCTTTCATGAAACCATGTTTACTCTGCCTAATCATATTATGATTTTCTAAGTGCCCTGTTACCACTTCCTTAATAATGGATTCCAGCATTTTCCTAATGACCAATGTCAGACTCACTGGCCTGTAGTCCCCTACTTTCTCTCTCTCTCCCTTCTTGAGTAGCGGGGTAACATTTGCTACCTTCCAGTCCACTGGGACCATTCCAGAATCTAGAGAATTTTGGAAAATCATAACCAATGGAACATAAGAACAGGAGTAGGCCATTCAGCCCCTCGTGCCTGCTCCACCATTTGATAAGATCATGGCTGATCTGTGATCTAACTCCATATACCTGCCTTTGGCCCATATCCCTTAATACCTTTGGTTGCCAAAAACCTATCTATCTCACATTTAAATTTAGCAATTGAGCTAGTATCAATTGCCGTTTGCGGAAGAGAGTTCCAAACTTCTACAACCCTTTGTGTGTAGAAATGTTTTCTAATCTTGCTCCTGAAAGGTCTGGCTCTAATTTTTAGACTGTGCCCCCTACTCCTAAAATCCCCAACCAGCATCTACTATCTCTGCAGCCACCTCTTTTAGGACCTTCGGATGTAGGCCATCAGGTCCAGGGGTTTTGTTGGCTTTTAGTCCCATTAGTTTGTCTAGTACTTTTTCTCTAGTAATATTAATTGTATTAAGTTCCTCACTCTCATTTACCCCTTGGATCCCTACTATTTTTAGTTTGCTTTTTGTGTCTTCTACTGTGAAGACAGATACAAAATATTTGTTTAACGTCTCTGCCATTTCCTAGTTCCTCATTATAATTTCTCCTGTCTCAGCCTCTAAAGGACCAACATTTACTTTTGCTACTCTTTTCCTTTTTACATACTTGTAGAAGCTCTTACAATCCATTTTTATATTTCTTGCTAGTTTACTCTCATATTCTATTTTCTCCCTTTATATCAATTTTTTGGATGTCCTTGTGGATTGGAAGGTAGCAAATGTTACCCTGCAATACAAGAAGGGAGGGAGAGAGAAAACAGGGAACTACAGGCCAGTTAGCCTGACATCGGTCGTCGGGAAATGAAGTGCCCGGGAGTAAATCCAAAATATGGAGACTAGGGCCTAGGTGTTAACTTGGAGCTGGGAAGAGTGCGGTTGTGGGGGGGTGGTGGCGGCGGGATTTGCGGACGGGACATCCGGAAGTAAGGGTTTCCCGCAAGTACCACTCAATTTAACGGTAGTACATGTTTTAAAATTTTTAAAAGTTTTCCCGCCCGATAGACAGCTTGGTGGACAGGCTGGCTGCCAGTCAGGTGGAAAAGCAGCCAAGAAGCGGATGGGAGGTAAGTCGAAGTTTGGATGGGGGGTGATCGGGAAGCAATCGGGATCTTCGGGGTTTGGATGGGGGGGGGGATCGGGAAGCGATCGGGATTTGGATGGGGGGGATTGGGGAGAAATCATGATATTTGAGGTTTGGATGCAGGGTTTGGGGAGAGATCAGAGTCTTCAGGGTTTGGTTGGGGGGCCCAATCGCAGAGGTGGTGGAGGGGGGAGCCGGGGATCGCGGGGTCTGATCGCAGGTTCTGTAAAGAGGTTAGCTTGGGGGGGGCTGGAGGAAGCACTCCTGCTCCTCCTGACCCACAAGCAGTGACTTAAATGCACTTACCTCATGGATCCGGCCCTTCTCACCTCCGTTTACCTGGCGGAAATCCCACTGCCAGGGAAAGCCAACCTCCATGGGTTAAAAGTAAAATTTTTGGCAAAATGGAGGCATGCAGCCTCCTTAAAAGATTCCACTGACTGACCCGCCTCGGTTAAAACTGGAAGTGGCCGCGTTGCAGCCGGGTTGCTGTTGCGATGGAAAAATCTATTATTTTAACTTCCCACCCGCCCCCAACCCACCTGTTCTTGAGATTTAAAATTCCCTCCTAGGAATCAGCATGTAGGATAAGTCGGGCTTCAAGTTCTGATTTGGCTTCAGGGATTCTGAAATTTGAAAATATTCCAACCAAATCCAATACTCAGGTTTTAACATAACATGCAATTGAAAACACTCTAATGCAGAACATTAATTTAACCAAGCAGTATTGTTAAGCAACGCACTTGTGTAATCTGGTGATCTAGAAAGACTCTAGTGTCAGTTTGGGGTTAGGAGTGTAATATTTAGATTTGAGTTCAGAATTGCTTAAATTTTCAGGCCAGAATTTTCCATCTCTGCGAAATCCTGGTGCGTCTTCACTGTGGCAGGATTTCCACCCGCCAAAGGGGGAACCCCTGACCTTGGCCAATTTTCTGCAGCTATGGTCAATTGCATTTTCAGGCAGATTCCTTGGCCTCTGCCGAGGTGTCTGTCTGGGAGGGGAGGGGATGCGGGGTTGGTGGGTGGGGGGGGGGGGTGGTGGTGGCCTCCCGAGGCGTTTGGGGTAGCTGAAGACGGTCACAGTTCTTTTAAAAAATGTTTCAAATCGAGGGGGGGGGGGGGGGTGGTGGGGGCTGGAGAGTAAACTCGATAACCCCATGATTGATTTAACTCCCTTTGGATGATTTAAAATATAATTCCCCCACTCAGCCGTCCATAGCAACACTGAACGTCAAGGTCAAACATCCAGTGTTGCTAAGGAGCAAATGACGGGAAATCTGTTGTATGATGTATTCCCATTATTTGAGAGTAATTATAATATGTCCACCATACTTGGGCCGACATAATAGATGAGCATTTCCCCAGGGTGGAGAGTTCCTTGATCTCCCACTGTAACTTTAGGGTTTACGCCAATCTTCTGCCGAAGTTGGGCGAGAGATCAGAAGAACGCCCATGGAAATTTCAGGTGTATACATGCCAGACATCACTTCCAGTGGAAAATTCCAGAAGTGTCAGGGTCACGGAGGAGTTGGCCGAGCCCAAGCAGAAAGCCTAAAGGTAAACCTTTAAATTTGAAGCCAAAAGACAAAGAATCAAACTAGCTTCACTACTGATTACCTCATTCACCTCATAGAGAATATTGGATCACTGTTAGTGCATTACAAGACAGTAATCCAATCAGAAGGTTCAGATAATGGAATAAACGGTGAGTGTTAGGCTGCATTTATTCATCGGCTGAATCAAGATTCACTGAAAGACCACTTTGTATTGGCTATATTACATCGAGGTCTGTGAAGCTTGGAGTTTCATGAAAAGTAATGCTTTCAGAAGCGATAGGTTTGATATCACAGTGACGGCTGCAAGTTGATTCAATGTGACAAAACAGACTTCTCAACTGGCCCATTTTAATTGGGAAATCCCAGCATCAAGTAAAGCAACAGTGAAAATAGCAGTGATGTAAAAGTCGGGAACTGTTTGTGAATGGTAAGACTGCTTAAATTGATAATTTCATGGAGAATGAAGAAATTTATGCAAAGTAAAAAGAAATTGACTGAATTATTTTTGGGTGATGCATGCTTATGGAAAGTATCAAGTGAACCTAAGGCTAAGTAGACATTAGAACAATCTTATCCACTCAATAACTTAAAATGTGTCTAGATTTCCAAGAGAAAAATACTGGGGGAGAAATGAGACTTACAACTGAAACGGAGCAGTTGCTCCTTCCTCTTTCTAAATGATTGACTCCGTGCTGATGTGAGGCCTGTGCCAAATCCTGCATCAGGCCTCATCTGGATTTAAACGGCGAGCCGAGGGCGCCAATTGGGCATCCAACAGCAGCAATTTGGGCTTTCTGCGACATCAGTAACGGCCCTCAATCCGGTACTGTATGGAGGGGAGATGATGCTGAGAGACGGTGGGCCAGGTCTGGCATTGGCCACAGTTGTTTTGTGGAGCCAGGAGAAGCACTCCTACCCCTTCCAACTCCACGACATACAAAAATCACCGAAGTTTCTGGGCCTTTTTTCAGTGGTTTCCAGTGGTCCCGCTGGTTAAGCCGCTCAAGACCTGGAAGAACTAGTTGGAGCTTGCACAGCACAAGCTCTGCTTAGCTGCTGTCCAATTTCATATTGGAGTCCTACAGAGACCCTGATTTGCATAACCAAATCAGCCAGTCTACCTGTTTCAGGCAGGTGCCCTGGGCAACTAAAAGTCGCCTGATTCAAATTTGAATGGGGTTCCAATCAGTCAATCAGGCTCGAGAGTAAAGTAATTAATATCAGTAGAGAAAAAGTACTGGAGAAACTAATGGGACTAAAAACCGATAAATCCCCTGGACCTGATGGCCTATATCCTCGGGTTCTAAAAGAGGTGGCTGCAGAGATAGTAGATACATTGGTTATGATTTTCCAAAATTCCCTAGATTCTAGAACAGTCCCTGCCGTTTGGAAGGTAGCAAATGTAACCCCGCTATTCAGGAAAGGAGGGAGAGAGAAAACAGGGAACTACAGGCCAGTTAGCCTGACATCAGTCATCAGGAAAATGCTGGAATCCATTAATAAGGAAGTGGTAACAGGGCACTTAGAAAATCATAATATGAATAGGCAGAGTCAACATGGTTTTATGAAAGGGAAATCACGTTTGACAAATTTATTAGTGTTTTTTGAGGATGTAACTAACAGGGTAGATAAAGGGGAACCAGTGGATGTAGTATATTTGGATTTTCAAAAGGCATTCGATAAGGTGTCACATAAAAGGTTGTTACGCAAGATAAGGGCTCATGGAGTTGGGGGTAATATATTAGCATGGATAGAGGATTGGTTAACGGACAGAAAACAGAGTAGGGATAAACGGGTCATTTTCAGGTTGGCAGGCTGTAACTAGTGGGGTGCTGAAAGGATCAGTGCTTGGGCCTCAGCTATTTACAATCTATATTAATGACTTAGATGAAGGGACCGAAGTGTAATGTATCCAAGTTTGCTAACGATACAAAGCTAGGTGAGAATGTAAGCTGTGTAGAGGACACAAAGAGTCTGCAAAGGGATATAGACAGGTTAGGCAAGTGGGCAAGAAGGTGGCAGATGGGGTATAATGTGGGGAAATGTGAGGTTATTCAGCATGGTAGGAAGAATAGAAAAAGGGAATATTTTTTAAATAGTGAGAAACTATTAAAAGTTGGATTTCAGAGAGATTTGGGTGTCCTCGTACAAGAAACACAAAAAGTTAGCATGCGGGTACAGCAAGCAATGAGGACGATAAATGGTCTGTTGGCCTTTATTGAAAGGGGGTTGGAGTACAAGAGTAAGGAAGTCTTACTACAATCACCTGGAGTACTGTGCACAGTTTTGGTCTCCTTATCAAAAGGAAGGATATACTTGCCTTAGAGACGGTGCAGTGAAGGTTCACTAGATTAATTCCTGGGATGAGAGGATTGTCCTATGAGGTGAGATTGAGTAGAATGGGCCTATACTCTCTGGAATTTAGAAGAATGAGAGGTGATCTCATTGAAACATACAAGATTTTGAGGGGGCTTGACAGGGTAGATGTTGAGAGGTTATTTCCCCTGGTTGGAGAGATTTGAACTAGGGGGCACAGTCTCAGGATAAGGAGTCAGCCATTTAAGGCTGAGATGAGGAGGAATTTCTTCACTCAGAGGGTTGTGAGTCTTTGGAATTCTCTCCCCCAGAGGGCTGTGGATGCTGAGTCATTGAATATGTTCAAGGCTGAGATGGATGGATTTTTGGACTCTAGGGGAATCAAGGGATATGGGGAACGGGCGGGAAGGTGGAGTTGAGGTCGAAGATCATCCATGATCTTATTGAATAATGGAGCTGGCTTGAGGGGCTGTATGGCCTACTCCTGCTCCTGTTTGTTATATTCTTATGGGACATCGTGACTCAATTTTGGTCCTTGTTTCACCTCTTTCACACCCAAAAAACGGGTTCATCGTTGTCCAATTTCTCCCCGCTGTTTCCAGTTAACATAAAAATCCATCTCTTTCCCAAAACATTTTTTGAGCTAGTAAACCTTTAAATGAATAAGAGCCTTTATAGAAAATAAATAAAATGTCCATTAACAGTGGCGGGGTTGGGTGGGGGGCGGGGGGAAACTGAAGAATACAAATCCAGAATAGTCATGAGTAAAGGAGAAGGATGTCTGAGGGTAATCAGCACGATGTTTTACAAAAACATAGGACTGTGCAGTTGGACCAAGAGATACCGATCACTGATCATTTGGGAAAATCAATCATTTAGAAAGAGAAAGGAGGTCATGCACAGTCAAAGCACAGAACGGGATATGATGGTTGATGTGATTTCACACTGTGCAATGTTAGGTCTAGTCACGTAAAGTCTCATTAAAATAAAATCTCATGTACAAGAACAAAAAACATCCAGGGAACAATTAACAAGCAAAATCATGTCCAAAGGAAACCAATAGTACATTATTGTAAGCTAAAATAGCATATTATCATGAAAAATAATGATTGTCTGCAGTATATTTTCAGAATTTCATTCCCTACTGTATTACAGAATTAATTTTACCGCATGAAACAATAAAATTGTTTCCAAAAGAGGGCCATAAACTTTGTGCACTTTATTCTGATATTTTACAGCACAAGGACCCGATGCTGATCCTGATATATTCTCCCTGTAATGTTTTAAGTACATTAACTGCATGTAGGCGAGATATATGCAAAATGTGACATATTTAACATGCTCATGAATTTATGCAAAAATTGGTCACAGTTCAGCCTGTATGTCGAAAGCGATACATAAAAAAGAATTCAGCACAGAAAACAAAAAAAGAAAGATGTCCTTTAAGTAATTTGGTCAGCTCGATGCTTATTTACTTGGTTAAATAAGAGACTGAGTTGGAGGCCTGCATCGACAGAGAAAATGGATTAATGTTTTGAATGTGATCTTCCTCACACCAATCACAGCAGAAAGATTAACCTTTCTTCCCCCTTTAATTCCTGACTGACTTCCTGTGCATTTGCAGCATTTTCTGTTTTCATTTCTGACTTCCAGTATTTCTTTTTAACTCTACATTTTACCTCATACCTTACAGACAATGAAATGCACACCAAGTCTGGGATATTTTTAATAATTCGCAAAGTTATGTGTATTCTATTAACATCAAATTCATCTTTCTTTAAAAAGCAATGTGGTTGAATTCTGTAGACGTCTAATGAGAGCTTTCACAGATGTCAAGTTCATTCATTCTACAGACCAGTAGGGAGTCCTCTCTGACTGGTTACATAACACAGTTCCATTGAGTACATGGTAAATCCCTTTGTTGTATGTTTGATGCTGGTAAAAAAATGCAATTAGAAATTGTGGAAACAAATCCTTTCCACTATACAGTACATCAGGATCCTGACAGGTGTAAATAAATGGTGAGGCATATGGTACATGCTAAGGTTGTTCTGTTTACACAGATGCTAGTTCCCTCACGTCTGTAGTATAATTTCTGAAGAGTATCATAGGACGAATGTGCAGAACACACGTGCAAAAGAATTATAATTGTTGGTGTTACCAAAGCACAATCATGAAAAAAGTGTAAAATAAACCAGTGTACGATATACCTGCTAGTTTGAGGGAATTACAGGCATCATAATCTTTGTAAATGAAAGGGCTAAGGGGACTTTCCCTGGTCATCTATTAGCTTCTTCCCTCCCCAGTTCAAAACAAAGGCAAAATTAATTGGTTTAAATCTGATTGTACTAGGCATTTGTAACACATGAGCCAATGTGAGTTCTGCTCCATTAGAGAGTACATAGCCACACTGGGGCTGATAATGTGGTCCTAGCACAGTGCCACTAGGACCACTGCTCCTTTAGGTGCTGCTCCACCATTGCACAAATTAAATTTCTCTTCTTTCTTATCCTGAGCTTGCTGTTTGTTCAGTCTGATGAATCAAAATGTGGTGCAACAATTAGAGATCTGCTAATAACTTGGCAACACTGACTGCCCATTTCAACCTCCTCTTTCATACTGTGTCATTGGGAGGCATCCCATTCAGTGTGACCACTGGGAAATGTTAAAGCACTTAATGGTTGATTTTCCTCTACCCTGCTCCCAAACACTGTTGTTTCAGAGTAATAAGGTTATGGGTTCCAGCTCCTCTCGGGACTTGAGACATAATCTAGGCTGACACTCCAATGCAGTATTGGGGGAGTGCTGTAATGTCAGAGGAGCTGTCTTTCAGATAAGACCTTAAATCAAGGCCCGTGTCTGCTTGTTCAAGATTCTGCACCCTATATGATGATGAGCAGGAAATTCTCCTGGTGTCCTGGCCAACATTCCTCCCTCAACCACTACTACTAAAAAAATAGATTAACTGGTTATTTACAGAAAAAGAACTTGTATTTATGCATTCACAAGCTCAGGATATCCCAAAGTGCTTTAAAGCCAATGAATACTTTTGAAGTGTAGTCACTGTTGTAATGTAGGAAATGCGGCATCCAATTTGTGCACAGCAAGGTCCCACACACAGCAATGAGATAATGACCAGATAATCTGTTTTAGTGATAATGGTTGAGAGATAAATATCTGCCAGGATGCCGGGGAGAACTCCCCTACTCTTCAAAATAGTGCCATTGGATCTTTTACATCCACCTGATGGGGAAGATGGGGCCTTGATTTATCGTCTCATCCAAAAGGCAGCACCTCTGACAGTGCAGTGCTCTATCAGTACTGCACTGGAGTGCCAGCCTGGATTTTGTGCTGAAGTCTCTGGAGTGGGATTTGAACCCACAACCTTCTGACTCAGAGGTGAGTGCTACCACTGAGACACCTTTTCAGCTCTTTCCTGTAATATGCTACAACAATTACTGGCAAGACAAGCATTGCTTAATAATGTTGGGATTTTAGGTAAAATATGTATACAACAGTTTTTTAAAAATCTCATCCTGGTTCTGCCTGGCCCCACAAATGTACCTTGGCCTCCTCTGCCCGGGCTTCCATGTCCCCTGATCACAGATTTGCCGACCTCCCCCAAATCATTAGTTACTCCAATTTTGACTGCCACCAGCCAGTGGTGACATCATTCCCGCCAGCTTCAGGTGGGAATCAGAATCGGAGTATGTAAATGAGATTGAGGAGTTAAAATCTCCCGGGCCTCACGCTCCAGGATAACGGGTCAGTTTGCTTCAGCACCCAATTCTCGCCCCAAGTTAAAATCAACCCTTATGTGTTTGCCTATGTGACAACAATGAGTACAATTCAAAATGTCTGTAAGCACTTTGTGACGTCTTGAGTACATAATTCGCAGCTATATAAGTGCAAGTTTTTTCTTTCTAGTTATTGCAATATGCCCTAGTCAATGCTTATATAATATTTGAAATGAAAAGGATTAATTTAAATGTAATTATTTTTTAGCAATAATTAGGCCTAGAATCTGACCTCATTTACCTTCAAGATATGTTTTTAATGAGTTCCCTGTTTTGACCATTTTGTGTCCAGCTGTGGAGTGACCTATGAAGCATCAGTGATTAATTTTTGCCCCGTCCCCCACTTTGCTAGGTTGAGTAATATTCAGAGATACTGAAAGAAATTTTAGATCAGGTGCTGCAAAGAACACCTTTCCTGCTTCGTGAATGTCCTTTACGGAGCCTCCAGTACAGTGCCTGTGTCAAGGATCAAGACTGTGAGCGGACCTTCCTAGGCCCTCCCAATTCCATCAGAATGTAGAACTAGCGTGCCACAACTCCTGGGCTCATCGACAGAAATGACATCCTTCACGACCCATCCCTTTCCTGCTAGCTTTGTATTGGTGGAGTGTGGCCCGACCTTTGTGAATGCCCTCCTCTCCCTGAGAAACTCCCCCAGCTCAAGACATTACCAGCCTGTTCCCCCGCGGAAATGGTGTACCACTCCCTACACACCCCACCCCCACTGCAAGCTCCCACTGAGAAACTTCCCCCTCCCCCCTCCGCCATTGTGAGACTTTCCTGTTTACTTCCATTCCCGCTGAGACTGTACCAAGCCCTCCCACTGGGAGACTGTATGGATTCACCTCCTCTCCCCACCAGCTGAGAGACTTTACTACCCTGAGAGCCTTCTCAAGTGATGTAACCCCTACCCCTGCTGAGACAGTTTGTCAGCCTCAGAGTCTGATATAATTTCCAAGACTTTGCTCTTTACTCCCCCTTCCTATCCTATTCCTATCCCTCCCTTCTATACTCGTCCAGTTACTTCCTCCCCCTTCCTTTCCTCCCTCCTCCACCTTGGTCCAATTATTGCCCCCCCCCCACTCTTACTTGACCCGAAGATTGTACTTAGCCTTCACTTTCCATGTGCAACACAACATAAAGGTGGGGGTGCAGGTAGAAAAGATAGTAAGAAGAGTAAGAAAAAGGGACCAGAGTAAAGTGCAGGCCGGTGTTGTAGAGACCATAAATACTCCAGGTCTCGGAACCAATAAAATAACTGAAATAAACACAGCGGGAGCGATAAATAAGAAAAATGATCAGGTAAAAAGTGTAAAAGTAAAAGGAACAACTCCTAAAGACGATTTAAACTGCATGTACTGCAATGTACAGAGCGTCCAAAATAAAACGGGGGAATTGGAGGCAATACTCTGAAGTGAGGAACCAGATGTTGTAGGAATAACTGAAACATGGCTACATAAAGAACAGGACTGGCAGCTAAATATTGCAGGTTATAACATAATCAGAATGGCTAGGGAAGGAAGGGGGGGGGTGGAGAAGCTATACTAATTAGGGATAACATAATTGAAGTAGAAAAAGGAGATATAACTAACAGAAGGATAAAACCAGAATCAAAATGGATTTAAATAATAAGGGATCGATCACACTAATAGGGGTATACTACAGACCACCTAATAGTGGAAAGGAGGTGGAGGAAGAAATATGTAAGCAAATATGTGAAATGAGTAAAGTGCATAGAATAATTATCATGGGAGATTTTAACTACCCCCAAATAAACTGAAGAGGTAGGAAAAGAGGTACAGGGAATTGAGTTTTTTACAATGTGTGCGGGATTTCTTTCTTACCAAGTATGTAAAAAGCCCAACCAGGGAGGAAGCACTGCTGGATCTAATAATGGGAAATGAACCAGAACAGATAAGAGAAGTAAGCGCAGAGGAACATCTAGGCAATAGTGATCACAACATAATAAGGTTTAAGATAAAGATTGAGAAGGACTAAGTAAGACAAAGACCAAAGTAATAAATTGAGAAAAAGCTGATTTTGAGGGGATGAGAATGGAACTAGGAAAAATAAACTGGAAAAATTTACTGGCAAACAAAGAAATGGAACAGCAGTGGGAAACATTTAAAACGGTGATCAATAGAGTCCAAGAGAAATATATTCCACTAAAAAACAAGAAGAAAATAGCCAGAAATGTCACTCCATGGAAGAATAAAGAAATAAGGGCAAAATTGAAACTGATTCCTGGGATGGCAGGATGAGGAGAGATTGGGTCAACTCGACCTGTATTCACTCGAGTTTAGAAGAATGAGAGGGGATCTCATTGAAACATATAAAATTCTGACAGGGTTGACAGACTGGATGCAGGGAGGATGTTTCCCCTGGCTGGGGGGGGGGGTCTAGAGCGAGGGGTCACAGTCTCAGGATATGGGGTAGGCCATTTAGGACTGAGATGAGGAGAAATTTCTTCACCCAGAGGGTGGTGAACCTGTGAAATTCTCTACCACAGAAGGCTGTGGAGGCCAAGTCACTGAATATATTTAAGAAGGAGCTAGATAGATTTCTAGACACAAAAGACATCAAGGGGTATGGGGAGAGAGCAGGAATATGGTGTTGAGATAGAGGATCAGCCATGATCATATTGAATGGCGGAGCAGGCTCGAAGGGCCGAACGGCCTAGTCCTGCTCCTATTTTCTATGTTTCTATGTTAAAGGAAAAGGCATACACCAAGTACATAGACAACAAAGAAGAGGATAACAAAAGGGAATAAGAAAAGGTTAGAAAAAACGTGAAAAAAACTATTAGGAAGGCAAAAAGAAACCATGGAATTAAATTATCAAGGAATATCAAAAAAAGTAGTAAAGTATTCTACAGACAGAAAAATCAGGATAGTGATGGGACCACTAAGAGATATACACGATAAACTCACAGGCAATGACAGCGAAATGGCAGAAATATTAAATAATTATTTTGCCTCCGTATTTACCAGGCAGACTAATATAATGGGCCTGACATTAGAAGAAGAGATCAAAAAAATGTGAAGACATTTAAGATAGAAAGGGAGGAGATAATTGATAAATTAATTAAACTAAGAGAGGATAAAACCCCTGGTCCAATGGATTGCATCCACGCATATTAAAAGAAGTTAGGGAAGAGATAGCAGAGGCACTATTACATATATATAAAATTAGTTAGAAAAGGGAATAGTGCCAGGGGACTGGCGGACAGCTAATGTGATTCCTATATTTAAAAAAGGAGATAGAACAAGTCCAGGGAACTATAGACCAATTAGCTTAACTGTAGTGGTAGGAAAGATAATAAAATCCATACTCAAAGATGTAATAGAGTAACATCTAGAAACTGAACATACAATAAAGAATAGTCAGCACGGATTTCAAAAGGGAAAGGCCTGCTTGACCAATCTTATTGAAACCTGGTTTTCTACTGCCCACTCAAGTACCACGCCAAGCTTCTCACCAAGATATCTTCACTGCTTTCCTCCCTCAGAATCTGCACCGAGCGATTTCCCAACCTCAGTGATTTCAACCTCCATCTCAACTCATCATAATCTCTCGCCTCTGAGTTCACTGCCCTCCTATCCTCCCTTAATCTCTCCCTCCATATAAACTCCCATATTCATGGTCACCCCCTCGACCTTGCCATTTCACGGGGCCTCTCTACTCCCATCATGTCAATCATGGATAAGGCTATCTCTGATAACTTCCTTGTATCTGTCTCCACCCACATCCCCCTTCCACCTCCCAACCCCACTAACTTCAGTGTCCGCCCCTGGAAAAAAACTCTCCCCCAGGTCACTTACAATGGCACTTTCAAATTTCCAACTGTCTAGCTTTTGGCCCTCCATTCGCCACGACATTTTTGCAGCTACTCATCTGCTCAATCATACCCTCACCTCCACTTTTGATGCCCTTGTCACCCTTTAAAACCATCACTCTCTCTCACCTTGGTCGTTGCCCCTGGTATGGCCCTCATCTCCACTCCCTAAAGTCCAAGGGACGAAGGCTTGAACGTTTATGGCGGACAACTGGTTTAGCCATTCATCGCCAGATCTGGCTGGACACATGTTTTTTTATTCGTTCATGGGATTTGGGCATCGCTGGCGAGGCCGGCATTTATTGCCCATCCCTAATTGCCCTTGAGAAGGTGGTGGTGAGCTGCCTTCTTGAACCGCTGCAGTCCATGTGGTGACGGTTCTCCCACAGTGCTGTTAGGAAGGGAGTTCCACGATTTTGACCCAGCGACAATGAAGGAACGGCGATATATTTCCAAGTCAGGATGGTGTGTGACTTGGAGGGGAATGTGCAGGTGATGTTGTTCCCATATGCCTGCTACTCTTGTCGTTCTAGGTGGTAGAGGTCGCGGGTTTGGGAGGTGCTGTCGAAGAAGCCTTGGCGAGTTGCTGCAGTGCATCCTGTGGATGGTAAACACTGCAGCCACTGTGCGCCGGTGGTGAAGGGAGTGAATGTTTAGGGTGGTGGATGGGATGCCAATCAAGTGGGCTGCTTTGTCCTGGATGGTGTCGAGCTTCTTGAGTGTTGTTGGAGTTGCACTCATCCAAGCAAGTGGAGAGTATTCCATCACACTCCTGACTTGTGCCTTGTAGATGGTGGAAAGGCTTTGGGGAGTCAGGAGGTGAGTCACTCGCCGCAGAATACCCAGCCTCTGACCTGCTCTTGTAGCCACAGTATTTATATGGCTGGTCCAGTTAAGTTTCTGGTCAATGGTGACCCCCAGGATGTTGATGGTGGGGGATTCGGTGATGGTAATGCCGTTGAATGTCAAGGGGAGGTGGTTAGACTCTCTCTTGTTGGAGATGGTCATTGCCTGGCACTTGTCTGGCGCGAATGTTACTTGCCACTAATGAGCCCAAGCCTGGATGTTGTCCAGGTCTTGCTGCATGTGGGCTCGGACTGCTTCATTATTTGAGGGGTTGTGAAAGGAACTGAACACTGTGCAATCTTCAGCGAACATCCCCATTTCTGACCTTATGATGGAGGGAAGGTCATTGATGAAGCATCTGAAGATGGTTGGGCCTAGGACACTGCCCTGAGGAACTCCTGCAGCAATGCCCTGGGGCTGAGATGATTGGCCTCCAACAACCACTACCATCTTCCTTTGTGCAAGGTATGACTCCAGCCACTGGAGAGTTTTCCCCCTGATTCCCATTGACTTCAATTTTATTGGGGCTCCTTGGTGCCACACTCGGTCAAATGCTGCCTTGATGTCAAGGGCAGTCACTCTCACCTCACCTCTGAAATTCAGCTCTTTTGTCCATGTTTAGACCAAGGCTGTAATGAGGTCTGGAGCCGAGTGGTCCTGGCGGAACCCAAATTGAGCATCGGCGAGCAGGTTATTGGTGAGTAAGTGCCGCTTGATAGCACTGTCGATGACACCTTCCATCACTTTGCTGATGATTGAGAGTAGACTGATGGGGCGGTAATTGGCCGGATTGGATTTTTCCTGCTTTTTGTGGACAGGACATACCTGGGCAATTTTCCACATTGTCGGGTAGATGCCAGTGTTGTAGCTGTACTGGAACAGCTTGGCTAGAGGCGCAGCTAGTTCTGGAGCACAAGTCTTCAGCACTACAGCTGCGATGTTGTCGGGGCCCATAGCCTTTGCTGTATCCAGTGCACTCAGCCGTTTCTTGATATCACATGGAGCGAATCGAATAAAGCTATCGGGTCCTGCTGTCCTCTGCCAAAACTGCTCACTATTCCAAGATCATCCTGGAAAGCAAAGATAACTCCCGGCATCTATTTTCCACAACAAACCATCTTCTTAAACCCCTCTCCCCTGACCCCTCCATGATCAACTTCAACGAAAAGTGCGAAGAGCTCATGGACTTCTTTATCACTAAGATTGAAACCACCCGTTCAGCTGCCTCTGCCGCTTCCCTCCCTTCCCCACCAAGCCAAATTTCCCCTACGATTCCCCCTGCCCTAGCCCTGAACTCTCATCTTTCTCTAGTTTCGATCCTATCTCTCCTGGTGCCCTCTCCGAGCTCATCTTGACCATGAATCCCACCTCCTGCCCCCTTGACCCTATTCCCACTAAACTGCTAACCACCCAACTTCCCTTCCTGCCCCCCATGTTAGCTGATATTGTTAATGTTTCCCTCTCCTCAGGTACTTTCCCCCTCCCCTTCAAATCTGTTGTCATCACACCTCTACTCAAACTCCGCCCCCCCCCCGACCCCTCTGTCTTCGCAAACTACAGCCCCATCTCCAACCTCCCTTTCCTCTTCAAAGTCCTTCAACTTGTTGTTGCCTCCCAATCCATGCCCATCTTTCCCACAACTCCATGTTTGAATGCCTCCAATCAGGTTTCCGTCCCTGCCACAGTACTCAAATGGCCCTTATCAAAGTCACAAATGACATCCTATGTAACTGTGACCTTGGTAAACTATCCCTCCTCATCCTTCTCGACCTGTCTGCAGCCTTTGACATGGTTGACCACACCATCCTCCTCCAACGCCTCTCCTCCATTGTCCAGCTGGGTGGGACGGCGCTCGCCTGGTTCCATTCTTATCTATCCAGTCGTAACCAGAGAATCATCTGCAATGGCTACTCTTTCCACTCCCGCACCGTTACCTCTGGAGTCCCCCAAGGATCTCTCCTTGGCCCCCTCCTATTTCTCATCTACATTCTGCCCCTCAGTGACATCTTCCGAAAACACAACGTCATATTCCACATGTATGCTGACGACACCCAGCTCTACCTCAAAACCACCTCCCTCGACCCCTCACACTGCTTGTCCGAATGAGCAAAAATTTCCTCCAACTAAATATTGGGAAGACCGAAGCCATTGTTTTTGGTCCCCGTCACAAACTCTGTTCCCTAGCCACCAACTCCATTCCTCTCCCTGGCCACTGTCTGAGACTGAACCAGACCGTTCACAATCTTGGCATCCTATTTGACCCTGAGATGAACTTCCAACCACATATCCGCTCTATCACTAAGACCTCCTACTTCCACCTCTGTAACATCACCCGTCTCCGCCCCGCCTCAGCTCATCTGCTGCTGAAACCCTCATCCATGCCTTTGTTACCTCCAGACTGGACTATTTCAATGGTCTCCTGGCTGGCCTCCAGTCTTCCACCCTCCATAAACTTGAGCTCATCCAAAACTCTGCTACCAGTATCCTAACTCGCACCAAGTCTCATTCTCCCATCACCCCTGTGCACGCTGACCTACATTGGCTCCGGACTGGGAACGTCTCAATTTTAAAATTCTCATCCTTGTTTTCAAATCACTCCATGGCCTCGCCCCCCACCCCCCATCTCTGTATCTACCTCCAGTCCTATAGCTCTCCGAGATCTCTGCGCTCCTCCAATTCTTGACTCTTGCTCATCCCCGATTTTAATCGCTCCACCATTGGCGGCCGTGCCTTCAGCTGCCTAGGCCCTCAGCTCTGGAATTCCCTCCCTAAACCTCTCCGCCTTTCTACCTCTCTCTCCTCCTTTAAGATGCTCATTAAAACCTACCTCTTTGACCAAGCTTTTGGTCACTTGTCCTAATACCTCCTTACGTGGCTCAGTGTCAATTTTTTTTGATGACGCTCCTGTGAAGAGCCTTGGGTCATTTTACTACGTTGAAGGCGCTATATAAATGCAAGTTGTTGTTATTCTTGAATTCTTCGAAGAAGTAACACAAAGTATAGGCAAGAGCAACGCAGTAGATGTAATATATTTGGATTTTCAAAAGGCCTTCGATAAGATACCACATAGTGGACTCATATTTCGCAATATACATAAACGATTTAGATTCAGGAATCGGAAGTACAATTTCAAAATTTACAGATGATACCAAATTGGGGAGTATAGTTAACACTAAGGAGGACTGCGACAAAATACAGGAAGACGTTAATAAACTTGCAGAATGGGCGTGTCATTGGCAAATGAATTTCACTATTGATAAGTGTGAAGTGGTACATTTTGTTAGGACTAATAAAAAGGCCATATATTCCTTAGCAAATAAGAGTCTAAATGGGGTAGAGGAGCAGAGGGATTTATGGGTACCGATGCAGAAATTACTAAAAGTAGCCACGCAGGTTAATAAGGCCATAACAAAAGCAAACCAAGCATTGGGGTTCATTTCTGGAGGGATAGAATTGAAAAGCAGAGATGTTATGCTGAACTTGTACAGAACCTTGGTCAGACCACACTTGGAGTACTGCAAACAGTTCTGGTCTCCACTCCTTAAAAAAGATATAGAGGCATTCAAGAAGGTGCAAAAAAGATTTACTCGGATGTTACCAGAAATGAGAGGTTACACCTATCAGGAAAGTTTGAATAGGCTGGGGCTCTTTTCTCTGGAAAAGAGAAGACTGAGGGGTGACTTGATGGAGATCTTTAAGATTATGAAAGGTTTGATAGGGTGGACGTAGAGAAGACGTTTCCACTTGCAGGGGAGACCACAACTAGGGGCCATAAATTTAAGATAGCCACTAACAATTCCAATAGGTAAAAATGTGGAACTCGCTACCACAAGGAGTAGTTGAGGCGACTAGTATAGATGCATTTAAGGGGAAGCTAGATAAACACATGAGGGAGAAGGGAATAGGAGGATATTTTGATGGGGTTAGATGGAGAAAGGTGGGAGGAGGCCCACATGGAGCTTAAACATCAGCATGGATCTGTTGGGCTGAATGACCTGTTTCTATGCTGTACATTCTTTGTAATTCTTTGTAAGTCATGTAAAGGCATTTGGAATTCTTGGTCTTGTATTTAAGGGCATTAAATATAAAAGTTGGGAAGTTATGTCAAGCTTTCAAAATTGTGAAAGGTTTTGAGAAGGTAAATATTGAGAAGGTAAATATTTTAAACCCCCCCCCTTGACAGGCAGGAGAGTTTGTCAGGGTGGGGGTTAAATCAGTAAATATGTGAACCCCGACCCCAACCCGCCATGAATGCGTCTACTTTCGGTTTAATCGCGATGGGTTTGGGGCATCTGAGTAACCTACTCTGGAGAGGCAGGTCCATGATTATAATATTTAAATGAGGCTCTGTTCCTCAGATTTTGGGAGCCATTTGAATTTAATGGCCTCGGACCGGGTTTCCCAGGCCTCAGGAAACACGGCAGCTAAAGGGAGGCAGGAGCTGAAGGAGCCAGCAGGTAAGTGCTTTTCCGATGCTGCTTGTGGTCCAGGAGGACCAGCAGTGCTTTACCAGCCTCTCAAGCAAATCTTCTGCTGTGACCTGCCAACCCCCCCGTGACCTGCCGACCCCCCACAACCTGCTGACTCCCCGCGACCCGCTGACCCCCAGCGACCTTCCAACCACCTGCGATCTGCCGACCCCCCCGCGATCTGCCGGCCCCCCCGCGAGCTGCCGGCCCCCCGCGACCTGTCGACCTCCCCGTGATCGGCCAACCCCCCGTGCGATCTGTCAACACCGCCTGCTATCTGCCGAGCACCCTGCAATCTTCATCACTCCTGTGACCTGCCCCCTCGCCCCTCGCGATCTTCCGAAAACCCCCTCCTCCGACAGTCTGGCCTTATCTTTTCCGATTGCCAGGGACCATCCCCCAGGGTGGAGAACAGCAGGAGTTTCTGCGGTTCTTCACCCAGGGATGGTGGTATGGGGGAGGGGGGGAGTTTGGGGGGCAGTAGCTGAATTTAATTGGTAGTTCTACTGGCCATTTCCTGGATAGGGAAAGAGTCAGGATTAAACAGTCAACTTTTCTGTCCACAAAGGATAATGCAAAAAGGGTATTTGATCAGTTGGTAAATTCTACTGAAAGATGCCAGTAAAGTCTTGGTCAATATACTTTAAGAGGAGAGAAAACCAGGCCCGTAACAAGCCTAGGTCTGATTCAGTGACAGGGCTGATCAAAAGAAAGTGTTACATAGATAGCTGACCAGGATAACGTGGCATATTTCTATTAGTTTCTCTACTATGACCAGAGACTGGAGTGAAGCTGAAGTAAGGTGAGATTTGCCATAACTGTTACTGTGCACATTCACTGACTTAATAATTTGTATCTGGCGTCATCTCACTAAGGTGTCAATCAGTCCATTTTTCGGAAGATTGTTGGAGCATTTGTGAGAGCGCATGCAAGGATATGTAACAAGAGATCTAAGCTCATATAGCAAGGGGATTTCATTATTACACCCCTTCGAGTAATGTGAAAGTAAACTCCTGATTGTGAGGAATGCAGGCCTGCTTATGGGAGAGACCGGAGATATTAACAGGAGAGAATATGTAAGGCAGACCCCAAATTTGTAACAATGGCATTAAATTTTAAAAATCTTTTTACCTTTGTCACTATTTCTTTGCCATCACCATGCTTTCAGTGATGATGCAAATGAGACAGGTGCCTCATTTTTCCTCTGGGGCAGTTTCGTTGCTGGTGGTGAGTCGGGGCAGGACTTCTATCTGCTGTCCCAACTCCAAAATGGCCCCGAACTGTTTTGCTGAGTAGGTGTCATTGCCCATGCAGGGCAAGCTCCCGGCTGTAGCTCTGCTATTCGGAGGTAGCCTGCCACTGGCACCAAGGGAAATCTGACCACACCGCAAAAGGACACTTGCCACAGCACCAGAAGGGGAAAAGGGGTCGTTCAGATTGAAATTTTAACAAACTCAAGTAGTGGTAAAAAGTTAAAAACAGTGGATGTCCAAAGGGACCTAGGGGTTCAGGTACATGTTTCATTGAAGTGTCATGAACAGGTGCAGAAAATAATCAATAAGGCTAATAGAATGCTGGCCTTTATATCTAGAGGACTGGAGTACAAGGGGGCAGAAGTTATGCTGCAGCTATACAAAACCCTGGTTAGACCACACCTGGAGTACTGTGAGCAGTTCTGGGCACCGCACCTTCGGAAGGATATATTGGCCTTGGAGGGAGTGCAGCGTAGGTTTACTAGAATGATACCCGGACTTCAAGATTTGAGTTACGAGGAGCGATTACACAAATTGGGGTTGTATTCTCTAGAGTTTTGAGGGTTAAGGGGTGATATTGATCAAAGTTTATAAGATATTAAGGGGAACAGATAGGGTGGATAGAGAGAAACTATTTCCGCTGGTTGGGGATTCTAGGAGTAGGGGGCACAGTCTAAAAATTAGAGCCAGACCTTTCAGGAGCGAGATTAGAAAAAATTTCTACACACAAAGGGTGGTAGAAGTTTGGAACTCTCATCCGCAAATGGAAATTGATACTAGCTCAATTGCTAAATTTAAATCTGAGATAGATAGGTTTTTGGCAACCAAAGGTATTAAGGGATATGGGCCAAAGGCAGGTATATGGAGCTAGATCACAGATCAGCCATGATCTTATCAAATGGCGGAGCAGACACGAGGGGCTGAATGGCCTACTCCTGTTCCTATGTTCCTACGTTCCTAGCTCAGTTAGAATCCAAAATAGCCTCCAGGAGGAGCAGATAAGAGGAGAAGTATGCAGGAGTCGTCTCCTCCCTCATTCGATGTCATTGGCAGCCTTCCCAATGCTGCTCCCTCAAGTATCACCACCCCTTTCTGGCCTTAACTGGTTTCAGCGGTGCTGTGGGAAGTTGGCCAGTTTTCTTACCCTAAGCTCTCAACCATCATTTAAATGTCGTGGGAAATGTGAGTAAAGAGTATAGTAGAAGAAAATCCAGCCTTAGAACTCACATAATGTTGAATTTTTGGTGACTCACGAAAGAATTTATAACCCACGTTGTAACAAATATCAAACTTTACAGCAGCAGAGCAATATTGTTGAAGTCTAACCTCTTTCCGAAGTATTCCTCTGAGAAGTGTTTCTCTTACCAATAAAACTACCCACTCCAATCGTACTTGCGTTGTGCTTGTCTGGCGAGCACTACATTTACAATGCGCAAACTATAAAACAAAGCTATCACTTTCTCATTGATTATTGTAATCCATTTGACATAATCTGCCTTTGTAAATGTTTCATCTCTGAAATCCTTTTTGAAATACAAATAAGAATTGAGAGATTCCAATTATCTTCTCACAAAGTTGGGGAAGATGTTAAATTCTGGAAGCTCCAACAGACTGTGGGGTATAAATTTGTGTTGGACAGAAGCGCAGAACAGGTGATAGCGAACCGGCCACCTGTTTTGCATTCCGTTCGATTTTCATTTCCATTGATGTCAATACAATGGAAAATCGGGCGCAGTGCAAAATGGGCTGTCAATTCACTATTTATACCCCTATAAGTATAAGCACATTTCTTACTTTTATCTATCCCTGGCACTCTGGATCTGAAAACAGGCCTGTCAGCATCATCTTCAAACCTACAGGAAAGTAAGTTTGACCTTCAGTTAGGCCAGGAAGGAGGGCATCTAACTGCCATTTGACAATAATCAAAAGGCCCAGATTCATTGTTGAAGGCCAGAAACAATGAGCAAACCAGAAACAGTGAAGTTCAGGTCTCTGATCTGGAGCACCCACCTATTCACCATCTGGGTGAAAGCCAGGCCATGCAAATAAGTTGAACCAAAAAAGGGGAGGAAGATGTATTTTAAACTGGCAATCTCATTAAAAGCAAATGTGTTTGGACTAATGAGGTATGACAGTTTAAAATAAAACTACTGCCTGTTGTCTAGGGGCTGAGTCACCACTTTCTTTTGCTAATTGACTAACTATTATCTAATGGTCCTGGACAATTTTCATGTATGAATACAAATTGAAGGATAACATTGCATGGATATGCACAAATCATTACAAAATATCAAACCGATTCATTGTCACTGACAACCTACGCCTACACCGTGACTCCACTGCAACTAAATTAGTAATATACAATTAATGTCACGCAATCAGAGATACTACACTGAAAGAGAAAGAAAGCAAATAATTTTAACAAGGCTACAACCTTGAGAGACCTTTTATGAACATGCTTTGGTAGGAAAATTGGTTCACAATGCTGTACACTTCTGCCTTGTATTTGTCAACTCCATTTTACCCACGGTGAATAGAATTTAAATAAAAATAATGGTTTGGTAGTGCTCAGCACAGCAGCAATTTGGATGTTAAATGGTCTCTTGCCATGTTCCGCTTAATTACCGATTTAATACTGTAGATGAAATTATTTTTTTCCCTCTTTTGTCACTTTATCAAACTCTTTTCTGTTATCGATTTCTCTGAGGTAATGTTGTTGTTTCAACAGCAGCATTGCAAGGCACGGTGTGGACACGTTTACTGGCGGCTCTTTCCGGTCTGACTATGTTAGTAGTTTATGTGCAATCAAATAACACTCTATTGATCAGTCAGCTAAAGAAAAAAAAATACTTCAGATTAAATGTAACAAAAAACACTTCAGATAAATAATACAGTTCAAATGAGCATTAACAAAACAGTTGCCCACTTATTCTCTATAGATGACTAAATTCAGGATTGATACTTCTTTAACTCCTGCTCCACATTAATTCTGGCCACATTAACACTGTAATTTTCTGTTTTGAGCATGTTATGGAGCAAAATATCCTGCTTCTTGGGTACAGATTTGCATTTTCTGCTTGAGTGAGTGATTTAAAGTTGACCACCCAACCATACTACTTAACCCAGAATGCACTGAGGTAGCTGGATAGAAGCCTGAGTTATTAATAGAGGAAGAGAATGTCTGTTGAATTTATCTGAAAAATAAACTATGGTTTGCAATATCATTCTGAAGTTGATAAAAAATGTACTGCATTTTAATGTTCCTTGATAAAAATTTTATTTTTTTTATTCCCCAGATCCCCAGCTGCCATGTATGTGTTGGCATTCCTTAAACCATTTCTCACTACAAATAACAGTTCCTGGCTTCCTGGGTAATGCATGCTGTAACTCACAGTAGAATTCACTGTTCATCATACAAGCTCATTTCTTGCTGGTAACACAGAGGTTGAAATTCATCTCAAGCAACCAAAATATTAGTCAAGCCACTTTGGGATTTTCAGAGTCCGGTGGGATTCAGTTTATTTTATTTAAAAACATTAATATTTTATCATGCGATCAGCCACCGAGTTCTGAAGTACTGATTGTACTCTTACAATTTTGTGACCTGTTTTATAATACTTCTTAGGAGCCTCCAAAAATTGGTGTTAGCTCATTTTCACCTAGTGCCACTTTACGTACAGGATATTAGGATGTATAGGACCCTGGGACACTGAAAAGGCATGTGCCGCAATCCAAGCAATCCCATCTGCAGGGACCTTTTACGCAACTATGCTCCATATCTCTTGATACCCTTACCTAACAAAAATCTATCGATCTCAGTGTTGAAAATTTAATTTGACCTAGCATCCAAACTACTTCCTGATTTCACTTCTAAATGACTTTAAGATTATTCCCCCCTTGTTGAGTAGAATGGGCCTATACTCTCTGGAGTTTAGAAGAATGAGAGGCGATCTCATTGAAACATATAAGATCACAGGGTAAATGCTGAGATGTTGTTTCCCGTGGCTGGAGAGTTTAGAACTAGAGGGCATAGTTACAGGATAAGGAGTCGGATATTTAAGACTGAGATGAGGAGAAATTTCTTCTCTTAAATGGTTGTGAATCTTTGGAATTCTCTACCCCAAGGGCTGTGAATGCTGAGTCATTGAATATATTCAAGGCCGGGATAGATAGATTTTCGGACCCTAGGGGAATCAAGGGATATGGGGATCGAGCAGGAAAGTGGAGTTGAGGTTGAAGATCAGCCATGATCTGATTGAATGGTGGAGCAGGCTCGAGGGGCCGTATGGCCTACTCCTGCTCCTATTTCTTATGTTCTTATGTGCTGGAATCCCCCAGAGGAAATAGTTTTCCTTTATCTACCCTATCTAATACCTTTATTATTTTAAACGCCTCAATTAGATCACCGCTTGACCTTCTAAATTCAAGGGAATACAAGCCAAGGTTATGCAACCTGACTTCATAATTTAACCCTTTGAGTTCTGGTACCATTCTGGTGAATCTGCGCTGGATGGGATGCATCCTAGGTTGCTGAGGGAAGTATGGGTGGAAATTGCAGAGGTGCTGGCCATAATCTTCCAAACATCCGTAGATATGGGGGTGGTGCCAGAGGACTGGAGAAATGTTACACCCTTATTCAAAAAAGGGTGTAAGGATAAACCCAACAACTACAGGCCAGTCAGTTTAACCTCAGTGGTGGGGAAACTTTTAGAAATGGTAATCCGGAACAAAATGAATAGTCAGTTGGACAAATGTGGATTAATAAGGGAAAGCCAGCAGGGATTTGTTAAAGGCAAATCGTGTTTCACTTACTTGATTGAGTTCTTTGGTGGGTAACAGAAAGGGTTGATGAGGGCGGTGGATGTGTATATGGACTTTCAAAAGGCATTTGATAAAGTGCCACATAATAGGCTTGTAAGCGAAATTGAAGGCCAAGGATTAAAAGGGGCAGTGGCAGCATGGATACAAAATTGGCTAAATGACAGGGAACAGAGATTAATGGTGAACAGTTGTTTTTCAGAGACGAGGAAGGTATACAGTGGTGTTCCCCAGGGATCGGCACTAGGACCGCTGCTCTTTTTAATAGATATTAATGACTTGGACTTGGGTTACAGACCACAATTTCAAAATTTGCAGATGACACCAAACTTGGAAGCGTAGTAAACAGTGAGGAGGATAGTGATAGACTTCAAGAGGACATAGACAGGCTGGTGGAATGGGCAGACACGTGGCAGATGAAATTTAACGCAGAGAATTGCGAAGTGATACATTTTGGCAGGAAGAATGAGGAGAGGCAACATAAACCAAATAGTACAATTCTAAAGTGGGTGCAGGAACAGAGAGATTTAAGGGTATATGTGCACAAATCTTTGAAGGCGGCAGGACAGATTGAGAAAGCGGTTAAAAAATCACATGGGATCCTGGACTTTATAAATAGAGGCATAGTGTACAAAAGCAAAGAGGTTATGTCGAACCTTTATAAAACACTGGTTCGGCCACAACTGGAATATTGTATTCAATTCTGGGCACCGCACTTTAGGAAGGATGTGAAGGCCTTAGAGAGAGTGCAGAAAAGATTTACTAGAATGGTTCCAGGGATGAGGGACTTCAGTTACGTGGATAGGCTGTAGAAACTGGGGTTGTTTTCCTTAGAGCAGAGAAGGTTAAGAGGAGATTTGATGGAAGTGTTCAAAATCATGATGGGTTTAGATAAAGTAAATAAAGAGAAACTGTTCCCATTGGCGGAGGAGTTGAGAACCAGAGGACACAGATTTAAGGTGATTGGCAAAAGAACCAAAGGCGACAAGAGGAAAAACTTTTTACGCAGTTAAAGTTATTATCTGGAATGCACTGCCTGAAGGGGTGGTGGAAGCAGATTCAAACATGGCTTTCAAAAAGGAATTGGATAAACACTTGAAGGGAAAATTATGCAGGTCCATGGGGAAAGAGCGTGGGAATGGGACTAACTGGATTGCTCTTACAAAGAGCTGGCACGGGCTCAATGGGCCGAATGGCCTCCTTCTGTGCTGTAACCATTCTATGATTCTATGATTCCAAGGCCAATATATCTTTCATAAGGTTCGGTGCCCAAAACTGAACACCATGCTCCAGATGGGGTCTGACCAAGGCTTTGTACAACTGAAGCATCACTGCCTCATTTTTATTCCAGACCTCTTTGAGAAAAGGCCGGCATTCCATTAGACATTTTGACCTTTTTTTGTACCTGTCCACTAGCTGACTAGTAAAATGTCACTGATCAAATTTCCAAAACTGACAATAAAACTTTTTGAAATTCAACACTACGGTCACTCTGTTACTCAGAAGCTCTGTTAAGGCATTCAGGAACTAGCGTTTATACTTTGGATATTTTTTTTTACTCTTTCTTCCTAGCTTCCCTGAAGGCAGCAACTCATGCTTGGGTTATAACTCATTGGATAGCAGCGGTGCACCTTGCCTAAGTTACTATTTTTAATTTGGGAATCTAGACCATGAATATCAGTGGGCTAATCGATGATGGGACTGATCAGAACTGAGACTCACTCTGTCCTCACGGATGTCTGCATAAATGAACTTCTAAAAGGGGGTCACTGGACCGTAGTGAAGAGTGGGAACATAGGCCAATTTTAGCCGCTACAGCTCAGGGACACTCAGACCAACTGAAGTACCCGACCATCACGTCATCTGATATACCAAATCATTTGTATCAAACTATAACATTGCCCACAATTAGCTACCTGTGCGAAAAATATAATGAATATAATTTTCAGCTGTGATCCAAGCTAATTACTTTTCAGTCTTTGCTACTTTGTTGTTTGTATGGGGAGAGAGTGAGGCAGTGGGATTTGGAATGCTCTTGCAAAGAGCCGGCAGAGACACGATGGGCAGAATGACCTCCTTCTGTTGCTGTAAACGTCTATGGTTAAATGTTTAATCATAATTGCAAAACAAATAAGTCTTTTTTTATAATTGACAACCCTGGAAAGAGCTGAAATGTGTATTATTGCGGAGATGACCTTATTTAACATGGTCTCTAGAGCTTGTTGGACTACTATGAAAGCATTTCAAAGGAGCGCTCAGGTAAAGTGCTTTTATGCCCACGCATAATAATGTGGAAGTCAGTATTTGAACAGTAAAACCTCAATTATTCTACATCTTGTCATTTGAAATTGATTGGCTTTTAATGAGGCAAGTAACAGCTATATGTGTAGAGCTTTGAGTTTTATTGTTCCTTTACAAAAATTCAATTCCGTTCTATCAAAATCTGTGCACAAAACATTTGAAGCACAGTAAAGATTTTAAAATTAATTTCTATAGCATAAAAAAGTTTCATTTGACATAAAATAAAATATTGTGTGTATGGTTGAAATCTATCACTTACACAATGCAAATTAAAGGGGACAATGTCAACACCCCTCATGATTCATTTGGGAATTGTGCTGCCTAGTGGGGAATTGAACCACACAAATTGGATTTGATTCCAAGTCAACAACAATAACTTGCATTTATGTGGTGCCATTAACGTGGCAAAACGTTCCAAGGTACTTCACAGGAACGGAATCAGACAAAAATTGACACCGAACCAAAGAAGGAGGCATTAGCAGAGGTAACCAAAAGCGTGGTCAAAGAGGTGGGATTTAAAGAGCATCTTAAAGGAGGAGAGAGAGGTAGAGAGGTTGATGGGCAGAAAGGTTTCGGGAAGGAATTCCAGAATTTAGGGTCTAGACAGCTGAAGGCACAACCTCCAATAGTGGGCTGAAGGAAGTCTGTGCTGAATTCGCTGATCTCAGCTAGGCTGGGAATGCTACAATTAGTCTCAATGTCCCTAGTCTAAGGAAAGAAAAATGACTAGGCTTCCTGCCAGCCAGTGTCGAGATTCACACGAGAAGAATGGTCATTTAGGCAAAGTGTTGGAGAGTGCCTGGCACATGTGAAGCCATACCCCACCATTAGTCAACATATCAGGAGAAGAGGAAAAAATTAGAGGGGAAAATATATGAAAAAAAAGTGGGAATAGTTGGCTTAGTTTCTGGAAAAAAACAGTAATAGATTGTATTGATACGGGTGTTTTTTCTCACACTGCACTTTTCATTTAAATGATTTCCTGCCTTTATCTGTATCAAGGGAAAATGCACCCGGTAAAACTGGCCCGATCGCAATGTTTACAAATGGAGAAAAATATCTTTGAAAATTACATTGGTCCTTCAATATAGTGCAGCTTCAACAAACTATGATGGGACAGTGTGTTCCCATGGTTCCTAATCTTACCCATGCTGTCAGTGGGAAGTGAAGAGTGAAAGCAAGGGAGGGAAGATTGGAATTAAGGCCACACTATCCTGTTCTTATGCACACCTACTAGGCTTTTACAGAGTAGGAATGATATGAAAATAGAAAATACTGGAAATGCACAACAGATTAGTCAGCACCTGAAAGGGAAAGACAGGTTAACATTTCAAGCGAGACTTTTCATCAGAACTGTAGGATCTGACCCAAAACACTAACCTATTGTCGATGAATAACATTTGAGAAGACGTGTTAGCAGATTGCCTACCCATCATCTGTGTTTGAAAAGGGAAAAGGGGAGCAAATATAAATATGACAACATCATGAAGGACAACAACCATAATGACCATGAAAGGCAATGACCACCAACCAAAATGACCACAAGTACGCAGGGCCTTACCTCAGCCAACCCCAGGCCCAACTAATCCCCATAAACCAAGATCAAAAAGTTGCTTTACCTCCTGAGCATTGTTCTCTGGACAAACCAACAATGCACTCTGCCTGCAAGCACCATGCAATCAAAGTGGACAATGGCTTCATAAAAAATTTATGCCAATATACTTTTCTGAGAATTCAGCACAAAAAAAGAGAAAAATTTGTGCAAAATTCATAAGGCTGAACTGAAAGTCTTAAAAGTAACTCTTATCTGCTTACTTGTTTTATTTAAGCTGCTTTGGAGCCAAGTGGGAATAGCTCCTCTGTGCCTCAAGAATAATATGGGCTGCCATCTCTCCGGGCTTCCTCCCCTCTTTGATCGCAACCCTTCCCCTCCTAGGACTTAGTTTACTGCTGGCCGGGCGTCCTCTGGGCCGCCTGATGTTGCATTAACCTGAATCCGATGACCTGCATCTGGCCATCTGTTTGGGGTGGGAAGCTCACCAGTTCTATTTAAATGAGAACCGGGGCTTAAAATGGCTCCGGTGTCTTTGCTGCTGGCACTTTCCACCAGTCCACCACCCTGAAGTTAAAATCTACCACAAGTAGTGCTGTTTAAATCTCTATAACCCCCAGTCTCCCTTTTTAACAAATACTGATCTAGCTTCTTTTAAAGCCGTCAAGTGACTCCTTATCAACTACATTCTCGGAACGTTTGCTCCACATGTCCACTATTCCATGGGGAGAAAAAAAGCTTTTCGAATCCCTAATCTTGCTTAAGGATTATGAATTTTGTACTTGTGTCCTCTAGCCCTGTGCTCATTGTCCTAGATAACAGGCTTCATTACTTAAAGTTTATCTATGCCTTTCATTATTTGAAGAACTGAATCTTCTTTTCTGAAGCAAAATTAAATTAGTCGCATGAGACTTTCTTCATTACTTGGTCTCAAGGCCTAGAATCAATCTAGTCAGTCTCCTGTGAACCTTTCTAATGGATCTGGGACTGAAAATCCTCTGTTCTTCTTCAAAATAGTGTCATGGGACATTTTATATCCATCTGAGAGGGCAGACAGGGCCTTGGTTTAATGTCTAAACTGAAGGATGGTCCCTCCAACAGCTCAACATTCCCTCAGCACTGCAGTGAAGTGTCAGCCTGGATTATGTGCTCAAGTCTCTGGAGTGGGACTTGAACCCACTAACCTTTTGATTTAGAGGCAACTTCTGATACCACTAAGCCAAGGCTGACACTTGGGGCTCCATTTTAGCACCCGTTATCGGGTGCGTTCCTGGCGGGGGGGCTCCGAAAATCGGGGAATCCCGGAGCGGGTCGGGAGCCCGGCACCACCCCGCCCACTTCTGGGCTCCCCACAGACGCACGATGTGCGCGCGCAGCCCCCGCATGTGGGACTCCCGCAGGCAATTAAAGCCAGCGGGGTGCCACTTGAGAGTATTTATCTTGTCATTTCAGGTCATTAACAGACCTGATTAAGGGAATATGTCAGGAGGGGTGGGATTTTAGAAACAACTGGGACTGTTTCCCGTACTGGGGGAAACACTCCCAGTTTAAATGGACGTGTTGCAGCTATCAGCCTGTGGCAGCTGCAAAGGTCCATTTGACAGGTGGTGGGGGGGAGACCCTCACTCATTGCAGGAGGCCACTCTGTCACTTGGGACAAAGTTTGGCCTCCACCACCCTCCTCCTGACAATCAAATTCACCAACTTGCACACTTACCCCGGGGTCCAGAGACATGTACCTACCTTGCGGACCCCCTCAGATGTACATCTTCCAGATGGGGGCCGCTGTAGCTGCAGTTGTGACCTCCTCGGAGGGCGAACAGCATCACCAGCCTCACCGGCCAAGCCGTCCACCTCTGACACGTGGAACCCCACAACACAGTGCTGTGACACATCCACCTGCACAGCAGGAGGGAGGGCTACCGCAGAGAGAGATGCGTCGCAGGGGGCACTACCCTCGCCACAGGGTCCACAGACCGAGGCCCAGCTTCCTGGACCTCTCTGGGCAGCAGTGCACACGGAGGCTCAAAGTCACTCGACATGTAGTCATGGACATCTGCAGCCTCTTTCATGCCGAGCTGCTCCCGGCTGGCCCGAGTACCATCTTCTTACCTGTCGCTGTCAAAGTCACCACTGCCCTCAACAACTTCTCCTCCGCATCCTTCCAGGGTGCAACCGGGGACATCGCCGACGTCTCTCAGTCGTCTGCACAAAACAGCCCTGCAAATATACCTACACTCACTTTGCAGTGACACAATGGGTGGCATTAGGTGTGGGTCTTTATTGTGATCCTCAGGAGCGGGCATTATTGCACAAACCAGACAAGATTCGCAAAGACGTGGCAGTAGTGGTGCCAATATAATATGTGATGTGAGTTGGTCAGAAATTCAATATAAGTAAAAACCATGACAAACCCTCAAACATGCTTGTGCATCCCCTTCATGCTCACAACACATTTGCCTTACGCTTCCTACTGCACATATGTGATGCATGCCCTGTGGCTGCAGCACAGGTAGTGACAGGTTGAGTGAGGCTGACCGTGAAAGAGATGCATGAGAGGGTGAGTATGAGATAGAGCCATGAGATTGTATGAGGATTGGGTTGAGTGGCAGTGGCGGGATGAGTACTGGCGAGGTGAGTAAGTGCAGGTAAGATGAGGATGAGGTTTGAGTGGGTATGAGGGGTGATGTGACAGAGTAGTGTTGGCAGTGAAGAAGGAGATGTGGGGTGGGGGCGGTGATGTGGCAGACGGAGTGTAGGGGAATGAGTAAGTGTACTCACTTTGGCTGACCTACTTAGGGCATTGCAGCGCCTCCTGCACTGTATGCAGGTGGGCGATATGTTGGTGGTGCAGGTGACCTCCTCTGCCACCTCGAGCCAGGCCTTCCTGGTGGCAGAGGCAGCCCACTTCCTCCCGCCCACCGGGGGGAAGATCTCTGTCCTCCCCCTCCTCTTCACCCCATCTAATGATACCTGGAGTGATGCATCATTAAACCTGGGAGCAGCCGTCCCCCTGGGCTGCTCCATGCTGAAATTTTTGCTATTTGTTGCAGGATCCTCGGAGGGCGAACAGCATCACCAGCCTTGCCGGCCAAGCCGTCCACCTCTGACACGTGAATAATTATTGTGAATAATTGAGGCCCCAAGACAGATCCCTGCGGGACTCCACTAGTCACATCCTGCCAATGTGAGTACTTACCCATTATCCCTACTCTCTGTTGTCTTTCACTAAGCCAATTTCCTAACCAAGTCCGTACTTTTCCCTCGATTCCATGGGCTTCTAACTTAGCTAACAGTCTCTTATGTGGGACCTTATCAAATGCCTTCTGGAAGTCCATATAAATAACATCCATTGACATTCCCCTGTCCACTATTTTAGTCACCTCTTCAAAAAAATTCAATCAGGTTTGTCAGGCACGACCTACCTTTCACAAATCCATGCTGGCTCTCCCTGATTAACTGAAAATTCTCGAGGTGTTCAGTCACCCTATCCTTAATTATAGACTCCAGCAATTTCCCCACAACAGATGTCAGGCTAACTGGTCTATAATTCCCCAGTTTCCCTCTCTCTCCTTTCTTAATTATCTAAGTTTGCCGATGACACAAAGATTGGTGGCATTGTAAGCAGTGTAGATGAAAACATAAAATTACAAAGAGATATTGATAGATTAGGTGAATGGGCAAAATTGTGGCAAATGGAATTCAATATAGACAAATGTGAGGTCATCCACTTTGGATCAAAAAAGGATAGAACAGGGTACTTTCTAAATGGTAAAAAGTTAAAAACTGTGGATGTCCAAAGGGACCTAGGGGTTCAGGTACATAGATCATTGAAGTGTCATGAACAGGTGCAGAAAATAAACAAGAAGGCTAATGGAATGCTGGCCTTTATATCTGGAGGACTGGAGTACAAGGGGGCAGAAGTTATGCTGCAGCTATACAAAACCCTGGTTAGACCGCACCTGGAGTACTGTGAGCAGTTCTGGGAACCGCCCTTCGGAAGGACATATTGGCCTTGGAGGGAGTGCAGCGTAGGTTTACTAGAATGATACCCGGAATTCAAGGGTTAAGTTGTGAGGAGAGATTACACAAATTGGGGTTGTATTCTCTAGAGTTTTGAGGGTTAAGGGGTGATTTTGATCAAAGTTTATAAGATATTAAGGGGAACGGATAGGGTGGATAGAGAGAAACTATTTCCGCTGGTTGGGGATTCTAGGAGAAGGGGGCACAGTCTAAAAATTAGAGCCAGACCTTTCAGGAGCGAGATTAGAAAACATTTCTACACACAAAGGGTGGTAGAAGTTTGGAACTCTCATCCGCAAATGGCAATTGATACCAGCTCAATTGCTAAATTTAAATCTGAGCTAGATAGTTTTTTGGCAATCAAAGGTATTAAAGGATATCGGCCAAAGGCAGGTTTATGGAGCTAGATCACAGATCAGCCATGATCTTATCAAATGGCGGAGCAGGCACAAGGGGCTGAATGGCCTACGCCTGTTCCTATGTTCCTATGTTCCTATCTGTCAGTGGAGGACTGCCCCTTTAAATAGAGCTCCTCCAGCTGACAGAGCTTACCGCGCATGCGCAGTCCGCCCGGTGCGCAGATCAGCAGTGGGGAATCCGGAAGATCAGGTAAGTGGATCCAATTAGGCTGCGATCGCGCGCGGGGCAGACTGATTTCGCCGGGCGCGTTACCCATTCGCCTAGCCCCCCCGCCGCGAACCCGCAGCCCTGGCAATATCGAGCCCTTGATCTGCATATTCAAGGCACATAGGGGGTTAAATTGGATAACCCCAAAAACCGGGCGTGGGTAGCACGATCTGCTATTAACCCGTGCCCAGTGCTTCCTGCACAGGCAGTTCGAGACTTTCGTGAGGCCTGAGGACTTACCTTCAAGCAGCGTTTTGAATCAGCGTTGACACGAAGATTCTATGCAATTTGCACTTTCCACCAGCAGGGGGAGCCCCAATCTCTTAAAGCTAGCCGGTACCTGTTATTTGCTGAAATTAGCAGTCTGCTGTCTGCACGGAGTCTGAACGGAGATCAGACATCGCACTCGTAAAACACAGATGCAGGTCCCATCCCTTTGTTTACAAATTGAGGAGTTATGTTAAAACAATGAATAAAGGCTGCACACTACTAAATCCCACATCCTCCAAACTGCATGTCAGACCTCACTAATCTGCTGATCTGAGTTTGTACCAGGCCTGCGAGAGTGTGTGCACCAAGTTTCTCTGCTGATGCACTAGAGGCCTTGGTGCAAGAGGTGGACAGAAGGATGGGCATATTGTGGGGCACCAAACAGGTGACCTGGTGCAGCTCGCCGGATTGAGGCTTCAAGATTGGGCCGAGGCATTCGTAGGCCCAAAGCCTCCTTAAAAGGTTTTAAGGCCCGACCCGCCTCCTGGGAGCGGATTGGTCGCCCGCCCCTTGTCCCGCCCCGGTGAAAAGCCCGGGGTTGGAGGCGGGTTGGGGGTAGATCTGAAATGGTTGAAGTTTTGAATGCCCTCCCCCCAACCCATTCATTTCTCCATCTTGGCATCGAAAGAACAGGCGCTAGGTGGCCGAATTTCTAGCCCATAATGCTTCTTTCAGACAGGTGCCTGGACACTTGGAAGTTGTTGGCTTCCAATTTGGCCAGGGCCTCAAAATTGCGGAGGCCTCTTCCCCACTAAAATGGACGGTCGGCCAATGCATTTCACCGGTTGCTTGCCCAAAAGTCAAAATCGACTCCAGGGTGTCTAGAATCTGAAATCCTCTCTGCCACAAACTGCTGTTGAAGTATGAATCCGCATTTTCTAAAAAGGAATTAGAAAGTTGCTTGAAAAAGAGGACTACTAAAGAGTATAGGGAGTAAGGGGGAGAGTGAGATTTGACTAGGTGGCTCATGCAGAGGAAAACGTCACCACGGACGTGATGAGCTGAATTGCCTGTTTCTGTACTGTAACATTCGATGATTCTATGGCATATTTCCATGGTGTTTTGCCACTGATGCAGCAAGGTACAGGAGTTACACATTAAATGAGGCTTTGGGTTCATTTGGATTTCTTATCTGGGTTTGGAAAGTCAGAAATTCAGTGACTGCAAAAATATTCCACATTACTATGAGACCAGTTACCACCCTCTACACTAGGCCCCAAATCAAATAAATGGATATGTATCAGGGGGCCACGTAGCCACTTCCTATGTGCTACTAAGATTTGCCATTAGGCTGTCGGGAATCAGACATACTCACCTCCTTCTAGATTTCCAATTACTATGCAAGATACTGTTTTTTTAAATTACTTACCCCGTCACTATGGTCCAAGGCATATATGGCACCTATTCAGCTAATACCAACTATGACAGTGAAGAAACATGATAAAGTATGAAAAATGGCAGCACTAATGTCCTAAAGGGCTCTTTGCCTCTTTGCATATTAGTAGCACTGTTTTTCTTTTTAAAGGAAACAGACAGACCAACCTAGACTTGAAATTATTCAGTGAAAAGAAACAAACGGCCTGATATTGATGGTTTGGGATCTATTTTTCAGTTTGCCTTGCATCCCTATTGATGGTGAACAATGACCACACTCCCTGCTGATTTGAAGGACTTCGTATCCCTCCTTTGATTGATTGAAAAATTAAATATTCCTAATAATCTTTGCAAACAAAGCATAAAATCCCTTTCCTAACCTTGGCACAGGTGAAGACAGGGGTCCTTTTGGTGAATCTTTAGAATCCACAAAAAAAAACAATGTTTTTCAACGTTATGCAGGCCTAGTCCCAGAGGTGCTCACAAACTACCTACCATCAGAGATCCTTTGCTACTCTGCCTCTGAGATGGTTTTACAAATACTGCCAGGCCAAGGACTAAATGACATTGAGAAATTAAGAAAGTTCCACTGTTTGTACTTTGCTGTGAGGCATAAATGACAATCTTGCTGCTACACTTCCCTTATTGCATAATGAGAGATTAGGTACAGCTGCTGACGGAGGTACAAAATACATCTTAAAAAATTATAGATCAGTACATAACAAAGGCGAGCCCTAGCACTATAAAAAGAATAAAATTTAGGCTATGTTTTTCAAATCCATACTGAAAAAAAGGTGGATTCTTGAAAATTGAATTCCAAATGAAAAAAACTATAGTATCTCTGACAGAAGTCTCACATTCCATTCAGTTCCTTACCTGATAGTTGACTGACTGAAAGACGGGGAAATAGAAAGTAAAATGCCATATACATTTTCCTTCTTTTCTTTTCCTTGTTCCTTTGGATCTCCATATCTCTTTTTGCCCCGATTTTAACAGTGGGTCAGTTTCTGGTGAGTTTTAGTTCTCTATTTTAAATCCCCACCTCCCTCAACAGGCAGGAGAGGGTAGAGGGGAGGAGGTAAAATATCAGGAACGAGCAACCCGGCCGCTGTGTTATTTACAGTGGTGATTCAGGCCCTGAACGAGATTTCCACTAAAAGCATGCGGGGGCCTACTTAAAGTACAAAAATCGCAGTCCGATGATGTCATCAGCGCCGTAACTTATTTTTAACCTCATCGCAGGAGGAGTCCTGCACTGTCTACTGCCTTGCCGCAGCTACAGAGTGGGAGGAGACTGGCCAGAAGAGGCCCAGGTAAGTTTTAAAACATTGCCTGTTTCTAAGCTCCTTTTTGACCAGGAGTGGCAGGAGTACTCCCCCCAGGCCTAATAAGGAAGCCTTTGACCTCCCCAGCCCTGATCATGGTCCCGACCTCTCATGCCTCCCCCTTCTCCTGATCACTGCCTTGATCTGTTATGTCCTGCCTCCCCTCCTGATCGTGGCCCTGACCTTTCATACCTCCCCCAAACCCCACCGACCTGTCTGTTATGACTCCTAGCTCCAGTTCTTTTTCCCTTTTCCTCAACCTGTATTTTCTTATTTCCTTTCATCCTGTAATAGTCTGCTTTGCCTACTCCAAGCCACCTGCTCTCTATTTTATAATTCCCATGTCTTCCCTAACCTCTGTATCCAAAATCTAGGTTTTCCTGAAGCTGTAATCCAAATTTGAAAACTAATGTACAAAAGTCAAAATGACACAAATTATTATACAAGCTACTCAGTGCAGGTGAAACCTGGGGCCTAGCCCTCTCCTTTAGAGCACCACAACAGAATGTTCAGGTTCTGGTTCTGAGAGACACTAGAAAACAGGAGCTCAGGTTTTTTGTTCCCTCTCCAGTCGAGGAATGTTGAGGCCAAATGTAGCATCCCTACCACTGCCCTGGCTGAGACGAGTTAACTCAGCATTGACCAAGAACTGAACCTGCCATCGTGTCTGTAACTCTTCAACCCTTTGTATGTATTGCCCAAGATAATAGCACAAAACATTATACCAGCCAGCAGAAGGACATTCTAGCATTAAATCATAGGTACAAATATATGACATTCACATGAATAGCTAGATCTAGGAATCCTTTACATTTTTTTTGTTTTAGTAAACAAAATTGAGAGCTACATTGACCAGAATATTTCCTAAATGAAGAAAATATCTAACTAGTTTGCACCAGAACAGTCAGCTATTAATATTTCCCGCAGTCGCAATAAACACCACTTCATAGCTCCCAGTTTTAAGTTTTAAGAATAAGTGTTAATGGTTTATGGCATTATGTTTCTTGCCCATGCATATTATTCTAAGAAAATGTGGGGTTCAAAACCCCTGTAACAAAAGACATTTGAAGGGAAGGGTTAACTGTAACCCTTTTAAACAAAGACATTTGAAATCCTGCAAACACTGTAATGTGGTAAAATGTGTTCTCACAAATCCTGTTTTTCCCTCACTGACGCTGATGGCATTGGAGAAGTATGAATTTCAGGATCACAGACATTGTACTGCGGATAAATATCTAGATTATTAAATAAATAAGCTAGATGGATAATATTGACCTTAAAGCGTTGTCAGGCTTTCAAAACACTTAGGCTTTTGGAAGCACAAGCTTTTCAATACAGCAGGGGGTAATGTAAGAAAAGGCAACAAAGGACATACATCAAAGGCTTCAGATCAGGAAAGCAATGATAGGTGTGAAAGAAAGCATGGGCCTCTCATTCCTATCAGGTAATCTGATCAAAAGAACTGGGATTTGTAAAACATCAAATAGTATTGTATCCAGTATATGGTCAAATGGTATAAGGAATGGATTTGAAACCAGTGAAGTAATCAAATATGGAGACGTAAGGACCATTAAGAATATCTTTGTGTAAAAATGTAAGGGGGCTATCTCTACATGAAAGGCCATAAACAGAGACAGTAAAGGGGCCTTTTACGACCCATCGTTCGAGCACATGGTCTTTTCTACATCAAAGGGTCTCCAGTCACATGATCAAAGCCTAAACTGTCAATCGTTGAAGTATGTTAATGATTGAGGCATAGCAACAGGGAGCGATTGGACAAAAAGAATGACTCCCCCCAATCCTACGTCCTATTGGTAAAAATACAATATAAAAAGACTTTGAGAGAAAAACTGTCTCTTTTCTTCACCACCCGGCAGTCACAAGAAACACACACTGCAGTTGAACATCATGCAAGAAGAAGAGGACCTCGAGTTCTGAAGAGCTGATCAACCTTCAGGCCCGATGAGCAAAAGCCTTGGTTTAAAGGTTGTATATGTATTAATGATTTGCCTGATGTGTGTATGAATTGTTAAGTCATTACATAATAATGTTGTGAATTATTAAGTGTATAGCAGGATTTTATAAAGGAAAGTAAATGGTTTGATTTTGCTTCAAGAATGCTTGTATGAATGATAATATCATTAAAAATAATTACTTTTGATTACCAAAACTACCGTGAGGGTAACTTTCTTTGCTTGACTATTCGTCCAGTGTCCAAGAATCACACAAAATAAGGAATTCCCTACAAAAATACTATCTAGGCTCTAAAGAAAATGGGCAGAAAAACTGATTATTAATCATGATCATAATCTTCAGTGAGTTCATGGATTTAATTTCTTTATACACTAATAACAATGTGTGCCTTTAACTCACTGTTATTTTGCCAGCAAATTTTGGACCATTGAGTTTTTGAGAGTATACCCACTGTGGCTGTAAACTGGTGAGTTTAAGATGAAACCAAACTGTTCTTAAAACTCAGGCTTGTACTGAAAAGCTTTATTTATGGGCTCTCCTGATTAAAAGTGTAAACATTATGACATATATTATAGAGGAATTTAATTTTTTTTCTTAGACTTGTAGCAATATAAGTTTCAAGAAAAAATATGGCCAACTGGCTACTGGCAAAAACAAAAGCCAAATAGCATCCAGCCCCACAATACAACCCTGCCACACCAAGGCACAACAGAAAAGGCCCTGCCTTAGTTTGGAGGATGTTGACAGCTGTCCTTTTCCAAATCAGAAGGGGTGACTATGTAACCTCTGCCACCCAGTTTGCACGGGCAGTTTTTAGGCCCAATGTACACCCAGGGAAATATCGAGAAAAATTATGCAGAAGCATTGTAACTTTACTCCCTCGTCACTTGCATGCACCGATACTCCTGCCGATTTCAGGCAGGACTTCCCCACCCACAGCCAGTAGGACCCAAGAAATACGCACCAATTGCAAGTTGGGCAGGAACCTGGCGATACAGATCTTTGCTCTAAATTTTTTGCCTGATGCTCCGGAAACTGGAATAATAAGCATAATATAAGATTTAAGATTCAAATGGAAAGGGGAAAAGTCTATCCAAAAACTAGAAGACTGGATTGGAATAGGCCAGATTTAAGAAAGATGAAGAGCGAGCCAGCTGAGGTAAGGTGGACGTAGAAATTGGCACACAGGGCTGTAGAGCAACAGGAGGATATTTTCAAAAAAGAGATTGCAAAGGTGCAGAATAAGAAAATTTCACTAAAAAAGAAGGTATCTACTAGAAGTTTCAAGATGCCATTGATAAATAAGAAGGTTAGAAACCAATTAAAATTGACAATTGTAAACAATTTTACAACACCAAGTTATAGTCCAACGATTTTTATTTGAAATCTACAAGCTTTCGGAGGCTTCCTCCTTCCTCAGGTAAATTGCCGGCTCCCAATTAAAATTGAAGAAGAGGAGGACCTATGAGGACCATAAGAATAATAATAGTGAAAAAACTATGTGAAAACACACAGGTTTAAGAGCAGGATAAGGAAAGCTAAGGGAGTATGAGGAACAATGTCAAAAAATATCAAACAGAATAAAGTATTTTACAAGTATATCAATAAAATTTGAATTGTTAAAAGCGAGGTGTGTCTCCTAAGAAGAGCAGATGGTCCATTTGTAGCTGATGATCAAAAAATGGAGAAAGTATTTAATAAATACTTTGCATTGGTCGGTTTTAACTGAGCAAAAGGATACTGGAGAAGAAGTGAATCCTGAAGTGGTTGAGAGTGAGATGGGTGATGGGTGAGATGAGTGAGATGGGTGATATTATGATATATAAAGGAAAATTTTACATAAGTTGATTAAGTTACAGAAAAAAGGCACCAGCAGCCGATGGGATACATTTTAGAATCCTAAGGAAGATGAGGGAAGATTTTTCCAAGGTCCTAGAAATTATATTTCAGGGCTCTATTGAGTGAGGATGTGACCCAGAGGACTGGAGAGCGTCCAAAGTAATATCCATGTTTAAAAAGGGAGAAGCAGTTAATCCGGGTAATTACAGGACATTTAGCTTAAAATTTGTGCTAGGGAAAATTTTAGTTTTTAATTAAAGATGAAATTATCTCTAGATAAAGAGAAACAAAAATAGCCAGCACAGATTTCAAAAGGGATGATCATGCTTAACAAACTGTACAAAATTCTTTGAGGAGGTAATAGACTTGGTAAATGGGGAAATGCAGTGTATGTGCCATACATGGACTTTAGGAAAGCCTTGGACAAGGTATCCTAGGGAGATTACTAGAGAAGATCAAGGGGTATGGAATTAGGAGGAGGATAGCAAATTGGATAGAAAGGAGAAAACAGAATGTAGGAGTTAAGGGCAGTTTTTTTTGAGTGGATAGAAGTAGGTAGGGGCGACCCACAAAGCTCAGTTCTGGGGCCACTTCTGCTCATTGTGCATTCCAATGATTTGTATATAGTTCTAGATGGAGAGGTGTTGAAATTTGCATAGGATACCAAAATAGAAGGTATAGTTAATTCTTTTAGAAGACCAAAGGAGGCTGTAAAGGAATATTGATAATATGGGGGAATGGGCTAAAAAGTGGCAGATGGAATTCAATGCCAAAAAGTGTGAGACGTTGCATCCTGATAGAAAAAATAACAGCACCAGTTATACTCTGAATGAAAGTTGGCATGGTGCTATTGGAGAACAGAGGGATTTGGGGTTACATTAAAGGCAGCACCTCAGGTTGGTAGATCATAAAGAAGGTAATGTAATTTTAGGTATTATCACAAGAGGCAAAGAATATAAAAACTAAAAGATAACGACAAGCCCATATAAACACCTATATGAATAAGACCTCAATTACAGTAATGCCTGGAGTATTGGGCTGCACACTATAGGAAGGATAATGAAGCTTTGGAGGAGTTACAACACTGGGCTGCTGATTGGTATGAGGAAATATAAATACAAAGAAAGGCTTGAAAAATTGGACCTTTTTTCTTTAGAACAACATAGATTATGGGGCAATATGATAGAAGCGTTTAAAATTATTTGAGGGGTCTAGAATGAGGGGCCACAGCAGGAGAAACCTCTTTACAGAAATTTCTGAGGAGATAGTATTCACTTCCAGAGTTAGCATTGAGGCAGATACGATGTCAACATTCAAAATTAGGTTGGATAGGTGGATGAAGGAAGAGGAGTTGAAAGGTTATGGGAACAGGGTAGGTACATGTCATTAAAACTGTTTGCTTATGTGGCATTTAACCATGGAGGGTAAATGCCAACATGGATTGGTTGGGCCGAATGTCCTGTTTCTGTGTTGTAACTTCTGTGTTTCTATGTATTTTTATGCATAGGGAGGATTAGTATTAAACTGGCCCCATGATGGCATTGGCTATGGAGATTAGGTCCACTTTTTACTATTCTGTCAAGCCCTGCAAAACCTCTTCATCTTACTTGCCACTTTCTAATTTGAGTGTGATCTATGTATTTTTATATAAAAGTATAATTATTTTCTTTGACAGAAAATCTTGAGGGAGCAGCTGACATTCATACCTGAATTTCTGATATGGTATTTCCATGTATGAAGCTCTGGAAGCACAAATTTGTAAAATACACTCTTTTATTTTACTATGCATAGAATATTTTAATATTTTACTGTGAATTCAAATTTTTTTTGCATTTTTATTTATGCGCCGCCAATGATTTTCCATAAATACAAAGGGAGCTTTGGTCTGAATATGGTTCACTTTTTACACACTCCTCAATCCTATGGGTTAACATTTTATTGTAGTTTGATGGTCCATCGCTTAAGCCGTAAATAATTTGCTGAACCATCAATGTATAATAAGCTTTTTGTATGAATAAAAATGAAGCACATAATATACCGTTTTTACTCCCCAAATCCAAATTCAGGAATGCCCCTCTGAATCATAACATCCCAATAAGGATATCCAAATTAAATCTGGACACAAGTAACTTAACATAAAGACTGCAGCTTAATTCGGAATGTGTGTTGTTCACCAATCCACACTCAGCTTAGTGAGGATTGCCCTGGATGCAGATTTCATTGTGTATGAAGCTGGAGCAGTAAGCATGCTCCTCTTACATCTTAGCCACTCTCAGTATCACCCCCCCCCCCCCACCCCCACCCCGCACCATTCGCTCTTCTCCTGCTTGGAAGGGCATATGTGTTCTATTCCGTCAAACAGTATGGGAGCTAAATTGGGCCACGTAGCGCCCGTTGGGGCTCCTAAGCCCCAAAAATGACGTCCGAGATGCACGCGCCCTTAACGGACGCTGGCAACATGTGGAGTAGGGAGATTATGACGTTAATCAGTGTGCAACGCTGATTTGAAGCAGGCAGCGGCATTTTCGAACTCCACGTTCCAGCCAACGCACTATCCTAACCTCCCACAGCTGAACAGGAGTTAAAGGGCATGAAGGACCTTCTACCAGCGCCTGTAACTCCTGCATGCTCCCACCAGGAGCATGCAGGAGTTTCAGGTTAGTTGCTGGATTATTTCTCCTGGCTGCCGGTACAATTGTGCGTGTTTGTGGAAGTTTCCTATACTTGGGGAAAGTTGCAATATTCTATAGAGTGGTCTGGCTGGTCATGCAGTACTGTTAATGACATTTAAAATTGTGTGCTGAACAAGGTTGCTTCCGACATGGGTGCCCTGGGCTTCCAGACAGGGCTTCTTCTGAGATTTGACAGGCAATGGCACTGGCAGAGTGGCAGGAGTGGAGCAGGAAAGCTGTCATCCTGAGATAGTACAGCAGGTTCCTGTTCCATGGAGCCACTGCCACTCTCAGCAATCCTGGTGATCTGCTGGAGAACAGATTGCTGGACTGCTGTGACGCAGTGGCACCCAGAGCCACGATAGCAGCAGCCTGAGCTCCAAACGTAGCAGTCAGACCTTGGATGGCAGATGTTTGTGCTGCAATGGAAGTTGTGACATCGATCAACAGAAGCTGCATCACAGGTGTGCTGATGGAGGTGACCACCCGTTCCATATGGGAAAGGATGGGCTCCAAGCTCTGCGCAAAGCCCTGTGCCATGTCGGAGCTGGACTCCTTCATGCTCCTTGACATTGTCTGAAGGCTTTCTGATAGGCTTTCCAATGCACCGAGCATTTGGTTGTGTACGCCCATCAGCATTCTTCTGTAGCCTGGCCCATCAAAGTCCTCATCTTACTCCTCTGCAGCAGAACTAGTGTGTGACCTCACCGTCCAGTGAGCTGGCACCTGCGGTATCTGTTCTGCCCGCCCAGTGCCCCCAGTGTCTCACCACGTGCAGATCCCTCCTCTATCCTAGCATCTAAAGGATGTGCAGTGTCAATCTCTGAGCTGGTGGCTGCGAGTGTAAGATCAAGTGATGGTGTCTCTTCATCATCACTGTCGTCTGCCTCCTCTGACTGGGACGGTTCCAGTTCTTGGGTATCTGAAATAACAAAGGGGCACGGGTTGGGTTGTGGTGAGGGGAGAGGATATGGTAAGAAGTGCGTGCTTACACCGTCTGCAGCTCTTTGTCAGTCAGAAAAGATTGTGGGATAAGGGAGAAGTGGGAAGCAAGAAGGAGGATTAGGTATGAAGAGACCCTCATCATCGATCCCTCCAGCACCGCCAGTGGCCACGGATGCATTGAGGGCCCATCCAATGATGGCCAGCACTGACTCCTCCATGGGAGTTAGGACATGTAGACGTGCCTGTCCTCCCTCAGGTCTTTCTTGCTGCCTACCGTTATGCACCACCTTCTCCTGCAAGAAAGAGGGAAGTGTGTCTGTGAATGTCCTGCAAGATGTTTGGGTGATGTGGCTGTCATAGTTGAATAGCTGCCAGTGTGTGTGACCTGTGAGTTGTGGGTGTGCAGCTTGCAATAGTGGTAATGTGTGAGTGAGATGAAGCATCTGATTGGAAGAGTTGAGTACTGATTGAAAGAGTTTGTTGGTATGTGGGTGATGGGGGGTGTAGTGCGTGGAGCATTGGATGACGCTAGTGGTGCAATTGGCAGGAGATGCCACTTGACAGTTGACCTCACTTACCTTGACCACTCATGTTATATCATTGAACGTCTTCCTGCACTGCACCCATGTTCTTGGCATTATGCTCCTAGCATTGACCTCGTCAGCTACTTCCTGCTGCTGCCTCGAGAGCATATGTCTGGAGGGCCTCTTGCCCCCTTGCAGATAGAGGATGCCCCTCCTTCTGTCCACCTCTTGCATCAAGGCCTCTAGTGCATCATCAGAGAACCTTGATACACACTATTTTGCAGGCACAGCCATTCTTCACAATATCACAGCCCGGGAATCACTTTTCACATGACTCCCGCCACTTCCTGCAGCCATAGCGCACCTCCCCTTTAAGAAGTGCAGGCTGCCTTTAAGTAGCGCTAGCCACTCCCGATATCTGGGCCCCCTGCTGGTGCATGCAGTCAATCATGAGTGCAGGTAGCGCTGGCTGCACACAGCTATCATTCAAATCAGCAGGCAGCACAAATGTTACATGCTGCCTGCATCACAACAAACGGGCGCGGGTTAATTGCGCACCGCAATCCCTGCACCCATTTTTGGGGGTTAACCAATTTAGCCCCCTATCACTCTCTTTTGTGAATTCCGTGGAAGTAAAAGAAATATATTAAATTAAACAAAAAGTTCCCTTACTTCAGACACAAGAAAATATAATCAGATCACCTTCAAACCATTCACAACTTCACCCAGGCTTTCCAATTATTCTGGCTATCTATTTTTCTGAAAGCTTGTTAACAAGAACTGCACCCCTCTATGAAGTGCTTTTGTAAATAGACTCATATGACAGCAGAGGTCAGATGATTGTAATAAATATCTCTCAAGATAAATCAACTCGTCCAGGAATCATGAGTAAGACATGCATTATATAATGAAGGAGAAGATACAGTAGAATTGGCTGCTCAGTGCAGGATAAAAAGCCTTTGAGTCATTCACCACCCGTCAGTATTTAACCAGTAATCCCAGAACTTTAATTATTTAGAATTATACAGATCAATTGAATGGAATGTTTAACAAAAATCAGTGAGTTATTATTCTATCCCAAGTGTTCAAGAAACAGAAAATAGATTTCTTCAAATAATGTCAATTTATTAAATTTGCTTTGTTGTATAATGTCACACAAAGTTAACATTAATTTTTTTTTTGGATAGCAGGTGCTGGTAATGGTTCTGATGTTGCCTTTTACAGCTCCTCTAGTCCCATCTTTTGTTCCTTTACTTGTCCCATTATCACCCTCATTGCCTTGCACCATCATCCCTTTTGTCATTTAATCACTCCTGCCCTCCGCCTTATCAGAGACCTTCCCTTTTGTTCTTTCCTCCCCTCCCCTTCCTCCCCCTCCCCCCGCCTTCCCCTGGCTCTGTACTTGCTTAAAAACTATTTAATCTTCAAATTCTTCCAGTTCTGACGAAGGGTCATTGACCTGAAATGTTAACTCTGTTTCTTTCTCCACAGATGCTGCCTGACTGGCTGAGTATTTGCAGCATTATCTGTTTTTATTACAAAATTAACATTGTTTTTCTAGCTTTTCTCTTCACTTATTTCTGCAGTTCAGCTAATGGAAAAGTACAGAGCCTGATGCATGTTAGCTAGGTGCTACATTTTAATCAACCTTCTGATCAGTTGTGTCCTGACTGAGGTGAACCAAGATATGAAATGAGATTCTTCACTGTGCTGTGGCAAATGCCATCTACACTCAAGGGAAGTTACATGACGATCTCAGGAAGCACTCTGATATTATGCAGGACTTCCTAATCACAAGACAAATGTCAACTCTCATGGCTTTAAGTAGCTTTTTTTTTAATTGGAGGAGAGGAAGGAAAGAAAGAAAGAATGACCTGATGCAAATGAATTTTGATACAATAAATGTGCGGTGGTGCATTTTGGTAGGAAGAATAAGAAGGCCACATACTTCTTGGAAACACAGCAGGCAATTTGCGCAAAGCATTCTTCCACAAACAGCAATCTGATAGTGACCAGATAATCTGTTGTAAAAAAACCATAAGAACATTCTTTCTTCATATAACTGTATTCCTGTGGCCCTCTCCCTCCTGATCTTTGTGCTTCATCAACGCCCACAAATTGCTCTCTCCCACCTTTTGGATTATTTAGCCACTAGCCCACTCCCTTGTTAATTCATCATACTATAGTGTGAACACTGCAAGGAATAAAGAAAAAAAAGTGTTGCAGAAACTAACAGTAGAGTTAAAAATAGAATAGTAAGAAAAGAGAAGCAGAAAAAGAAGTGAGTACATGCTAGTGAGTACAGAAACAGGAAGATAGTGCAAGTGAATGCATGGCTGGAGAAGTGGTACAGGAGGGAGGGCTTCAGATTCCTGGGGCATTGGGACCAGTTCTGGGCAGGAGGAATCTATACAAGCCTGAACAGGGCTGGGACCAATGTCCTCTCTAGTGCTGTGGGGCAAGGTTTAAACTAATTTGGCAGGTGGAGGGGAACCAGGATGTAGCAGCAGAGAGGAGAAACAAGGTGCATAGAAAACTAGGAGGGACAAACAGCAACAGAATAAAGAATAGTGTAGGAAGATCAGGATTTGAATGGAGGAAAAAGCAAAGCCGGCTAGCATGGTGTTGGAATGCATGTGTGTTAATGTGAGGAGTGTTACAAATAAGGTTGATGAGATGCAGGCACAAGTTGCCACATGAGATTATGATATAATGGCTATAACAGAGACCTGGCTTAAACATGGGCAGGAATGGGAACTACACATTCCTGGCTACAATGTATTTAGGAGGGATAGGGAAAGAAAAAAGAAAGAAGGGGGTGTGGCAGTTTTGATCAAGGATAATATTACAGTTCGACAGAGGGAAGATATACTGGAGGGTTCAAAAACTGAATCTATTTGGTTAGAGATAAAGAACAGAAAAGGAGCTGTTACATTGTTGGGTATTTACTACAGAGCAGCAAATCTGTACACAAATTTCAGAGAAATGTAAAAATAATATAGCAGTAATAGTAGGGCACTTCAATTACCCTGCTATAGATTGGGAAAATAACAGTGTAAAGGGCAAGAAGGGTGAAGAATTCCTAAAATGTGTACCAGAGAACTTTCTTAATCAGTAAGTTTTTAGCGCAACGAGGAAGGAAGCAGTGCTGGATCCAGTTCTGGAGAATGAAGAAGGGCAAGTGTCTCAGTGGGAAAACATCTGGGTAATAGTGATCATAATATAATTAAGTTTAAAGTAAATACAGAAAGTGACAAAGAAAAATTAAAGGTGAAAATACCATTGTCTTCAGTCCCTAGCCAATGACTTCATTCCTCTCCCTGGCCACTGTCTGAGGCTGAACCAGACCGTTCGCAACGTTGGCTTCCTATTTGACCCTGAGATGAGCTTCCGGCCACATATCCGCTCCATCACCAACATCGCCTCCTTCCACCTCTGTGGCATCGCATGTCTCCACCCCTGCCTCAGATTATCTGCTGCTGAAACCCTCATCCGTGTCTTTGTTACCTCAAGACTTGACTATCCAATGTTCTCCTGGCTGGTCTCCCATCTTCCTCCCTCCATAAACTTGAGCTTATCCTAAACTCTGGTGCCCATATCCTAACTCACGCCAAGCCCCGTTCACCCATCACCCCTGTGCTCACTGACCTACATTGGCTCCCAGTCCGGCACCGCCTCGATTTTAAAATTCTCATCCTTGTTTTCAAATCACTCCATGGCCTTGCCCCTTCCTATCTCTGTAACCTCTTCCAGTCCTACAACTCTCCGAGTTCTCTGCGCTCCTCTAATTCTGGCCTCTTGTGCATCCCTGATTTTAGTCGCTCCACTATTGGTGGCCATGCCTTCAGCTGCCTAGGCCCTAAGCTCTGGAATACCCTCCCTAAACCTCTCTGCCTTTCTCTCCTCCTTTAAAACAATCCTTAAAACCTACCCCTTTGACCAAGCTTTTGGTCACCTATTCTAATATCGCCTTATGTGTCGCGGTGTCAAATTTTGTTTGATAACGCTCCTGTGAAGCGCCTTTGGAACATAGAAACATAGGAAGAGGAGTAGGCCATTTAGCCCCTCGAGTCTGTTCTGCCATCCAATGAGATCATGGCTGATTTGTCACCCTACTCCATATCCCTTTGTCCCATATCCCTCGATACCTTTGGTTAACAAAAATCTATCAATCTCAGATTTAAAATTAACAATTGAGCTAGCATCAACTGCCATTTGCAGAAGAGAGTTTCAAACTTCTACTGCCTTTTGCATGTAGAAGTGTTTCCTAACTTCACTCCTGAAAGTCCTGGTTCTAATTTTTAGGCTGTGACCCCTAGTCCTAGACTCCTCGACCAGCAGAAATAGTTTCTCTCTATCTACCTTATCCGTTCCCCTTAATATCTTGAAAACTTCGACTAAATCATCCCTTAATCTTCTAAATTCCAAGGAGTACAACCCTAGTTTGTGTAATCTCTCCTTGTAATTTAACCCTTGGAGTCCAGGTATCATTCCTAATGTGTGGTGCCCAGAACTGAACAGAGTACTCCAGGTGTGGTCTAAATAGGGCTTTGTATAGCTGTAGCATAACTTCTACCCCATGGTACTCTAGTCCTCTAGATATAAAGGCCAGCATTCCATTAGCCTTTCTGATTATTTTCTGTACCTGTCCATGACATTTTAATGATCTATGCACATGGACCCCTAAGTCTCTTTGGACTTCCACTATTTCGAGCTTTTCACCATTTAGAAAGTACTCTGATCTATCCTTTTTAGGTCCAAAGTGGATGACCTCATGCTTGCCTATATTGAAATCCATTTGCCACAGTTTTGCCCATTCACTTAATCTATTAATATCTCTCTGTAATTTTATGCTTCCACCTACACTGCTTACAATGCTACACACCTAGAGACGTTTTACTATGCTATATAAATGCTAGTTGTTGTTGTAAGGAGGAAAGATGGGGCATCCAATGCTAAAACTCACTGGATGACAAAGGAAATAGAGGTTAAAATAAAACAGAAAAAGGTTTATGACAAATGTAAGGCACAGAATACAGTAGAAAATCAGGCAGAATACAGAGAGTGCAGGGGGAAATTGAAAAAGCATATAAGAAGGAGAAAGAGAGAATATGAGAAAAGGTTAGCAGGTAACATAAAAGGGAACTCAAAAATCTTTTATAAATATATTAAAAGTAAAAGGATAAAGTTGTGCCAATTAGGGTTAATGAAGGAAATCTTCTTATGGAGGCGGAGGGCATGACTGACGTACTGAATGAGTACTTTGCATCTGTCTTCAAGAGGATGAAGTTAATGTTGCAGTAGAAGAGGAGGGAGTAGAGATATTGGATAGGATAAAAACAGATAGAAAGGAGGTGCTAAATAGGTTGGTATCACTCAAAGTTAACAAGTCCCCCGGTCCTGATGGGATGCATCCTACATTGCTGAAGGAAGCAAGGGATAGTAGAAGCTCTGACCACTATCTTTCAATCCTCCCTGGACATGGGAGTGGTGCCAGAGGACTGCAGGATTGCAAATGTTACACTGCTATTGAAAAAAGGAGAGGTGGATAAACCTAGTGACTTCAGACCAGTCAGTTTAATGTCAGTGGTGGGAAAACTACTAGAGACCATTGTCAAGGACAAAATTAATTCTCACTTGGAGATGTATGGGTTAATAAGGGACAGCCAGCATAGATTTGTTAAGGACAAATCATGTCTGACTAACCTGATTGAGTTCTTTGATGTATCAGAGAGGGGTGATGAAGGTAGTGCAGTACATGCTGTATATATGGACTTTCAAAGGGCATTTGATAAAATACCACATAACAGACTTATTCGGTAAATAGAAGCACATGGGATTAAAGGGGCAGTGTTAACTTGAGTACTTGGCTAAGGGATAGGAGGTGTACGGATCTTTTTCTGACTGGAGGGAAGTATGTAGTGGGATCCCCCAGGGGTCAGTATTAGGACCACTGCTTTGTTAGATATAAATGACCTGGACTTGGATATAGGGAGCACAATTTGCAGATGATACAAAACTTGGCAATGTAGTAAATAATGAGGAGGATAGTCATAGACTTCAGGAGGACAAAGACAAACTGGTGAAATGGGCAGACACATGGCAGATGCAGTTTAATGTGGATAAGTGTGAAGTGATGCACTTTGGAAGGAACAACATGGAGAGGCTGTATAATTTAAATGGTACTGTTTTGAGGGGGGTACAAGAACAGAGGGACCTGGGTCTGCATATTCACAAACCTTTGAAGGTGGCAGGACAAGTTGATAAGGCAATTAGGAAAGCATATGGATACTTGGCTTTGTAAATAGGGGCACTGACTACCAAAACAAGGAAGACATGCTAAACCTTTACAAATCAGAGAGTTGTTAAGATCTGGAATGCATTACCTGAAAGAGCGGTGGAAGCAGATTTCATAGGAACTTTCAAAAGGCAGTTGGACATGTACTTGAAGAGGACTAATTTGCAGTGTTATGGGGAAAAGGCTGGGGTGTGGGACTAAATTGGACAGCTCTTTCACAGGCATGATGAGCCGAATGGCCTCTTTCTGTGCGGTAAAATTCTATGATTCTATGAATCTATGTGGGTCAGGAAAGAGAGAAAATAAGTGAAGCAGTATGGTAAAATGGAGAAGTAAGGAAACAGATAGGAAGAAAAATTAAAGAAGTGACAGAGAAGAATCTCAAGCTGTGAGAGGCCAGTACAGTGCCAAGTGGTAAGGGAATGTGGACTTTATCCTTAGCAGGAGTGACTGGAAAATGATGACTGAAATCTTCACTTATTTATTTTGCAATATTTCAAATTTAATTTACTTCATTTCACCGTTCAATACCAGGGATTGTTTAAACTTGTTTATGTGACACCTTAACTGGATTTGTTTGAGCCAGCCATTAATGGATTGTGTATGCTGTGTGATTAACTGTTTTCTCCCATGGCAGTTGAGCTATTGTTTAAGTTAAGACAGTAGAAATTTGAGCTGAGTAGTGAGAGATTAATCTGAAGCTCTGAGAGGCCAGTGGTGTTTGAATGCCCAGGAGAGTGTGTGGTTTAGCCTCACCGGGAAGTCATCCTTAGAGGGAGTTCAGCCTTGAGATGCCGTTGGAAAGGAGTTAAGAGTTTGATTCTTGCAAGAGTTTGGTGCATTGGGGGTTTAGGCTAATATTACCTGCATGTTTAAGTCTGAAGTTAGACACAGATGGATGTCAGCACAGGGAACCCTCATGATGCATGTCAATTATGTGGACCCATCATGGGTTCTCAGTGTATGCAGGGGCAGCACATCTTCACCAAGAGTCATAAAATTGAGTCTCTGAAACAGAAGACCTCCTGCTCGAGGATTATTAGCCACGCTCCGCAGCATCAGAGAGGATGATGGTTTTTTTGGATCAGAATGTAGTCACCCAAGACACAGTGCTAGGCAGTTCAGGACACAAGAATAGTGTAAAAAGAGAGAAGTGGGTGACCATGTGCAGAGATAGCAGAGGGAGACAAGACTTACATGTGGAGGGAACCCCTAAGTTATGGAACTGTCTACTTGATGCATAGTGTTGGACAAGCAAGAGGTGGAGAGTGACTCATAGGAAGGTGGTTCAGGGAAATATTGTGGCAAGGGAGCAAGGGTGCGAGGCAGATAGAATACAAAAATCAGAGTGTGGTAGTAGTGGAAGGATTCTATAGTCAGAGGAATAGGCAATTTTCTTTGCAGTTGTGACTGAGAGTCCCGAATGGTATGTTGTCTCCCTGGTGTCAGGGTGAAAGAAATCACAAAAAGGGATAAATAAGGAAAGGATAAACAGGGCAGAGGGGAGGATTTAAACTAATATAGCATGGGTTGGGAAAGTCTAGGTTTCAGACTAGAGAGGGAGAGCTGGATTAATAAAGTTGTTGGAATAGATGCAGAAGGTTTAACTGAAATACATAGTGAGAATATATTATTAAAGGAGAAAGGGAAAGAAGGAGACTTTGAAATAATAGGGGATAACAAATACCATTGCAGAAGAGTCAAGAGATAATAAAGAATTAAATGAGAAAACCAGAAAAAAGAATAAGGAATTACACTCCAAAAAGTTGGAGTTAGAATCAGGTGTTATGTATGTGAATGCACCAAGCATTCAAAACAAATTTAGAAAATTAAAAGCATTAATAACCATGGAGGGATATGATCTAGTAGCTATAACAGAGATGTGGTTTAGGTTTGTACAGCACTGGGAACTTAAAATTCTTTGAATTTTAAATTCTTTGATATTTGAATCATCGACAGCTACAGGTGAGGTGCCTGAAGATTGGAGGGTAGCAAATGTTGAGCCTTTGTTTAAGAAGGGCGGCAGGGAAAAGCCTGGGAACTACAGACCGGTGAGCCTGACATCTGTAGTGGGTAAGTTGTTAGAGGGTATTCTGAGAGACAGGATCTACGGGCATTTGGAGAGGCAAGGACTGATTAGGAACAGTCAGCATGGTTTTGTGAGAGGAAAATCATGTCTCACAAATTTGATTGAGTTTTTTGAAGGGGTAACCAAGAAGATAGATGAGGGCTGTGCAGTAGACGTGGTCTACATGGACTTTAGCAAAGCCTTTGACAAGGTACGGCATGGTAGGTTGTTACATAAGGTTAGATCTCACGGGACCCAAGGTGAGGTAGCCAATTGGATTGACGGCAGAAGACAGAGGGGTGGTTGTAGAGGGTTGTTTTTCAAACTGGAGGCCTGTGACCAGCGGTGTGCCTCAGGGATCGGTGCTGGGTCCGCTGTTATTTGTTATTTATATTAATGATTTGGATGAGAATTTAGGAGGCATGGTTAGTAAGTTTGCAGATGACACCAAGGTTGGTGGCATTGTGGACAGTGAAGAAGGTTATCTAGGATTGCAACGGGATCTTGATAAATTGGGCCAGTGGGCCGATGAATGGCAGATGGAGTTTAATTTAGATAAATGTGAGGTGATGCATTTTGGTAGATCGAATCGGGCCAGGACCTACTCCGTTAATGGTAGGGCGTTGGGGAGAGTTATAGAACAAAGAGATCTAGGAGTACAGGTTCATAGCTCCTTGAAAGTGGAGTCACAGGTGGATAGGGTGGTGAAGAAGGCATTCAGCATGCTTGGTTTCATTGGTCAGAACATTGAATACAGGAGTTGGGATGTCTTGTTGAAGTTGTACAAGACATTAGTTAGGCCACACTTGGAATACTGTGTACAGTTCTGGTCACCCTATTATAGAAAGGATATTATTAAACTAGAAAGAGTGCAGAAAAGATTTACTAGGATGCTACCGGGACTTGATGGTTTGACTTATAGGGAGAAGTTGGATCGACTGAGACTTTTTTCCCTGGAGAGTAGGAGGTTAAGGGGTGATCTTATAGAAGTCTATAAAATAATGAGGGGCATAGATAAGGTAGATAGTCAAAATCTTTTCCCAAAGGTAGGGGAGTCTATAACGAGGGGGCATAGATTTAAGGTGAGAGGGGAGAGATATAAAAGGGTCCAGAGGGGCAATTTTTTCACTCAAAGGGTGGTGAGTGTCTGGAACGAGCTGCCAGAGGCAGTAGTAGAGATGGGTACAATTTTGTCTTTTAAAAAGCATTTGGACAGTTACATGGGTAAGATGGGTATAGAGGGATATGTGCCAAGTGCAGGCAACTGGGACTAGCGTAGTGGTATAAACTGGGCGACATGGACATGTTGGGCCGAAGGGCCTGTTTCCATGTTGTAAACTTCTATGATTCTATGATTCTAACATTTTCAGGAATGATAGGGAGAAAAGAGACTGGTAGGTTGGCAGAGTTAGTAAAGGATTCATCACAATATTAGAATTTAAGGATGTCCTCGGGGTTGCGTAAAGATAGAATCCATATGGATAGTGTTAAGAAAAAGGAAGGAAAATGGTACAATTCTCAGCATGTGTTACAGGCCACCAAAGAGTGGAGCTGGAGTTCAGAGAGATCAGTGAGAACAACAGGACAATAACAATGGACAATTTTAATTATCACAAGATAGACAGAAATAAAGGTAATGCATATGGTCAAAGTGGGGAACACTTTTTATAATGCAACCTGGACTGTTTCTCAGATCAATAGGTTTCCAGTCCAACAAAGAAGGAAGCATGATTTGATTTAGTTCTGGGAAATCAAGTGGGGCAAATAACTGATAAGAGAATAGAAGAACAATCGGGAAATGTGATTAATTAGTTTAATGTAAAAAATGGGAAAGATAATGCAGAGTCAAAGATAAGGGTGTGGGACTGGAAAAAGGCAAAGTTCAGTGAGATAAGAAGGAATCTGACCCAAATTAACTGGGCAGAAAAGTTGGCAAACAGGTCAGCAGATCAATTGTGGGAAATCTTCTAATGTGAGATTGTTAGAGTATAAAATTAATACATTCCTATAAAGCGAAAAGGAGGCATCAAAGAATAGAGGTTTGTAGCTAAATAGAGAGATTATGAAGCTAAATTCGATGGCGCCCAATAACAAATGCCAAAATGGTGGTCTAAAATTCATCTTCGGGCCTCATTGGAATAAATCTGGTGAGCTGCGGGCATCAATTGGACATCCCGACGCAGCTCGCTGGTCTTGGCCTTTCAAATTTCAGCCAGCTTGGATGCCGAGCAAGCCCAGAAGTAAGCCCAGGGGGACAGAGGTAAACTGGAGGGGAGTGTATACGATCTGACAATGGCCTGCAATATTAATGTGGAGGCAGGAAGAGACCTACTGCTCCTCTGGCTTTAAATTAAAGTAAGTTAAAAAAAACTTACCTGCTGGTTTCTTCAGTGGCCTCCAGTAGTCCCTTTAAGAGCCACTTTTTGGGCCACTGCAGAGCCTGAAAAACTAGTGCAAGCTCCGACTAGTCTTAACAAATTTCCTGAAAATGAGCACGGGGCCCTCATTTCAATATTGAACTGAGAATTCTGAGCTTGTTTCAGGTGGGCACGAGAGCTGCCTTAAAAAAAAGCCCTGATGATAAAGGCCGAAATGCACGCGTAAATCGAGCGCAGGCTGACGCTCTGCTCAATCCATCATGGTCGTGCTGTTGTACACCTGTAAAACAGGCACAACGATGCTAAATTTAGGCCACTATAACTAATCTAAACTGAAATTTTAACCCTGATAAAATTAAGACTAACAATTGAAAATCGTGATGGAACAAGAAGTGGAGTGGAAAGATGAAAAAGGAATTTAGAAGGGTGGGAAGAAAATATGAAAAAAGGCTGGCAGATAATATAAAAGGAAATAAGAAGGGTTTTTATAAGCATATAAACAGTAAATGGTTAAAGATAGGCTAGGAGCTTTCAGGGATGAAGGAGGAACCTAATTGTGAAGGATGAAGGTGTGGCAGAGATAATAGGAACATAGGAACAGGAGTAGGCCATTCAGCCCCTCGAGCCTGTTCCGCCATTCAATGAGATCAAGGCTGATCTTCATCCATCCACCTTGGCTCCATATCCCTTAATACCCTTGGCTAGCAAAAATCTATCGATCTCAGATTTAAAATTATTTTTATGCGAGAGAGTTCCACACTTCTACCACCTTTTCTTGAAGAAGTATTTCTTAACTTCTCTCCTGAATGGCCTGGCTCTGATTTTAAGGTTATCCCCTTGTCCTAGATTTCCCCACCAGCAGAAAAAAAAATCTCTCAATCTACCCTATCAATTCCTTTCAAAATCCGAAAAACCACAATCAAATCACCTCCAAACCTTTTTTATTGCAGGGAATACAAGCCTAGTTTATGAAATCTAGAAACATAGGAACATAGGAAATAGGAGCAGGAGTAAGCCATTCGGCCCTTCGAATTCTATATGATCATGGCTGATCCTCTATCACAATACCATATTCCCGCTCTCTCCCCATACACCTTGATGCCTTTTGTGTCTAGAAATCTATCTAGCTCCTTCTTCAATATATTCAGTGACTTGGCCTCCACAGCCTTCTGTGGTAGAGAATTCCACAGGTTCACCACCCTCTGAGTGAAGAAACTTCTCATCTCAGTCCTAAATGTCCTACCCTGTATCCTGAGACTGTGACCCCTCATTCTGGACCCCCCCCCCCCCAGCCAGGAGAAACATCCTCCCTGCATCCAGCCCTGTCAGAATTTTATATGTTTCAATAAGATCCCCTCTCATTCTTCTAAACTCGAGTGAATACAGGCCGAGTTGACCCAATCTCTCCTCATTCGACAGTCCTGCCATCCCAGGAATAAGTCTGGTGAACCTTCGCTGCACTCCCTCCATTGCAAGTATATCCTTTCTTAGGTAAGGAGACCAAAACTGCACCACTCCAGGTGTGGTCTCACCAAGGCCCTGTATAATTGCAGTAAGACATCCTTGCTCCTGTACTCAAATCCTCTTGCAATGAAGGCCAACATACCTGCACCTGCATGTTTACTTTCAGTGACTGGTGTACAAGGATACCCAGGTCCCTTTGTACATCAAAATTCCCCAATCTATCACTATTTAAATAATACACTGCCTTTCTGTTTTTCTTTCCGAATTGGATAACTTCATATTTATCCACATTATACTGCATCTGCCATGTATTTGCCCATTCTCTCAACTTGTCTAAATTGCCTTGAAGCCTCCTCACAACTCACAATCCCACCTAGTTTTGTGTCGTCAGCAAACTTGGAAATTTTACATTTAGTTCCCTCAAACAAATCATTGATATATATTGTGAATAGCTGGGGCCCAAGCACTGATCCCTGCAGTACCCCACGAGTCACCGCCTGCCACTCCGAAAAGGACCCATTTATTCCTACTCTCTGTTTCCTGTCTGTTAACCAATTTTCAATCCATGCCACTATATTACCCCCAATCCCATGTGCTTTAATTTTGCACACTAACCTCTTATGTGGGACTTTATCAAAGGCCTTTTGAAAATCCAAATAAACCACATCCACTGGTTCTCCCTTATCTATTCTACCAGTTACATCCTCAAAAAACTCCAGTAGATTCGTCAAATATGATTTCCCTTTCATAAATCCATGTTGACTTTGTCTAATCCTGTTGATATTTTCTAAGTGTCCTGTTATCACATCCTTTATAATAGTCTCTAGCAATTTCCCTACTATTGATGTTAGGCTAACCGTTCTATAATTCCCTGTTTTCTCTCTTCCTCCTTTTTTAAATATTGGGGTTACATTTCCCACCCTCCAATCTGCAGGAACTGTTCCATAATCTATAGAATTTTGGAAGATGACAACCAATGCATCCATTATTTCCGTGGCTACCTCTTTTAGTACTCTGGGATGCAGATCATCAGGCCCTGGGGATTTATTGGCCTTCAGTCCTATTAATTTCTCCAGCACTATTTTTATACTAATATTAATTTCCTTTAATTCCTCCTTCTCACTAGCTCCTTGGTTCCCTAGTATTTCTGGGAAGTTATTTGTGTCCTCTTCCTTGAAGAAAGGGCCAAAGTATTTGTTTAATTGCTCTGCCATTCCCCTGTTCCCCATTATAAATTCTCCCATTTCTGACTATAAGGGACCTACATTTGTCTTCACTAATCTTTTTCTTTTTACATACTTGTAGAAGCTTTTACAGTCCATTTTTACGTTCCTTACAAGTTTACTCTCAAACTCTATTTTTCCCCTCGTAATCAATCTCTTGGTCCTTTTATGCTGAATTCTAAACTGTTACCAATCCTCAGGCTTGCTACTTTTTCTGGCAACTTTATATGACTCCTCTTTGGATCTAATACTATCTTTAATTTATTTTGTTAGCCATGGTTGGGCCGCTTTTCCTTTTGTGTTTTTGTGCCAGAAAGGAATGTATAATTGTTGCAATTCATGCATTTGTTCCTTAAATGTTAGCCATTGCCTATCCACCGTCATGCCTTTTAATGAAGCTTCCTGATCTATCATAGCCAACTCTCTCCCCATACCTTTGTAGTTTCCTTTGTTTAGATTTAGAACCCTAGTTTCAGATTGGACGACTTCACTTTCCATCTTAAGGAAGAATTCTATCATGTTATGGTCACCCCTCCCTGAAAGACCCCGCACAACAAGATTATTAATTAGCCCCTTCTCATCGCACAATACCCAATCTGTGATAGCCTATTCCCTGGTTGGGTCCTCAACATACTGGTCTAAAAAACCATCTCGTACACACTCCAGGAATTCATCCTCCACAGTATTATTGCTAATTTGGTTTGGCCAGTCTGTGTGTAGATTAAAGTCACCCATGATTACTGTAGTACCCTTGTTACATGCATCTCTAATTTCCTGTTTGATGCCGTCCTCTACATTACCATCTCCTCATAATCTAACCATTGGAGCCCTGGTAACATTCTGCTGAATCTGCGCTGCACTCCTTCCAAGGTCAATATGTCCTTTTTAAGGTGCAGTGTCCAGAACTGTACACATTGCTCTAGATGTGGTCTAACATAGTGTAGCTGGAGCAAAACTTTCTCCTCTTTATATTCTAGCCCTCTAGTTATCAAGGCTAACATTTCATTTGCCTTTTTGATTATTTTTTGTACCTCACTACTGCATTTTAGTGATCAGTGTAAATGGACCCATAATTCTCTTTGGACCTCCACTGTTCCTAGCTTGTCACCATTTAAAAAATTCTTGGATCTTGGGTGACACGAGGAAAAGTTTTTTTACACAGCGAGTGGTTAGGCTCTGGAATGTATTGCCCGAGGGGGTGGTGGAGGCAGATTCAATCATGGCCTTCAAAAGGGAACTGGATAAGTACTTGAAAGGAAAACAAATTACAGGGCTACGGGGATAGGGCCGGGGAGTGGGACTAGCTGGATTGCTCTTGCATCGAGCCGGCGCGGACTCTATGGGCCGAATGGCCTCCTTCCATGCTATAACCTTTCTATGGGTCTATGATTCTATCTATCCTTTTATGGTCCAAAATGGATGACCTCACACTTACCTGTGTTGAAATTCATCTGCCACAGTTTTGCCCACTCACTTAATCTATTAATGTCTCTTTGTAATTTTATGCTCCCGTCTACACTACTTACTATGCCACCAATCTTTGTATTATCGGCAAACTTGGATATATGGCTGTCTATTATAATAAATAAATATTTTGCAAATGATGGTGAAAGTAAGAATGTAGATGTACTAAAGGAAGATGTGAAATAATTGATCGAGATAATGGTATAAAAGTAATTGGTTCTGAAAAATACATTTGGTGCGTTTAAAAGAATATGAACAGGAGAGAGAAAGGAATAGAAGGAAATGTTGATAGGGTTAGATGAAGTAGGGTGGCAGGAAGCTCGGGCTCGATTTTAGCGTCGGGTTTCCTGCGGGTTTCCAGCGGGGGGGCCCCGAAAATCCCGATATCCGGTCACGTGACCGGATCGCGCCGCGATCCCGACCACTTCCGGGTTCCCCGATGACGTGCGGGGCTGCGTGCGTGGTCCCCGCTGGTGGGAACCCCACAGGCAATTAAAGCCAGTGGGGTTCCACTTGAGAGTACTTACCTTGCTTGTTGAGGTCAGTTAATGAGCTGAATCAGCTGTCAAAAGAGGAAGTGTGGGATTTCACCTTCATCGCAGAGTGTTTCACACACTGGGGGAAACAGTCTCCCTCCAACCAGGCGTGTTGCAGCCAGCAGCCTGTGGCAGATGCCAAGGTGCACTCCACGGGGGAGAGCCCTCACCCACGCAGGAGGCCACCGCGTCACATAGGGCAACCCCTGCCCCCCACCACCCCCCGCCAAGCCAGAGGACAGACCGACACGAAACCGCAGCCCCAGTCCGAGGAACCACCCACCTACCCTGCACAACCCCTCAGACCAACACCTGCCAGATGAGTGGTGCGTGGACACCCTCGGAGGACGAACAGCATGACCAGCCCCAGCAGCCTCGCAGTCCACGCCGTCCGCCGCAGAGACGTGGAGCCCCCCAACACGGTGTTGTTGCACGCCCACCTGCACAGCAGGAGGGAGGGCTACCGCAGAGAGAGACGCATCGCAGAGGGCACTACCCTTGCCACAGGGTCCACAGACCGAGGCGCAGCTCCCCGGACCTCTCCGAGCAGCAGTGCACAGGGAGGCGCAGATTCGCTCGACATGTAGTCGTGGAGATCTGCAGGCTCTTTCATGCCGAGCTGCTCCTGGCTGACCCCAGCACCAACTGCTTACCTGTCGCTGTCAAAGTCACCACTGCCCTCCACAACTTCTCCTCCGCATCCTTCCAGGGTGCAGCCGGGTACACCGCCGATGTCTCTCAGTCGTCTGCGCAGACGAGCCCTGCAAATACACCTGCACCTACTCTGCAGTAACACGATGGGTGGCATCAGTGGTGGGTCCTCATAGTGATACCCAGGAGCGGGCATTATTGGACACAACAGACAGGATTCGCGGAGACATGGCAGTGGTGGTGCCAATATAATGTGTGATGTTTGTTGCTCTGAAATTCAATATAGGTAACACCCTTGGCAAACCCTCCGACACCCTTGTGCACCCCCTTCATGCTCACGACACATTTGCCTTATGCTGCCTACTGCACATATGTGATACATGCCCTGTGGCTGCAGCACAGGTGGTGGCAGGTTGAGTGAGGCTGGCCGTGAGGGAGATGCACGAGAGGGTGAGTATGGGATAGAGCCATGAGATTGTATGAGGATTGGGTTGCGTGTTAGTGGCAGGATGAGTACTGGCGAGGTGAGTAGGTGGAGGTAAGATGAGGATGGGGTTTGAGTGGGTATGAAGGGTGATGTGACAGAGTAGTGTTGGCGGTGCCGAAGGAGATGTGGGGTGGGGGCAGTGTTGTGGCAGACGGAGTGTAGGGGAAAGACTTCGTGTTCTCACTGTGGCTGACCTACTGCGGTCATTGCAGCGCCTCCTGCACTGTATGCAGGTGGGCGATATGTTGGTGGCGCAGGTGACCCCCTCTGCCACCTCGAGCCAGGCCTTCTTGGTGGCAGAGGCAGGCCGCTTCCTCCCACCCGCCGGGTGGAAGATCTCTGTCCTCCCCCTCCTCCGCACCCCATCTGATGATACCTGTGATGAGGCATCATTAAACTGGGAACAGCCTTCCCCCTGGGCTGCTCCATGCTGTAATTTGTTCCATTGGTTGCAGCATCTGTCAGTGGAGGACTGCCCCTTTAACTAGAGAGCCTCCAGCTGACAGATCGTACTGCGCATGCGCAGCCTGCCCGACGCGCAGACCAGCAGCTCGGAGCCCGGAGGATCAGGTAATTGATTCCTATTAGTGTGTTGCCTGCTACGATCGCGCGGGCAACCCACTAATTTCAACGGGCGCGGAGGCCACGCACCCGAAACCCAACCCGCAGGAAACCCGCAGGCCTGCTAAAATCAGGCCCCTCGTGTGGAGTATAAACACCGGCATACACCAGTTGGGCCGAATGGCCTGTTGCTGTGCTGTAAATTCTATGTAAAATTAGTTTAATCAAGGTGGATAAGTCACCAGGCTCTGATGGCTGCACGCTAGCCCGTTGAAAGAAATCAAAACGGAGATAGCAGAGGCGCAGACCACAATTTTTCTATCCTGCTTAAATATGCAAATTTTAACATGTGAGTGGAGAAAAATTTAAGTAACGTCTTTGTTAAAGAAGGAAGAGAAGAATGAACTGGCTAAATATAGACCAAATGCAGTTATTTTGTCTAAAGTTGTTCTGGTAGTTGTAACTTTATATTTTAGTTGCTGTACAGGAAATTCTAAACTGTCAGAAAAATCGGGGGGCAATTTTCATCTCACCTTACCACTCCATTTTTCAGTGTGAATGGGGTGGTAGCAAGATGAAGATGTTAAAAAAAAAACTACTGCTCACTTATCGCCCAGGTCTGACTGAAGCAATTTTCAAGCGGGCCTCGATTTAGGCAGCCAGTGTTCCCGCCCGAAACAGATGGGATCCTCATTAATATATTTAAATTGGGTTCCTATGACACGTTGAGGACCCCAATGCATTTTGTTCTTCCACTGGAAGTGCGCATAGAGTGACAAAACCAGCGGTCCTTAAAGGGACCACTGCGGGCTGCTCCAAAATACTTTACAAAAAGCTTTTTACATGATATATATGGTCCAGGAGGAGCCCCACAAAATTCTTTCCGTCTGCTGCCGGACCATGCCCCCCCTCCCACCCCCCTGAGATTCCCCCACCCCCACTTTAATGAGAAAATTCCAGATTGGCTCCACAAATGAGCTGACTGACTAAGGCAGGAGCCTCATAAATAAAAGCCAATCACTTAGATAGGACCCCAATGCAATTAATGTTTAGATTAATTTTTAGAGCTGTGATTTATTTGTTGTTTACCTTCCTGAGGGGCATAGATGCCAGAATTACAGTGAACTCATTACTGTATTATATCACTGTTGGACTGTCACTTCTTCATCATTTATTTAATAAACTAGCTTCATGTACTGTAATCAAGGTCTATTGTGAGTCTCTACTCACTGTCAAAGACTGAATGGAAATCTTATGGCGCAAGATAATCCAGTATCTGACAACCATTATTCAATAGGGTTGCTGTTGGTTACCGTGGGTATATTACCAAAATCTTTCCTAGAGATCCAAGCAAAAGTAGGGGCCCTGAAATTGCCTGTGCCCAGCTGCCCCAAGGAAACATTACTAATCCGGTACTTACTCCACTGATGGAGTCCAGTGCTGACCCGACCATAATGGGGTTAGCTCATTTGTATTCTCACTGGAATTAGTGTAATGCAACTCCTGTGTAATGTGGGAGTAGTGTGCAGGGAGGCACAGGAAACTTTAAATGCAGCCTTTAAAAATCAGCATTCACTCTCAACTGTCAGTAGCATGGTGCGGGAGAAGCATGTTAATGGTGAACTTTCTCCGAGACTAAATGTATTGTTTTCTGACAGTTTAGAATTTCCTGCACAGCAACTAAAATTTAAAGTTACAGCTACCAGAACAACTTTAGATAAAAATAACTGCATTTGGTCTATATTTACCCAGTTTATTCTTCTCTTCCTTCTTTAACAAAGATATTACTTACATTTTTCTCTGGTCATGTGTTAATATTTGCATATTTAAGCAGGTTAAAAAAAAACTTCTTAGGAGGGACCCAAAGAAGGGAGTAGGCAATTTGAAGGGGACAGAAAAGAAGAGCCCTGAAGTTCACTGAGTAGAACCTTCAGACTCTCCAGGATGAAATCCGGTAGAGGATGAAAAATTGTTGGGTGCCAGCTTTCTCACCTCCAAAAGTGCAGGAAAAAGTTTAATGACCTGACAAGGACAGGCAAGGTAATGAAAAGGCCAGTGTCCCTCTCATTCTTGGGAAGCAACACACTATTAACCCTCTAATATGACTTCTTACTGCACTGTGCGTTCAGGAGTTCACTGACTCTCTGGGGTAAAATTTCTGCATGCTTCCTCGATCATCCACCACAACATTGGGCACAAACCAGGGATGCATAATCCTGATTTTAATGGAATAGAAATCGGACAGATTCCATATAGGCTTCTTCGACAGCACCTCCCAAACCCGCGACCTCTACCACCTAGAAGGACAAGAGCAGCAGGCACATGGAAACAACACCACTTGCACATTCCCCTCCAAGTCACACACCATCCCGACTTGGAAATATATCGCCGTTCCTTCATCGTCGCTGGGTCAAAATCCTGGAACTCCCTTCCTAACAGCACTGTGGGAGAACCTTCACCACACGGACTGCAACGGTTCAAGAAGGTGGCTCACCACCACCTTCTCAAGGGCAATTAGGGATAGGCAATAAATGCTGGCCTCACCAGCAACGCCCACATCCCATGAACGAATAATAAAAAAAAATGATCCACTTTTCCAGATTACCATCCAGGCGGTGAAGACGAAAAGCCAGCCCGGTTGTTCCGGGATTTGCTAGTGACAGAAAGGTCTGATGTGATGTTAGGTTTCAAGATGTGTTCTGAATGGAAATATTTGGACGAACTGAAGGCAGGGGTAATGGAGTAGTGGCAGTCATGACAGAGAGAGATTAGGAAGGGTAGAATTATTGAGGACAAAAACACCATAACAACTTCCAGCGAATCTGGCATTTGACATGCAGAATTCTTTGCATCTGGTCATACACAATCTGTACATTCAGCAAGTGGAAGCCCTTTCTATTCAGGCGGTTTACTGTAGGAGCTCGCAATGCTATTTGAGTGCCATCTATTCTACCCTGCACTTTGGGGCACCCAGCAGCTTGATAAAACTGTATGGCTCGATCACGCTGTTGCCTGGCAGTCACGCTAAATTAAAAGTACTTCACCTGCTCTCCTAAAAATGATGTCCATGACCTGACAAATACATGCTCAGATGGCACCCTGTGTGATATTACACATTCCCCCTGCGGCTGCTTCAAATGAGCCGATGGCATAAAAGTTGGGAGTCATGCTAACTTTAACAGAGCTGTCTGGGCAGGTGATCTTGGTTGCAGGTCTTCATGCTGAAAGTAGCACAGCTCTCATATATCCTCTTCGGTGAAGCACACTCTTTTCATGCACAACCCCTCACTGAGGTCTTCGTAAGATCTACATGACCTGTAAATTATTTGTGAGAGGAGCTAATCTCTTGTGGAATACATAAGATCTCAAATGCTGCCTGACCCTCCTTTTCTCATTCCTATGCTGCTTCTCCTCCATTAAAATAGTCAACAAGGGAATACCCAATGGGAATCCCATAACTGTAAATCAAAACCCCTTTCTTTGTGAGGGTGGAAAAAAAACAGCAAAAAACTTCGCTCCAAAAGCTCTCCTGTAAGTCCAGCAATTATTTTTCAAAGCTTCTGCAAACTGCAGGCTCTAAAGTAAAGCACTTCTGCCGGTATCAGCTAATGTTGGCAACAGATACATTTCTTTTATATCATCATCAACTACCCTCGGTGCAATGGGAGCCTAAATCACAAGATTTGGACACTTCTATGCCATTGCAGTTTGTTTCCATGTATCATAATAAGCATTGGGTCACGCACTGTCAGAAGGCCCCAGACACGACTGGAAACAGCAATGCAGCTATTACAGTGGAGAAACCCAGCGTAAATGGGGTCCGTCTCAATTTGCAGGCCTCGTTGAGTAAACATGCCATTCTAGTGTCAAAGAAACAATGATAATTAAACAAATTCAGAGCTAGATGAGCTTGGAGGCTTGGGGAGTTGGGATTCATCCATGTGAGCCACCTAAAATATGAGATCTAAAATAATCTAGGATAAAAAGCTTTATAAAGACCCTGAAAATAGCCACCAATCCAGGCGACTACAGGCATTTGAGTTTAATGGAAATACAATTCTAAGCAGGAGGCTGGAGGTGTACCTATATAGCAATACAACAACTTGCGTACTTATATCGCGTACATATAGCGCCTTTAACGTAGTAAAACGTCCCAAGGTGCTTCACAGGAGCATTATCAGACAAAATTTGACACTGAGCCACATAAGGAGAGATTAGGACAGGTGATTAAAAGCTTGATCAAAGAAGTAGGTTTTAAGGAGCGTCTTAAACAAGCAAAGAGAAGTGGAAAGGTTTGAGGAGGTAATTCCAGAGCTTAAGGCCTTGGCAGCTGAAGCCAATGGTGGAATGATGAAAATTGGGGATATTCTAATAAGATATAACCAGCATGGTTTTAGAGGGAGAAGGTTATCCCTGTCTAATTTCCTGGACTTCTTTGAGGATATTATGGCCTGAAAGTCCAAATAAAGTTGAATTCCTTACAGTATACTTTATTTCAACATTCAGAAGGTTTTTCACAAGCTTCTGAAAGAAAGATTTATAATTAAGCTGGAAGCCATGGAAATTTAAGGTTGAGCTGTGAGCCTTCGATACCAAATACAAGATCATCAAATTTATAAGCAATAGTAAAATAGGATGGTCATTAGATGAAATAATGTGCAATAAAAGTATAAAATGAGTGAAATGGAATTAACATAGGAAGAATCAGAAAGGGACTTTGGATCAATATTAAACTTATCACTGTCAATTTAAAAAGGTAATAAACTGTTGAGAAGTATGGCTAGAACAGAGAACTGCAAGTCTACTGGGGCTATGCTGAGGTTGTAAACAATATTTACCCAGAATTTCTGCAGGGTTCTCCCAATCTTCTACTGTAACTTTCGGCCATTTACGCCATTTCTCATCATTCTCCTGCTGGAGAACCCCTGCGGAAAGTCCAGGCAATTGTGCATACTTCTAGTTGCCCCACTACAAAAAGGAGGTGCAAACATTGGAGAGGGTGCAGAGGAGAGCATATAGAATGATACAAATGGAACAATTTTCTAAATGTCCACTATCAGTGCAGAATTGTGCCTGCCAGAAGCCAATGAGGCAAGGTTAAAAAAACTCAATCTGTGCAGCCTGGAGATTAGGTGGTTACAGGGGACCTCCCTCAAGTAGGAAAATATTAACTGGTTTAGATGAGGTGTTTACAGAATATTATTTTAAAGTAAGGCAGATTGATAGTATCAGAAGCCATAAGTATAAACAAATCAAAAGTAAATTTAAATCAGGTATCAGAAAGAACTTCTTCACACAGAGGATGATACACTAATCAAAATGTAGTTAGATGCTAGGCTGAGAGAGCCAGGGTACTATAGGGGTGAAGTTTAATGGATAGAATGATCTTTTGTTGTCCTTGAGTTTCCTTATATTTTTATCAGACACTCTGTTGGAGTATCGGGGGTGGAGAAAGAGAGATAGATGATATGGGGGGAAGAGAGAGCTGTAATATGTTGAGGGGATAGAGAAAGAACTCATTGAGAAGGGTACACTGTGTTAGGAGGAAGAGAGAAGGAGAAAAACTTGATTGTAAGGTGGGGGACAGTAGCAACTTACATTGCTGGGAGCAGTGTCACCCTGGCTCAGTGGTAGACTTCTCACCTGAGTCAGAAGGTTGTGGGTTCAAGTCCCACTTCAGCGACTTGAGTACATAATCTAGGTTGACGTTCCAGTGCAGTACTGAGGGAATGCTGCACTCTTGGAGGTGCCGTCTTTTGGATGAGATATTAAATCGAGGCTTCGTTTGTCCTCTCAGATGGATGTAAAAGATCCCATGCTACTATTTCAAAGAAGAGCAGGGGAATTCTCCCCTGTGTCATGGCTAACATTTATCCCACACTAAAAGAAATTATCTAGTCATTATCATGTTGCTGTTTGTGGGACCTTGCTGTGCGCAAATTGGTTGTCGCGTTTTCTACATTACAACAGTGACTGCATTTCAAAAGTACTTCATTGGCTGTAAAGGATCTCGCTGTCTGAATTGCTGATATATGCTATTGTTGCATGTAGCTCTGGACCACAATTGTAAAATTGACCTCTATATGTGATGCAACATATGCTTAGAAAAAATGCAACTATAGAATCGAAATGTTAAAAAAAACCTTTATATTATGACTGAAAAGCAGTAAAGGATTTTGTGTGTAAAAGTTTGCCAGGTGGAAAACAGACTGGGATGTTTGACTTCTGATCACAGCCTTAACTGATTGAACTTATTCTCACTTTGACAAGACAATATGCAGCCACATCCATTGCTGCTTAATTAAAGCACTTTATAGAGCACAGCACATTTGCAGAGTGATGCACGGTTATTTTATGCCCCATGAAATACAAAATGATTATTATCATTTGGTTAATTAATTCTGATTATTACTCAATTACTGCTTAATTAATTTGACTTCAAATTTTTGACCCTTTCTACATTCCCAACTTTCATTATGGGGGTAAATTTCCTCTGGGCTTCTCCCATTGCCCCACCATAACTTTGATGTAAAGCCTGTTCACGCGTGTAAGTGGAGTTTCCGCCAAAGTTACAGCGGCAGAGCGGCAGAACCCCAGAGGAAATTCACCCCTATGACTTCAGACTCAGCCACTGGCACAAGCCAAGAAGACAACACAATACACATCAGTGCTTGTAGTGAAAACAACTAAATGACTGGCGGAATCATATGAAAAGCAATGACTGAAATATTAAAGTAATTCACTGGAGTTGTCAGTAAAATTTATATACAAATAATGTTCCACAGCATATATATATATGCATACACAATATAAGGATTTGTTTTGTCATGAATCTCTGTTAAAATTATTACTTGTATGAAGCAAATAATTGTGGACATTTTGAAACAGATTTCATAACACATAGAGCCACAAACACAAAGCTATTTTCATTATTTCTGAAATAGAATAGAAAATTGGATTTTATTGTTAATTTAAATCTAAAATTCTTAAGTGATTCTTAACAATTAAGTGAAGTATAATATTATGTCAAATGTCTCATATGCTGGACATTATTATCTAGAATACAATGGGCATCATTTTAGCACCCGCTATCGGCTGCGTTCCTGGCGGGGGGGCCCCAAAAATCGGGAAATCCCGGAGCGGGACCGGAGCCCGCCTCGAACCCGCGCACTTCTGGGTTCCCCACTGACGCGCTGGCGTGTGCGCGCAGCCCCCGCTGGTGGGAATCCCGCAGGCAATTAAAGCCAGCAGGGTTCCACTTGACAGTATTTATTTTGCTTGTTCAGGTCATTAACTGACCTGATTAAGGGATTATGTGAGGAGGGGTGGGATTTTAAAGCAAACTGGGACTGTTTCCCACACTGGGGGAAACACTCCCAGTCCAAATGGACCTGTTGCAGCTGTCAGCCTGTGGCAGCTGCAAAGGTCCATTTGACAGGTGGCGGGGGGAGACCCTCACTCATTGCAGGAGGCCACTCTGTCACTTGGGACAAAGTTTGGCCTCCACCACCCTCCTCCTGACAATCAAAGTCACCAACTTGCACACTTACCCCGGGGACCAGAGACATGTACCTACCTTGCGGACCCCCTCAGATGTACATCTTCCGGATGGGGGCCGCCGTAGCTGCAGTCATGACCTCCTCGGAGGGTGAACAGCATCACCAGCCTCAGCAGCCTCGCCATCCACGCCGTCCACCTCTGACACGTGAAGCTCCACAACAGAGCGCTGTGACACATCCACCTGTATAGCAGGAGGGAGGGCTACCGCAGAGAGAGATGTGTCGCAGAAGCCACTACCCTCGCCACAGGGTCCACAGACCGAGGCTCAGCCTCCTGGACCTCTCTGAGCAGCAGTGCACACGGAGGCTCAGAGTCACTCGACATGTAGTCGTGGACATCTGCAGCCTCCTTCATGCCAAGCTGCTCCCGGCTGGCCCGAGTACCATCTTCTTACCTGTCGCTGTCAAAGTCACCACTGCCCTCAACAACTTCTCCTCCGCATCCTTCCAGGGTGCAACCGGGGACATCGCCGACGTCTCTCAGTCGTCTGCACAAAAGAGCCCTGCAAATACACCTACACCCTCTCTGCAGTGACACAATGGGTGTCATCAGTTGTGGGTCTTCATAGTGATCCTCAGGAAAGGGCATTATTGCACAAACCAGACAAGATTCGCGGAGACATGGCAGTAGTGGTGCCAATATAATATGTAATGTGAGTTGCTCGGAAATTAAATATAAGTAACAACCATGGCAAACCCTCAAACACCATTGCGCATCCCCTTCATGCTCACGACACGTTTGCCTTACGCTGCCTACTGCACATATGTGATGCATGCCCTGTGGCTGCAGCACAGGTAGTGGCAGGTTGAGTGAGGCTGACCGTGAAAGAGATGCACGAGAGGGTGAGTATGAGATAGAGCCATGAGATTGTATGAGGATTGGGTTGAGTGGTAGTGGCGGGATGAGTACTGGCGAGGTGAGTAGGTGCAGGTAAGATGAGGATGAGGTTTGAGTGGGTATGAGGGGTGATGTGACAGAGTAGTGTTGGCAGTGCAGGAGGAGATGTGGGGTAGGGGCGGTGATGTGGCAGATGGAGTGTAGGGGAAAGACTACGTGTACTCACTTCGGCTGACCTACTGAGGTCATTGGAGCGCCTCCTGCATTGTATGCAGGAAGGCGATATGTTGGTGGTGCAGGTGACCTCCTCTGCCACCTCGAGCCAGGCCTTCCTGGTGGCAGAGGCAGGCCGCTTCCTCCCGCCCGCCGGGGGGAAGATCTCTGTCCTCCCCCTCCTCCTCACCCCGTGTATTGATACCTGGAGTGAGGCATCATTAAACTGGGAGCAGCCTTCCCCCTGGGCTGCTCCATGCTGTAATTTTTTCTATTTTTTGTAGCATCTGTCAGGGAGGACTGCCCCTTTAAATAGAGCTCCTCCAGCTAACAGATCTTACTGCGCATGCGCAGCCCGCCCGACGCGCAGATCAGCAGTGGGCAACCCAGAGGACCAGGTAAGTGGATCCAATTGGGCTACGATTGCGCGGGGAGCTGACTGATTTCGCCGGGCGCGTTACCCACGCGCCCGATAGCCCCCCCCGCCGAGAACCCGCAGCCCTGGTAACATCAGGCCCAATAATCCTGCTTCTTAATTACTTCTGGAGGATAACTGTTTGGGATGATCATTTGTGTAGATTCAGACTTCAAATTCATGGTAGACTTTGGAATGACAAAGCTGCATACCCAGCTTATGAGAACATCCTTATTGTACCATTGCAACATTTCTATGACTGACACAAGCTATGCTTAAGGAGAAAAGACATACTTGCTCTCGAGGCAGTACAAAGAAGGTTCACTCGGTTAATCCCGGGGTTAAGGGGGCGGACATATGAGGAGAGGTTGAGTAGATTGGGACTCTACTCATTGGAGTTCAGAAGAATGAGAGGCGATCTTATTGAAACATATAAGATTGTAAAGGGGCTTGATCGGGTGGATGCGGTAAGGATGTTCCCAAGGATGGGTGAAACTAGAACTAGGGGGAATAATCTTAGAATAAGGGGCTGCTCTTTCAAAACTGAGATGAGGAGAAACTTCTTCACTCAGAGGGTAGTAGGTCTGTGGAATTTGCTGCCCCAGGAAGCTGTGGAAGCCACATCATTAAATAAATTTAAAACAGAAATCGACAGTTTCCTAGAAGTAAAGGGAATTAGGGGTTACGGGGAACGGGCAGGAAATTGGACATGAATTTAGATTTGAGCTTAGGATCAGATCAGCCATGATCTTATTGAATGGCCGAGCAGGCTCGAGGGGCCGATTGGCCTATTCCTGCTCCTATTTCTTATGTTCTTATGTTCTCTGACTGACATTCCAAATTGTGGACACTTTAATGCTATAGATCAATTTCATTGAGAATTGAGTTGAGATCACACAAACGTAACTTGGTAACCCTCTAAATGGGATGGCTACAAAATAGCTGAAATCGATCTATATTCAGAAAGCAGCTGGTTTCAAAAGTATCATCAACATACAAACATCTTACTCTGTCCTGGAACTACAATTACACTTTGCCTCTATGCACTTCAATGCCAGTGATCTCCAATGCTACCTCCCAGTTCCATTTCCCGGTTAACGGCATTGTCTCATATAAATCTCATTGTCAGTATAACTACACATCCGGAGACTATCTTTAGTATCAAGTGACTTGCTGCATCCCACAACTCATTGTAGTCTAAAGCAAACAAATTAAAATACAGAGCAGTTCTAGCTATTTTCTTTCCTTTGTCGGATATAGCGGGATTACCACTATTATGACCCGTGTCCTTGGCTAGTCCATTCCAGCCACCTCCAAATTCTGCTTAGGTGGCCGAGCTCTAGTTCCACAAGGATTGTCAGTTCATTGGAGTCTAATCACTCAGAGAGGCCAGGTCAAAAAGTCAGGGAGCTTTCTCTGTTGTAAATCCCAAGGACATGTGTTCTACTGTTTCAGTAGATAGGAGGAACCTGTAGCAAATCATCCTATGGATCAGAAGATGACACAGACACCTACCATGCCATCATTGTATCACCTACACTTTTGGCCTGACAAAGAAGTGCCGAGGTGTCAGGTGTCTGTCCTTGATTTTGCGAGAGAGTTTGACTGGTTTCCTTGTTTTCGAGCGTTACAGGGTCTATTCCCAGCTTGTTCTACTTTAATTTTGTGTTTACGGTCAGTTGGTTAAATGGGACCTCCTACTGCATTTTGGCTGTATTGTGTTCCTGGGGGAGAACTCTGAATTGGCAACTAGGCCATGTGTGCATGGTCCCAGTCTGCTTGGCCCAGAGTCTATAGAGACAGTTTATTTAGTGCATCTTCCAACATCAAATCCTAGTCCCTGTCACTTTGCATTGCTTATCAATCAGGTTTTGGTTGGTGTAGCACTCTAAATGGGTAGGATGGGCTGGTGGCTCTTTATAGATCTAAAGATTCCATTATACACGCATGTTGTAGGTCTCTCCAATTGTGGAAATGAGGAAATAAATATCCTGGCCTGAAATCCCACAATCCAATTTAAGAGGGCAGATGTGCGATGGGCCGAGGCTTCTGTATGTTGCTGATTTTAACTTCATTTTAACTTCATCATTGCATTACAGTTGTTGGTTAACAGTGATGATTATATTTTGCGAGATATGGAAAGTTATTGAAAGCTTCAAGAGGCAGAAACTAGGTGAAGAAAAAAAATATTTTCCTGACAGATTGGGTGATTTCTTAGTTGATATAAATTAAAGATATTTGTTAACCCGGATTATATCAATAATATAACTCATCCTTTTAATGAGAGAGCCAATACTCCAACATTCCAGTCTGATAGACACGTAAGCTCTTTTGTGGTTTTTCAAATGAAATAAACCATAAGCCTCAAATCTATAGTGAATTACCATTGATCCTGTCATCGCAAACAGTATTATTACTAAGAAGAGCTTCCTTACCTGTCTATACTCTTCCAAGTCTGTTTTGTTTCCAACCAAAACTACTGGGATATCGTACGTGTGCCGAACATGATAAATGAGTTCCTTGAACTCTGCAGCTTCCTGGAATGATCGGCGGTCAGTGATAGAATAACAGATTATAAAACCCTCTCCACCTCGCATGTATTGGTCCCTCATGGCTGTGAATTCTACCTGAAGATAAATATCAAATATAGAAGAAAAAAATTATTGATAACATTTCAGACCTACAACAACAACAACAACAACAACAACATGCATATGTATAGTGCCTTTAATGTAGTAAAACCTCTCAAGGCGCTTCATAACAGCGATTATCAAATAAAATTTGACCCTGAGCCATATAAGGAGATATTAGGACCAGGTGACCAAAAGCTTGATCAAAGAAATACGTTTTAAAGAGCGTTTTAAAGGAGGAAAGAGAGGTAGAGAGGCAGAGAGGTAGAGAGGCAGAGAGGTTTAGGGAGGGAATTCCAGAGCTTAGGGCCTAGGCAGTTGAAGGCACGGCCACCAATGGTGGAGCGATTAAAATTGGGAATGTGCAAGGGGCCAGAATTGGAGGAACGTAGAGATCTCGGAGGGTTGTAGGGCTGGAGGAGGTTATAGAGATAGGGAGGGGCACGGCCATGAAGGGATTTGAAAACATGAATGAGAATATTAAAATTGATACGTTGCCAGACTGGGAGCCGATATAGGTCAGTGAGCATGTGGGTGGTGGGTGAATAAGACTTGGTTCGACTTAGAATAATGGCAGCAGAGTTTAGGCTGAGCTCAAGTTTATGGAGGGTGGAAAATGGGAGGCCAGCCAGGAGAGCATTGGAGTAGTCAAGTCTAGAGATATCAAAGCCATGGATGAGGGTTTCAGCAGCAGAGGGGCTAAGGCAGGGGCGGAGACAGGCAATGTTACAGAGGTGGAAGTAGGCGGTCTTGGTGATGGAGCGGATATGTGGTCGGAAGCTCACCTCGGGGTCAATTTGGACACCAAGGTGTGAATTGTCTGGTTCAGCCTCAGACACTGGCCAGGCAGAGGGATGGAGTGGCTAGGGAAGGGAGTCTATGATGGGGACCAAAGACAATGGCTTCAGTCTTCCTCATTTCTGTTCTCTGCTCATCTAGTACTGGATGTCAGACAAGCAGCGTGACAAATCAAAGAGAGTGGAGGAGTCAAGAGAGGTGGATCTGGGTGCTGTCAGCGTACATGTGGAACCTGACGTGTTTTTGGATGGTGTTGCCGAGGGGCAGCATGTAGATGAGAAATAGGAGGGGAACTCCAGAGGCAACCGTGCAGGAGCGGGAAGAGAAGCCACTGCAGATGATTCTCTGGCTATAGCTGGATAGATAAGAATGGAATCAGATGAGGGCAGTCCGACCCACCTGGATGAAGGAGGAGAGGAGTTGGAGGAGGGTGGTGTGGTCACCGTGTCAAAGGCTGCAGACAGGTCGAGAAGGATGAGGAGGGATAGTTTACCATGGTCACAGTCACATAGGATGTCGTTTGTGACTTTGATAAGGGCCATTTCAGTGCTGTTTCAGGGGCAGAAACCTGATTGGAGGAATTCAAACAAGGAGTTGCGAGAAAGATGGGCAAGGATTTGGGAGGCGACAACACGTTGAAGGACTTTGGAGATGAAAGGGAGGTTGGACATGGGGCGGTAGTTTGCAAGAACTGAGGGGCAAAGGGTGGGTTTTTTGAGGAAGGGGATGATGATGGCAGATTTGAAGGGGAGGAGGGACAGTACCTGAGGAGAGGGAACCATTAACAATATCAGTTAACATGGGACCCAGGAAGGGAAGTTGGGTGGTCAGCAGTTTGATGGGAATAGGGTCGTGGGAGCAGAAGGTGGGTCTCATGGACAAGATGAGCTTGGAGAGGGCATGAGGGGAGATAGGAGAGAAACTAGAGAAAGTTGCGAATTCAGGGCTAGGGCAGAGGGGAACCTTGGGGGAAGTGTGGCTTGATTGGCATGGGGAAGGAAGGGAAGCAGCAGAGGCAGCTGAACAGATAGTCTCAATCTTAGAGGCAAAGAGGTCCATGAGCTCCTCACACTTGTTGTTGGAGGGTGAGGGTGGAGGAGGCAGGAGAGAGAGGTTTAAGAAACGATTTATAGTGAAGAGAAGCCGGGTGTTATCTTTGTATTCCAGGATTATCATGGAATAATGAACAGTTTTGGCAGTGGAGAACAGGACTCAATAGTGCTTTATGTGGTCCGGCCAGATCTGGCGATGAATGTCTAAACCAGTTCTCTGCCATAAATGGATGGCAAGATCGAGGAGGTGGCTGTGAATATGAGTAGGGGAGTTTATGTAGAGGGAGAGATTAAGGGAGGATAGGAGGATAATACAGGTGTAGGAAATTAACAACAAGCATCAGACTCTCTTGTGCAATGTGAGATGTTAACTTTCTCATGCACTTTCAAAAGTAAAAGATCAGCATCCTGCTAGAATCATATTATTAGAAGTGATCTGATGAACTGGATTAGATATTGTAGAACAGAGCCATACAGAGTACAAAGATTGCAGGTTGATCCCTGATCTATGCTGGGTTAGCTGATCTCAGCTAGGTGGTGGTAAGGGTGCTACAAGTGGTCTCACTGTTTTTTGGTTAATGAGGGGAAAATCTGCCAGCATTTACACTTGAACGCTGTCCAGTGACCTCTACTGAACAGTGTGTATAGGGTTGGACTCACCTGTGATGTCCCCACTCACTGTTGAGACTCAACCCTCAAAATTATGCTACTGCACGCCTTGGGCAGACGCTTGCTCAATGGGAGCTGATTGAAAATCAGACATGGATATCAGTGCATCTGATATATGAAGCTCCTGATTTGCTGGCATTAAAATCAATGGCTGAAAAATCTGCAGCATCATGAATCGGGCAAGCTAACTCTGTGACTGATTTTCTAATCTGCACTCCTGTTGAGTAAGGCTCTGCCCAAGCAGTGGAATCACATAATTTTGATTGGATTCTCACAATTTTGGGGGCGTTAGTGTCTAGGTTTGCACATGAAGAATTGCCTTGTGGCGAGGAACCATAAGGTGGGTGGCACCTTGGAATTGTACCAAGCACTAAGGACAGGAGGGAAGAAAATTGGCAAAGAGGAACGAAAATAAATGACCAGATGCACCCTTCTTTTGATTTTTAAAAAATAATATTGCTTATGATCTTTCTTAATACATTCCAGCAATTTTTAACCTTTATGGCACTGTTAACGAGATAACTCTGGGAACTTGGATTATTTGGCATTGTACAAAAAAACTTCATCAGTTTGAAATTATGACTTGCACAACATTAACAGGTCAAACTTTAATAACCCAGCACTTGATTGGCTGTAAAGATTTTTTAATGCTGATTTTCATCCAGTGTTCACATTTCTTGGAAGTGGGTCCTGATCAGGAATGGGGTCAGGCCCATTGACACACAGGAAAAAGTAAGATTACATTTTTAAATGGAGAAATAATGTAAAGTAAGACTTAAAATAAATAATATAAGGGAAAAGTTCAAGGTTAAATTACTGAAAATAAAACAAAGAAACAGACTAGGAAAAGTGGAGACGATAGGACGAAAGGAAAAAGAGGAGAAAAACTAAAGTTTTTATTTATATTAAGTTTTTAAAAATATAAAAAAAGGTGATCTTATTGAAACATATAAGATCCTGAGGGGACTAGAAGGGGTAGATGCTGAGAGAATGTTTCCCCTTGTGGGAGAGACTAGAACTAGGGGCCACAGTTTAAAAATAAGGGGTCTCCCATTTAAGACGGAGATGAGAAGTTTTTTCTCTCAGAGGGTCGAGAGTCTGTGGAACTCCCTTCCCCAGAGAGTGGTGGAGGCAGGGTCATTGAATATTTTTAACGGTGAGTTAGATAGATTCCTGATTAACAAGGGAGTTAAAGCTAATAGTGGGTAGATGAGAAAGTAGGGTTGAGGTCACAATCAGATCAGCCATGAACTTATCAAATGGCAGAGCAGGCTCGAGGGGCCGAATGGCCTACTCCTGCTCTTAATTCGTATGTTCATATATATACCTTTAATAGTATGAAATCTAGATTACAGTAACAAGCTTACTTCTGATATCTGAGTAGCATTATCTCTGAAAATATAGCAGATGTCCCATAGTGATGGTCACAGTGTGTCGAAGTGATGTTGGGCGCTAAATTGGGCCGTGTAGCATCCATTATTTCGGCGCTACACGGCCTCTCCGACATCCAAGATGGTGTCTTGGCTGCATACGTACATTTCCATGACATGCACCAGATGCCATCTTGTTATAGGAGTTAGCGCAGGCACAGATAACGAACGTTGGAAGCATGTAAAGTAGGGGGAAAATGGCCGCAATCAGTGTGCAACGCTGATTTAAAGTGATAGACACCATTTTGGGACTTAACGCTCAACTCAACGCACAGTCTTAACCATGACCATCTGAACGTGTCTTAGAGTGCCTGGAGGAGCCCCACCAGAGCTATTTAAAGGGACCATACAGAATTTACAGGTTAGTGGCTGGATTATTGCTTCTGGCTGCCGAGACATTTGTAACTGTTTTTGGAGGTCTCCTATACTTGAATACGAGTACAAGGGGACATAACCTAACATTTAGAGCCAGGACATGCAGGCGTGAAGTTAGGAAATGCTTCTACACGTAAAGGTGGGAGAAGTTTGGAACGTTCTTCTGCAAACGGCAGTTGGTGCTAGCTCACTTGTGAATGTTAAACCTGAGATTGATAGATTTCTGTGAACCAAGGGTAATAAGGGATATGGGGCTATGGCAGGTATATGGAGTTAGGTCACAGGTCCAGCATGATCTCAATGAATGGCAGAACAGGTTCGAGGGGCTAAATGCCACGGCCACTTGCTGCCTCCTGATACGCGCCACCTTATCCTGCAAGAAGGCGGGACGTGTGTCTGGGTGATGGATCTGTCATGGTTGAATAGCTGCCAGTGTGTGTGGCCTGTCAGTTATGGATGGGCGGCTTGCAACAGTGGTAATGTATAAGGGTGAGAGGAAGCATCTGATTGGAAGAGTTGAATACTGATGGAAAGAGCTTGTTGGTATATGGATGATATAGTGTGTGGAGCATTGGATGCGGCTAGTGGTGCAATTGGTAGGAGAAGCCACTTGTCCTCAATCACCTTGAGCACTCATGTCAAAGCATTGAACTTCTTCCTGCACTGCATCCATGTTTGTGATGCTATGCACCTGACATTGATTTTGTCCCCCGCTGCCTCACACTGCCTTTTGGATATATGTCTGGAGGGCCTCTTGCATCCACCCCTCCCCACCACCCCCCACCCCCCCGCCGCCCTCTGTGGATATAGGATGTCCCTCCTCCTGTCCACCTCTTGCACCAAGGCCTCTAGTGCACCAGCAGAGAACCTTGGTGCATGCACTCTCGCAGGCCTGGTACCAACTCAGATCGGCAGATTGGTGAGGTCTGGCGTGCAGATTGGAGGATGTGGGATTTAGTAGTGCACAACCTTTATTCAATGTTTTAACCTAACTCATCAGTGTGTAAACATAGGGATGCAACCCGCATCTGTCTTTTACATGTGCGATGTCTGATCTCTGTTCAAACTCCCGCAGGCAGTAGACTGTTATTTTCATCAAATAACAGGGACCAGTTACTTTTAAGAGATTTCTAAGAAACATCCTCCCTTTAAGAGAGTGGGCTCCCCCTGTTGGTGGAAAGTGCAAATTGCATTGATTCCACGTGCAAGGCCCGGAATGGAACGCTGATTGCAGGTGATGACTCAGGCCGGCCGAAACTCGTGTCCTGCCCGCACAGGGGTCATTGGGTGCGGGGTAATAGTGCATCACATTACCTACACCCAAAAATGGACCTTATCCATTTTTTTTCCCCCTGTTATTTCATAAGAGGGGTATTTATGCCTTATAAGGATGAGAATCAAGGCTGCTGATTTACTGTGCCTGACTAAATCAAATTCCATTTTTACTAAATGGTATTACATGATTTTTACTGGAGTTTTGGGGATTGAATTCCATCCATTATTCTGTTTAACCCAAAAATGAGTGACCTTGATTTTATATTTATATTACTTTTTACAGAACTTTATTAATATCATAGAGTCATAGAGTCATAGAGTTATACAGCACGGATAGAGGCCCTTCGGCCCATCGTGTCCGCGCCGGCCATCAGCCCTGTCTACTCTAATCCCATATTCCAGCATTTGGTCCGTAGCCTTGTATGCTATGGCATTTCAAGTGCTCATCCAAATGCTTCTTGAATGTTGTGAGGGTTCCTGCCTCCACAACCCTTTCAGGCAGTGAGTTCCAGACTCCAACCACCCTCTGGGTGAAAAAGTTCTTTCTCAAATCCCCTCTAAACCTCCCGCCTTTTACCTTGAATCTATGTCCCCTTGTTATAGAACCCTCAACGAAGGGAAAAAGCTCCTTAGTATCCATCCTATCTGTGCCCCTCATAATTTTGTACACCTCAATCATGTCCCCCCTCAGCCTCCTCTGCTCCAAGGAAAACAAACCCAATCTTCCCAGTCTCTCTTCATAGCTGAAGCGCTCCAGCCCTGGTAACATCCTGGTGAATCTCCTCTGCACCCTCTCCAAAGCGATCACATCCTTCCTGTAGTGTGGCGACCAGAACTGCACACAGTACTCCAGCTGTGGCCTAACCAGTGTTTTATACAGCTCCATCATAACCTCCTTGCTCTTATATTCTATGCCTCGGCTAATAAAGGCAAGTATCCCATATGCCTTCTTTACCACCTTATCTACCTGTTCCGCCGCCTTCAGGGATCTGTGAACTTGCACACCAAGATCCCTCTGACCCTCTGTCTTGCCTAGGGTCCTCCCATTCATTGTGTATTCCCTTGCCTTGTTAGTCCCTCCAAAGTGCATCACCTCGCACTTTTCCGGGTTAAATTCCATTTGCCACTGTTCTGCCCATCTGACCAACCCATCTATATCGTCCTGCAGACTGAGGCTATCCTCCTCGCTATTTACCACCCTACCAATTTTTGTATCATCAGCGAACTTACTGATCATACCTTTTACATTCATATCCAAGTCGTTAATGTAGACCACAAACAGCAAGGGACCCAGCACCGATCCCTGTGGTACCCCACTGGCCACTGGCTTCCAGTCACAAAAACAACCTTCGACCATCACCCTCTGCCTTCTGCCACTAAGCCAGTTTTGTATCCAAAGTGCCAAGGCACCCTGGATTCCATGGGCTCGTACCTTCTTGACCAGTCTCCTGTGGGGGACTTTATCGAAGGCCTTACTGAAATCCATGTATACCACATCCACTGCGTTACCCTCATCCACACGCCTAGTCACCCCCTCAAAAAATTCAATCAAATTAGTCAGACATGATCTTCCCTTGACAAAGCCATGTTGACTATCCCTGATTAATCCTTGCTTCTCCAAGTGGAGACTAATTTTGTCCTTCAGAATTTTTTCCAATAATTTTCCTACCACTGATGTTAGGCTCACTGGCCTGTAGTTCCCCGGTTTTTCCCTACTCCCCTTCTTGAATAATGGTACTACATTAGCAGTTCTCCAGTCCTCTGGCACATCCCCTGTGGCCAGAGAGGTTCTGAATATATGTGTTAGAGCCCCCGCAATCTCCTCCTTTGCCTCACACAGTAGCCTGGGATACATTTCGTCCGGGCCTGGGGATTTATCCATTTTTAGGCCTGCTAAAACCGCCAATACCTCCTCCCGCTCGATGTTAATATGTTCGAGTATATCACAGTCCCCCTGCCGTATTTCTATGTCTACATCGTCCTTCTCCATAGTGAAAACAGATGCAAAAAATTCATTTAGAACCCCTCCTACATCTGCCGGCTCCACACACAGATTGCCATTTTTGTCCCTAATGGGCCCTATTTTTTCCCTAGTCATCCTCTTACCCTTAATATACTTATAAAACATCTTAGGATTTTCCTTTATTTTGCTCGCCAGTGTTATTTCATGGCCCCTCCTTGATCTCCTAATTTCTTTTTTAAGTATCCCCCTGCACTTTTTGTACTCCTCTAGGGCTTCCTCCGTCTTTAGCCTTTTGTATCTGCCAAAAGCCCTCCTTTTTTTCCTAATCCATTCTCGTATATCCCCTGACATCCAAGGTTCCCTGGAGTTCTTGGAACCACCCTTGACCTTTACGGGAACATGTTGCCATTGTATGGTCTCAATCTCCCTTCTGAAAGACTCCCATTGCTCCGATGCGGATTTTCCTACAAGCAGCTGATCCCAGTCCATTTTGGCCAGATCCTGCCTTATCCTATTAAAATCGGCCTTCCCCCAATTTAGAACCTTTATTTCCAGCCCCTCCCTGTCCTTTTCCATGACCACCTTAAATCTCACCGAATTATGGTCACTCTCACCAAAGTGCTCACCTACTAGCACTTCTTCCACTTGGCCGGCCACATTCCCTAGAATTAGGTCCAGTACCGCCCCCTCTCTTGTAGGACTTTCTACATGCTGGCTCAAAAAGCTCTCCTGGATGCACGTTAAGAATTTTGTACCCTCTAAGCCTTTTACACTCTGAGTATCCCAGTTAATATTGGGGAAGTTGAAATCCCCCACTATTATTACCCTATTATTTGCACAATTTTCTGAGATTTGCCTACATATCTGTTCCTCTATCTCCCCCTGACTGTTTGGGGGCCTATAGTACACTCCCATCAAAGTGCTTGCCCCCTTTTTGTTTTTAAGCTCCACCCATATGGCCTCATTAGAGGAACCTGCTAATATATCATCCCTCCTTATGGCAGTAATTGATTCTTTAATTAATATTGCGACCCCCCCCTCCTCTTATACCTCCCCCTCTGTCTCGCCTGAAGATTCTGTACCCCGGAATATTGAGCTGCCAGTCTTGCCCCTCCCTCAACCATGTCTCTGTGACAGCAACAATATCATACTCCCATGTGTTTATCAACACCTTCAGTTCATCCACCTTATTCGCAAGACTCCTTGCATTAAAATAGATGCCATCCAGCCTTGCCCTTACATATTTGCCCTGTCTTCCAAGCTGACTTGTTTTTTTCTCTATATTTGGCTGCACATCACCCCCTATTGTAGCTCCACTCTGTATCCCATCCCCCTGCCAAGTTAGTTTAAACCCCACCCAACAGTGCTAGCAAACCTCCCCACGAGGATATTTGTCCCGCTCTGGTTCAGGTGCAACCCGTCCGACTTGTACAAGTCCCACCTTCCCCAGAAGCAGGCCCAGTGATCCAGGAAACTGAAACCCTCCCTCCTGCACCAACTCTTTAGCCACGCAGTGCGTGTCTGAAAGAGGACTGTGATTTAACTCAATTTTGATGGCTTTCAGATGCGCCAACACTTTTTTATAATCCACAGGAAATCATTCAAATTATAACTAAAGTAGTTTTAGTAGTATATTTAAAGGAGTATGTGCAAGCTTCCAATGCCTGTCTCCCCTTCAACAAGTGATGGATCTATGCATTAAAACACCACATATATAATAACAGCTGCTAAGTTATGAGATCAAAACTTATTGTTAATGCCATTTATTTTTCAAATAAAGTGTCAGCAGCTGTAAAAAAAGTTGCTTTTTCTCATTATTAGTCCTTTGTGGATTGGATTCAAAGCTGCATATTCTTAAATATGGACTGAAGGCATCAAGTGACAAATTTAAAAGTAAGAATTGTTTCAGAAGATCTTGAAGAGAAGTCATTGTCTCACTGTGAAGCATCTGCCTCTCTGCCATGTCCACATTTGTGTTTTCATTGGCATTGCTGGCCTCCAAATGTGAACCATGTAAACCCTATTTGGGCATATTTTAATTAATTCACCATTATAATTTGATAAAGGTTCCAGTTTTAGGATGTGCAGGCATCCATAGCAGATTCTCGAACAGAAGTCATCATTGTCTCTGTTGGCTCAGCCTTGATGAGCTCCTACACATAGGTTAACAGTTCAGTCTTTCTGGTGAATTTGTAGATGGATTATTTTTGATTGGGTTCCACAGCTCTGGGTAACAGAGTTACATTCTTTACCAAACTTAACTTCATTGTCAAGTCCTTGACCTCAACCTTCATTCCCAATATCTTCACATTGAAATAATTCATCACATTATATAGAACATCCCTCTCTATTCTGGGTAGAATGAGGTGCTTAGGAGAATATAACAGTAGAGGAGTGATTTTTCTCTGCCTATAGTAAATGGGCGGAGGGGTGGGTGGGGCATGTGCGCGGCATCTGCTTGGAGGAGTCAGCATGAGACCTGTACAATTATTGGGTCGGCTATCATTATCATACAGTCGGTGAGCTTCCAGCGCAAAATATGCTCCCAATAGGCAGCTCGCCGATTCTGAAGCAGGAAATCGGGCAGTGTGGCCACTTCTCAAGGGCATGCAGCATAAGTTTAAAGGGGAGAAAGAAGCAACACCGCGGAGCAGCTGGCAACACGGATGCAGAATCTACAGCAGCGTCTACATAAGCATTCAAAGGAGCCGAGCGGAGGGAGCGTCCGATAAAAGGCGGGATTTCAGAGCGCTGAGAACAGCTGAGAGGAGCCGAGCCGAGCGGAGGGAGCGTCCGATAAAAGGCGGGATTTCAGAGCGCTGAGAACAGCTGAGAGGAGCCGAGCCGAGCGGAGGGAGCGTCCGATAAAAGGCGGGATTTCAGAGCGCTGAGAACAGCTGAGAGGAGCCGAGCCGAGCGGAGGGAGCGTCCGATAAAAGGCGGGATTTCAGAGCGCTGAGAACAGCTGAGAGGAGCCGAGCCGAGCGGAGGGAGCGTCCGATAAAAGGCGGGATTTCAGAGCGCTGAGAACAGCTGAGAGGAGCCGAGCGGAGCTGCGACCGAGTTCGAAGTGACGTCAGGAATCAGATCGGGACGCGACACAGGGGAGGCACCTGATTGGTGAGTAGGTTCAGGTGAGTATTTCTCCTTATCTACAGTAACTGAAGTAAAAGGAAAGGGAAGGTCTGCAGGTCTTATAGGAAGTAGCGTTTATTTTTTAGTGAATCAAGGTCCCTAGTGTAGTTAACATTCTCTAAATTGAGAACAATTTAAAGGAGTAAACTCCTTAAAGGGAGTGGTAAGTAGTTTTTCTTTCCTTTTTTTTTCTCTTGACACTGTAGTTGTTCTTAAGCTAATTTAAGGGTTAAGTCATGGCAGGAGATCCCAGCGCCGTGTCATGTTCCTCTTGTGGGATGTGGGAATTCAGGGATCCTTCCTGTATCCCTGATTCCTTCACCTGCGGGAAGTGTGTCCAGCTGCAGCTATTGTTTGACCGCTTGACGGCTCTGGAGCTGCGGATGGACTCACTTTGGAGCATCCGCGATGCTGAGAAAGTCGTGGATAGCACGTTCAGTGAGTTGGTCACACCGCAGATAAAAATTACTGAGGGAGATAGTGAATGGGTGACCAACAGACAGAGGAAGAGTAGGAAGGCAGTGCAGGGGTCCCCTGCGGTCATCTCCCTCCAAAACAGGTATACCGTTTTGGATACTGTTGGCGGAGATGGCTCACCAGGGGAAGGTGGCAGTGGCCAGGTTCATGGCACCGTGGCTGGCTCTGCTGCACAGGAGGGCAGGAAAAAGAGTGGCAGAGCTATAGTGATAGGGGACTCGATTGTAAGGGGAATAGACAGGCGTTTCTGCGGACGCAACCGAGACTCCAGGATGGTATGTTGCCTCCCTGGTGCAAGGGTCAAGGATGTCTCGGAGCGGCTGCAGGACATTCTGGAGGGGGAGGGTGAACAGCCAGTTGTCGTGGTGCATATAGGCACCAACGATATAGGTAAAAAACAGGATGAGGTCCTACAAGCTGAATTTAGGGAGTTAGGAGTTAAACTAAAGAGTAGGACCTCAAAGGTAGTAATCTCAGGATTGCTACCAGTGCCACGGGCTAGTCAGAGTAGGAATGACAGGATAGCTAAGATGAATACGTGGCTTGAGAGATGGTGCAAGAGGGAGGGATTCAAATTCCTGGGCCATTGGAACCGGTTCTGGGGGAGGTGGGACCAGTACAAATTGGACGGTCTGCATCTGGGCAGGACTGGAACCAATGTCCTAGGGGGAGTGTTTGCTAGTGCTGTTGGGGAGGGTTTAAACTAATGTGGCAGGGGGATGGGAACCGATGCAGGAAGTCAGTGGGAAATAAAGTGGTGACAGAAACAAAAGGCAGTAAGGGAGAGTGTACAGAACATGACCGGACAGATGGTCTGAGAAAGCAGGGCAAAGACCAAGGGAAGACTAGATTAAACTGCATTTATTTCATTGCAAGAAGTCTGATGGGCAAGGCAGATGAACTCAGGGCATGGATGGGTACATGGGACTGGGATGTTATAGCTATTACTGAAACATGGCTAAGGGAGGGGCAGGACTGGCAGCTCAATGTTCCAGGGTACAGATGCTATAGGAAAGATAGAGCAGGAGGTAAGAGAGGAGGGGGAGTTGCGTTCTTGATTAGGGAGAACATCACGGCAGTAGTGAGAGGGGATATATCCGAGGGTTCGCCCACTGAGTCCATATGGGTAGAACTGAAAAATAAGAAGGGAGAGATCACTTTGATAGGATTGTACTACAGACCCCCAAATAGTCAACGGGAAATTGAGGAGCAAATATGTAAGGAGATTACAGACAGCTGCAAGAAAAATAGGGTGGTAATAGTAGGGGACTTTAACTTTCCCAACATTGACTGGGACAGCCATAGCATTAGGGGCTTGGATGGAGAGAAATTTGTTGAGTGTATTCAGGAGGAATTTCTCATTCAGTATGTGGATGGCCCGACTAGAGAGGGGGCAAAACTTGACCTCCTCTTGGGAAATAAGGAAGGGCAGGTGACAGAAGTGTTAGTGAGGGATCACTTTGGGACCAGTGATCATAATTCCATTAGTTTTAAGATAGCTATGGAGAAGGATAGGTCTGGCCCAAAAGTTAAAATTCTAAATTGGGGAAAGGCCAATTTTGATGGTATTAGACAGGAACTTTCAGAAGTTGATTGGGAGAGTCTGTTGGCAGGCAAAGGGACGTCTGGTAAGTGGGAGGCTTTCAAAAGTGTGTTAACCAGGGTTCAGTGTAAGCACATTCCTTATAAAGTGAAGGGCAAGGCTGGTAGAAGTAGGGAACCTTGGATGACTCGGGAGATTGAGGCACTAGTCAAAAATAAGAAGGAGGCATATGACATGCATAGGCAGCTGGGATCAAGTGGATCCCTTGAAGAGTATAGAGATTGCCGGAGTAGAGTTAAGAGAGAAATCAGGAGGGCAAAAAGGGGATATGAGATTGCTTTGGCAGATCAGGCAAAGGTGAATCCAAAGAGCTTCTACAAATACATAAAGGGCAAAAGGGTAACAAGGGAGAGAGTAGGGCCTCTTAAGGATCAACAAGGTCATCTATGTGCGGAACCACAAGAGATGGGTGAGATCCTGAATGAATATTTCACATCGGTATTTACGGTTGAGAAAGGCATGGATGTTAGGGAACTTGGGGAAATAAATAGTGATGTCTTGAGGAGTGTACATATTACAGAGAGGGAGGTGCTGGAAGTCTTAACGCGCATCAAGGTAGATAAATCTCCGGGACCTGATGAAATGTATCCCAGGACGTTATGGGAGGTTAGGGAGGAAATTGCGGGTCCCCTAGCAGAGATATTTGAATCATCCACCGCTACAGGTGAGGTGCCTGAAGATTGGAGGGTAGCAAATGTTGTGCCTTTGTTTAAGAAGGGCGGCAGGGAAAAGCCTGGGAACTACAGACCAGTGAGCCTGACATCTGTAGTGGGTAAGTTGTTAGAGGGTATTCTGAGGGACAGAATCTACAGGCATTTGGAGAGGCAGGGACTAATTAGGAACAGTCAGCATGGTTTTGTGAGAGGAAAATCATGTCTCACGAATTTGATTGAGTTTTTTGAAGGGGTAACCAAGAAGATAGATGAGGGCTGTGCAGTAGACGTGGTCTACATGGACTTCAGCAAAGCATTTGACAAGGTACCGCATGGTAGGTTGTTACATAAGGTTAAATCTCATGGGATCCAAGGTGAGGTAGCCAATTGGATACAAAATTGGCTTGACGACAGAAGACAGAGGGTGGTTGTCGAGGGTTGTTTTTCAAACTGGATGCCTGTGTCCAGCGGTGTGCCTCAGGGATCGGTGCTGGGTCCGCTGTTATTTGTTATTTATATTAATGATTTGGATGAGAATTTAGGAGGCATGGTTAGTAAGTTTGCAGATGACACCAAGATTGGTGGCATTGTGGACAGTGAAGAAGGTTATCTAGGATTGCAACGGGATCTTGATAAATTGGGCCAGTGGGCCGATGAATGGCAGATGGAGTTTAATTTAGATAAATGTGAGGTGATGCATTTTGGTAGATCGAATCGGGCCAGGACCTACTCCGTTAATGGTAGGGCGTTGGGGAGAGTTATAGAACAAAGAGATCTCGGAGTACAGATTCATAGCTCCTTGAAAGTGGAGTCACAGGTGGATAGGGTGGTGAAGAAGGCATTCAGCATGCTTGGTTTCATTGGTCAGAACATTGAATGCAGGAGTTGGGATGTCTTGTTGAAGTTGTACAGGGCATTGGTGAGGCCACACTTGGAGTACTGTTTACAGTTCTGGTCACCCTATTATAGAAAGGATATTATTAAACTAGAAAGAGTGCAGAAAAGATTTACTAGGATGCTACCGGGACTTGATGGTTTGACTTACAGGGAGAGGTTAGACAGACTGGGACTTTATTCCCTGGAGAGTAGGAGGTTAAGGGGTGATCTTATAGAAGTCTATAAAATAATGAGGGGCATAGATAAGGTCGATAGTCAAAATCTTTTCCCAAAGGTAGGGGAGTCTATAACGAGGGGGCACAGATTTAAGGTGAGAGGGGAGAGATACAAAAGGATCCAGAGGGGCAATTTTTTCACTCAAAGGGTGGTGAGTGTCTGGAACGAGCTGCCAGAGGCAGTAGTAGAGGCGGGTACAATTTTGTCTTTTAAAAAGCATTTGGACAGTTACATGGGGAAGATGGGTATCGAGGGATATGGGCCAAGTGCAGGCAATTGGGACTAGCTTAGTGGTATAAACTGGGCGACATGGACATGTTGGGCCGAAGGGCCTGTTTCCATGTTGTAACTTCTATGATTCTATGATTCTATGATTCTATGAAAACCATTAAGGTGGAAAACCCACAAGTAATTGATAGAAAAATATCTCCCAAAGCTTTATCCAGCTTTACACGACAGCAGCTGCAGATTCCTTTAAGTATCATTCCAAATGAGTGTGCGTTTGTTATTCCAACGGCTGTTTGGTCCTTAGACCTGGACAACATCCAGGCTTGGGCTCATAAGTGGCAAGTAACATTCGTGCCAGACAAGTGCCAGGTAATGACCATCTCCAACAAGAGAGAGTCTAACCACCTCTCCTTGACATTCAACAGCATTACCATCACCGAATCCCCCACCATCAACATCCTGGGGGTCACCATTGACCAGAAACTTAACTGGACCATATAAATACTGAGGCTACAAGAGCAGGTCAGAGGCTGGGTATTCTGTAGTGAGTGACTCACCTCCTGACTCCCCAAAGCCTTTCCACCATCTACAAGGCACAAGTCAGGAGTGTGATGGAATACTCTCCACTTGCCTGGATGAGTGCAGCTCCAACAACACTCAAGAAGCTCGACACCATCCAGGACAAAGCAACCCATTTGATTGGCACCCCATCCACCACCCTAAACATTCACTCCCTTCACCACCGGCGCAGTGGCTGCAGTGTGTACCATCCACAGGATGCATTGCAGCAACTCGCCAAGGCTTCTTCGACAGCACCTCCCAAACCCGCGACCTCTACCACCTAGAAGGACAAAAGCAGCAGGCACATGGGAACAACATCACCTGCACGTTCCCCTCCAAGTCACACACCATCCCGGCTTGGAAATATATCGCCGTTTCTTCATCGTGGCTGGGTCAAAATCCTGGAACTCCCTTCCTAACAGCACTGTGGGAGATCCGTCACCATACGAACTGCAGCGGTTCAAGAAGGCAGCTCACCACCACCGTCTCAAGGGCAATTAGGGATGGGCAATAAATGCCGGCCTTGCCAGCGACGCCCACATCCCATGAACGAATAAAAAAAAAGTAATGTGGAAAAAAGTTGCACTCTTATTAAAAATATTTCACTTTGCAAAATCTTTCAGTTTAGTCAGGCTGTTATTCAGGTGTTTTACAGAACATAAAAATTCCAATGGCTACACCCTCTTTCTCTCTCTAAAGCTTCACTGAGCTGAACACTCCAGCATCTCCTGCAAATTCTTCTTTACCCCTTCTTTACTCTGGAATAGCACTATACCTCAACACTTATACAGCAACCCCTTCTCTTGAGGATGAAGATGTGAACTGTGAATGTGGTTTGTTACTTCTTGGCATTCAATAAGGTGCCACACAAGAAGTTGTTACACAAGATTAGGGCTCATGGGATTGGGGGTCATATATTAGCGTGGATTGAGGATTGGATGGTTAACGGACAAAAAACAGAGCAGGAATAAACAGATCATTTTCGGGTTCACAGGTTGTAACTATTGGGGTGCCTCAAGGATCAGTGCTTGGGCCTCAGCTGTTTACAATCTATATCAATGACTTAGATGAGGCGACCGAGTGTAATGTATCCAAGTTTGCTGACGATGCAAAGCTAGGTGGGAAAGTAAGCTGTAAGAAGGAGGCGAAGAGGCTGTAAAGGGATGTAGACAGGGTAAGTGAGTGGGCGAGAAGGTGACAGGTGGAGTATAACTTGGGGAAATGTGAAATTATCCACTTTGGTAACAAGAATAGAAAAGCAGACTACTTTTTAAAATTGTAAACAATTTTACAACACCAAGTTATAGTCCAACAATTTTATTTTAAAATTCACAAGCTTTCGGAGGCTTCTTCCTTCCTCAGGTGAATTTCAAGAAATCCTCGAACCTCTCGCATTTATAAATCACAGAACAATACCTGGTGATTACAAATAGTCTTTTCAACTGCCCGTTGCCAAGGCAACCAAAGTGTTCAGACAGATAGGTGTTACCTACAGGGCCACCGAATATACAAACGGCCAGAACAAAAAAAACAGAGAGAGAGGCAGAAACATAGAAACATCCGGAAGGAAAAGACAGCAATTGACCCGTTATATTAAAAAGTTAACTTTTGTTCGCTGGTGGGGTTACGTGTAGCGTGACATGAACCCAAGATCCTGGTTGAGGCCGTCCTCATGGGTGCGGAACTTGGCTATCAATTTCTGCTCGACGATTTTGCTTTGTCGTGTGTCTCGAAGGCCGCCTTGGAGTACGCTTACCCGAAGGTCGGTGGCTGAATGTCCTTGACTGTTGAAGTGTTCCCCGAATGGGAGGGAACCCTCCTGTCTGGCGATTGTTGCGCGGTGTCCGTTCATCCGTTGTCGCAGACTACGTTGTTACAGACTATCTGTAATCACCAGGTATTGTTCTGTGATTTATAAATGCGAGAGGTTCGAGGATTTCTTGACATTCACCTGAGGAAGGAGGAAGCCTCCGAAAGCTTGTGCATTTTAAAATAAAATTGTTGGACTATAACTTGGTGTTGTAAAATTGTTTACAATTGTCAACCCCAGTCCATCACCGGCATCTCCACATCATGGCTACTTTTTAAAAGGTGAGAGACTAAGAAATATTGGTAGTCAGAGGGATTTGGGTGTCCTTGTACACGAATCACAGAAAGTTAACATGCAGGTACAGCAAGCAGTTAGGAAGGCAAATGGTATGTTAGCCTTTAATGAAAGGGGGTTGGAGTATAAGAGTAAGGAGGTCTTGCTGCAATTATATAGAGCTCTGGTGAGGCCACAGCTGGAGTACTGTGTACAGTTTTGGTCTCCTTACCTAAGGAAGGATATACTTGCCTTAGAGGGGGTGCAACGAAGGTTCACTAGAATGATCCCTAGGATAACAGGGTTTTCCTGTTAGGAGAGATTAAGTAAAATGGGCTTATATTCTCTGGAGTTTAAAAGAATGAGAGGTGATCTCATTGAAATGTATAAAATTCTTAGTGGGCTTGACAGGGTAGTTGCTGAGAGGCTGTTTTCCCTGGCTGGAGAGTCTAGAACTAGGGGTCATAGTCTCAAGATAAGTGGTCGGCCATTTACGATCTAGATGAGGAAAAATTTCTTCACTCAGAGGGTTGTGAATCTTTGCAATTCTCTATCCCAGAGGGCTGTGGATGCTTAGTCGTTGAGTATATTCAAAATTGAGTTTCACAGATTTTTGGACACCAGGGGTATCAAGGGATATGGGAATAGGGCGGGAAAGTGGAGTTAAGGTAGAAGATCAGCTATGATCTTATTGAATGGCAGAGCAGGCCTCAGGGGCCATATGGCCTACTCCAGCTTTGATTTCTTATGTTCTTAAGTTCTTCACTAAGGTGGACAATCTATGCCCTATCGTTCACAGCTTTCAGTGATTTAGCTTCTCTTCCCACTAATTCTGCAGCATAGGTTTCTTTGAATTGTTCCACAGTCTGAGGTCATGAAAGTCCTGAGGTCATCAAAGGCACTATATAATGCAAGTTCCTCTATAAATCCAAGTTTTCGAACCTTGATGCCTGAGCTTCAAACTCCACATCCTATCCATCAATAAGACTGCCTATTTCCAACTCTGTAACATTGCCTGTCTCCATCCTTACTTCACCCTCAATGTTGCTGAAACTCTCATCCATCCTTCATCCCCTTCAGTTTCAATGTTGGCTTACTAGTCTCTACTTTTACAAACTCCAACTCATCAAAAACTTCATCACTCCTACTCATCAATACTCCCGTCCTTAGTGACCTCCCCAGCTCCCCTCTCCCAACACACTGATATTGAAATCCTCCTCCTAGTTTTACAAATCGCTCCCTGGCTTCAGTCCATTCTACCTCTGTAACATGTTTAAGCCATATATCCTAGCTCGTACTGGAGACCCACAGCGAGCAAACAAATTGGACTAGCTCCCTGCATTTACATAATTGAAATGTCTTTACCCTCATGGAAGAATAGTGGACCCACACTTTTGCAGCGCTACAATCTTGTCATTTCCTGGGACCTGGGGTGTTTACTCTATGGCGTGCAACCTATGGGGGTATGGCTGCACAAAATTGTTTAATATTTGATTTACCATATTCCTGCACTTCTTGCTGCTCAAGGGTACTTTAGATATGGCAGTTAAAATCAGCAATGCAATTTTGCATTTGCAGTAAACATAGTGGCCTGGAGTTTCCTCGTACTCTGGGTGCAAACCAATTACGTGGCTTAAAAGATCACAGAATTTTGGGCGTATGTGAGTTACAATACACCTACATCTCCTCTTTTACGGCCGCTCATCAAATCCTCCGCCCGATCGAATCTCCGCCCACAAAACTGGACACGCCCCCAACTCTCAAATATGGGTATCCTCCAATTGCGTTTGTTTGGAGGGTCTCTTCACATTGTGACCAGATTTTGAACCACAGCAGGAACGAAAGTCATTCTTCTAGTGTTTAATTGCAAATTCTTTGAATGTTTTTTTAAAAGTTTATCCTCACTGAGGCCTGCTCTGTATTTGATGTTTTTTTAATGCATTTTTATGTGAGGCAGCTCTTTTTTTGGGATTCAGTGTTGAAACACATGGAAATTGTCAGATTGTGCAGCAGTGAGGGAGGAGATACAACTGTTCAGCATCCCCTGTCCATTAAATGCAGTCAGCATTCAGTCTGACTTTCTTACCCTCTTGCCACGATGTCGCAGAGCTCCTACTCCCGTGAGACTTCCACTTCTCAGTTTTGACAGAATGCCTAAGAAGCATTAAGCCAATGACTCCAGTGGCAGCACGGACAATTATCTTTAAAGCAAAAAATTTGCATTTCTGTTTGCAAATTTGTAAAATGCAAATTTGTGACAGGATCCCCATTACTGACAGCTGTGGTTGCATAATTGGTCTCAGTGCCTCTGGGCTACGGAGAGGGGGTCAGCCCCTGAATGCTTTTAATTGACCCATTGGAATCTGAAAATCCATAGAGAACAGCATCATATGGATTAGGAATGCCACAATGGCCATAAAGCCTGTAAAACTTTACAGTGTAACCAGTCTCTACCTCTTCCACAATCCCAGTGTCTCTCTCTCTCTCGTTCACTTTGTGAAGTTTATAAAACACAAAACAAAGACTGCTACAGATGAGTAATCAAACACTATGTGGGCAATTTTCATATATCAGCTAAATCAGGCCAGAAGAAATCGGCATGTGGGCTGCGCCCCATTTTAAAATCAATAATTCTGTTTTGATTTTTCAATATAAATTCTCGTGTCCGTGTTTATAATAGAAACATCCTATGTAAACTTGTCACACTGTAGTTATGCCCTTCTGCCAGAGGTGGCACTACAGTGCCCCCACTGATTAGAGGGTCTAATTGCAACCCGACAAGTTTTACTTCAGCACTTTCCATTATAAGTGTGGACATAAAAAATTATAATGGAAAAAGTTAACATGAAGTACACAGGGAAATAACATTTTTAAGAAAATATTATTAGTTAATCTCCCATTGCATTGCACACAGGGGGGTAAATTTTAAAGAGGAGCCGGGAAGAGAGCGGGGGAGGATATTCTGGATGGGAAACCCAGAAGTATGAGTTTCCCGGACGTCCTTACAATCTTGATTTTGACTTAAGGAGGTCTTTCAATTTTTTTCAGAAGGTTTCCCGCCCGACAGCTAGTCTATTTGACAGGCTGGCTGTCAGTCGGACAAGAGAACAGCCAGGGAGCAGATGCCAGGAGGTAAGTCTTAGATCAGGATGAGGGGTAATCATCAGGGGGAGGCAAGGCATCATTGCGGGGGGAGAATCGGTCATGGGAGGGTCATCGGGGGAATTCATCAAGGTCGGGGGTCATCGGGGGAGTCGTCGGGGTCAGCGGTCATTGTGGGGGTGTCGGTCATCAGGAGCTCAGTCATGAGGGAGGTTGGACATCGGGGAGGGGGGTGGTCAGAGCTCGTGGCGGGATCGGAGATTGTGGGGAGCTCAGAGATCATGAGGGGGTCAGAGATCGTAGGACGGCAGAGATCGTCGGGGGTGGGGGGGAGGGTCAGTCAGATTTGTCGCCCGCCCCTCGATCCGTCTCAGTTAAAACCGGAAGTGGGTGAGTTGGAGGCAGGTTGGGGTAGGGTTTTACTTTTTTTTTACAATTTTTACCTTCCCACTTGGCCCCCAACCCACCCGTTCGTGGAGTTAAAATTTATCCCAGGGTGTCAAGACCAAATGTAGTCTTCAGATGAAGTGGGTTTAGAAGCCAGAACATAATTGGACCAGGTTATGCATTTCATCTCCATTTTAAAGTCATGAATCCTGTCCTTAGCTTTATATTTCTATTATAAATTCCCATGTGATCATTTATAATGGAATAGTCTATGCAAATTTGTTACACTGTAATTACAGTCCCTACTCTAAACCCCTCCGTCTCTTTCATTCAACCCCCCCTCAGCTGCCATTATCTCCCAACCCCCTTTCTTTCAACTCCTTTCTCTCTAGCCCCTTATCTCTCACCCACTTGTCTTGTTCAACCTCCTCTCAATTCCTTTCTCTCTCAACCTCCCTTTCTCTTTCAACCTCTTCAGGGAGAACCTTCACCACACGGACTGCAGCGGTTCAAGAAGGAGGCTCACCACCACCTTCTCAAGGGCAATTAGGGATGGGCAATAAATGCTGGCCTTGCCAGCGACGCCCACATCCCATGAACGAAAAAAAATAATTCTCCTCTCTATATCTCCCTCTCTACCCCATCTTTCCAATCCCTTTTCTGTCTCTCAACTCCATCTCTCTCAGCCCCATTGCTCTCTGTCAACCCGTCCTTTCTCTCAAACCCCTCCTCCTCTCTCTCTACCCCCTTGCCTCTCTCAACCCCCCTTTTTCTGTACCTTGCTCTCTCCTCCCTTCCCCTTCGATTCTCACTTCCTATCTATTTCCCTCAGTATGGCTTTGTTTGGCTTCAAAATTCAAATTCTTTTAAGAAAAACACTGTCTCTTTCAATTTGTGTTTCGATCTCTCTCTCCGCCTCTGTCTCATATGTGTTAGAATTTATAATTTCTATCTTAAAGTTGGAAATTATTAGTTGACATCTATCAACAAAAGCAGGTAAGTTAATTAGATCAAAATTCAACTTTCTTTTCGTGAAAATTGAATATCAGCATGATGAAGACACTCTCTCCCCCTCAACCCCTTTTTATCCCTCTCCTCTCCATGTCTCCCCCACTCTCATACAAAAACACATTGATACGGTCTCTAAATACCGCTCACTGCAGACTTTACTTCAAATAAGTTTTTGAAATGTGTCTTTTTTCCTTTTGGGGTGATTTTATCTCTACCCGCATGGCAGAAACCGATTAGGTAGACAGTTAAAATCACCCTGGTCACTTACCCTGGAGACGGTGAAAGCTAACCTTCTGCAATTTTCACCTACTCAACTGAGCAAGGACACTCGACCATAGCCAGTGGGGTCCTTATTACCATATGCATCTTTGGGACAAGATTGTAGTTTTTACTACGTGGCCTGAGTGAGAAGCATCAGTGAGTTTCCTGCCAGGCCAACTCAGCGAGAAAATGGATCGGGTCCAGAAAAAGCCCAGAAGGGTAAGTTTTTACATTTTTTTTCACCTTCCTTGTGGGACCAGGAAGAGCAGGATTGTTCCTCCAGGCCCCACAAGAAAACATTAGGCCTCCCCTGCCACAATCTGGTCCCCAACAGTCACGGGGACTCCTGTAGGCTGGCCCGGTAGCTGATTCCGCCACTTACCTGCTGTCAGCGGTTGGCTGGGCGATTTTACTGTCACTCAGTCTGGGCGAGAATTTGGCCTGCGCGATTTAAGTGAGGCCTGGCCATTAATATCAGCCGAGTCTCATTCTGCCGTGGGTGGGCGGGGAATTAACTTGCCAGCGCTGTTTCCCACTGGCAGTTAAAATCCAAGCCTTTGTTTTTCAAAATTATTGAAAGAAGCTACTAAGCAGAAATTTTAAGTAGCAGAAAAAAAATATTGGATCAGTGTAGCTGACTGAATTAGGCACACTGTTGTCATGGTTGGTGGACGAGTGCAAGCCGGGCAAGGAAGCCTTAAAAATTAAATTAACTTACAGTCTCGGTCCTCTTCTGGGCCTGCTTCTGCATGGTAGCAGGTTTTCCTGGAGAGGATGACCAAATATGCAACTGCATGTTAAAATCTCATTGGGGTCTGAATGACATCATCAGGCCCAGAATTGTGCATTTCAATGAGGTCTTTGTCCGCCTGGGACAAGGGCCTCTGATACTGTCCCAAATGCACTTGTTAAATTGGCGTGGGGTGAGGGTGCGGTGTGGACAAGGTGAATACCATACTGCCCATATTTTAATCCCCTGCTGACGCTTTCTCGTCGGGTGCAGAGAGTTAAAATCAGCCCTTAATAGTGGGAGAGGCGATTTTTTGGCCTTACTGCACTTCTGGTTCATAAAGAGCCTGCGCTTCCTGCCTGGGAGCTATACGGCCGAATTTCTAGACCCCCCATCTCTTACTCTCTTGCTGATTCCTTAACAATCCACTAAGGCTGACCTTGTATCCTCTACAGCTGACCCCCAATCACCCTCTTTGGCTGACCTTCCTATGTCTCATTCAGGCAGGAGGTTGGGCTTTGGGGAACATTGGGTAAAGGAAAGAGATGTGGCAGGGTGGGGGATGAGCTGCAGCAACAGCAGGGAAACTCTCTCAACGGGAAGGTAGGCTGGGCTCAGTGACGGAGAGTGAGGTTGAGGGCTCCTGAATGCTGTCAGTGGATAGATGAGGGACAAAGCTTCTGAGAACTCTTAGTGGCGGGAGGAGGAAGGCTACCAAAATCTATCATTGAGGGGTGAGGTTGTGGAATATGGGGGAGTAGGCTTTCAAAATGCCCTCGGGTGGATGGGGGGGTGGTGAGGTTGGAGGGTAAGGTTGTCGTCTAACTGGATGGAAAAGGTCCCAAATGATTTCAGTCACTGGTCTGCAGAATGCTGTTAATGAGGAGGATGAGCTTGTGAGGGAGATGGTGGTGACGAGCTCCCAGATGCTCTCGGTGGGTTTAACTTTAGACGGCTATGGAATAGTCTTGACGGAAAATGGGGTTGGAGGATACCCAAATGCTCTCAGTTAGAGGGATCGCAAATGTTCTCAAGTAGTAGGGAGATAGATTGGAGCTCTGATGGGTCCTCGTGGAGGAACTTGGGGGAATCTTGAATGCTTTCATTGAGCGTGGGCAGGTGGGCTAATAAATGCTCCCAAGGCGGGGAATGGAAGTGCTCCCAAATGCTCCTGTTTGGTGGGAGGGGCCGTTGGTGGGTTCACAGATACTCCTGGGGGGGGCGGGGGGTTGGCAAGCTCCTGAATGCTCTTAGTGGTGGTTCTGCAATTGGCAGAGCTCTCAAGTGCTCTCGGGAGGGGGAGGGGAAAGGTGCCAAAAGCCAGTGAGGTTGCCAGAGCAGGCTGCCCAATTTGTTAGCCTGGGTCTGAAATAGAAGGCCTGAGAAACAAATACTCAGGATATTGAAACTGGAAAAGTTTTAACAATTACATCATTGAAATTACATACAAATTGAACAAAAGAACAGCTATTAATAACACTTCTGAGATAGTGCACACAAATTGGTGCAAATCCATTATGCTGAGCACAGAAGGATGGTTAATACGTGAAACAGATACTGGAACAAGAAACCTTAATGGGTTTCAAGAGGAAATTAGTCAGGTTCCTGTCCACAAATGTGATTCCGGGTTATTAGAAATGGACCATGGGAATATTGTGGATAGGTGGACTAGATGGACCGAAGGTCTTTTCTTGCTTGAAACTTACTATTTTATTATGTAAAAGATACTCGATTCAACAGTGTACAACTAGCTTTATACCTCATAACATTATATGAATGTTGAAAATGCTTATCACAGCAACCTCTATAGATGTAACGAGTATTGCAGGTTAGTGTACACACTTTTACAATGGAAAAACGCCACTGGGGAGGTTAACATCAAAGTTTTCCATTTATTTTGAAATGGAATCTTAATGCATAACTAATCGATCTGCTGTGGCATTGCACATGTGTAGTCAAGACCAAGTAGAGTATTCATGTGAAACAGGCCTAGAGGATGGATGAATAATTTGACCAAGGCAGAGGAAAGGGAGAAGGGTGAGGGGAAGAAACAATTTCAGTGGGCACACTCTTGGATTTTGCAGCAAATGAGGAGGCCATATTTTTCACATTAAGGCTTTGATATTTTAAAAACTGCACAGGTCCCGATTTTATTATTTTTAATAGAAGTAATTATTTTTTAATAAAAAAAGTGTTTGCCTACCTGTACTGGCAAGATTTTTTCATTTCTGGACAGGCACTGATTTACAAAGGTTTGTTCCAGAGATAAGGACCTCGATTTTGACCCCCCCCCACCCTCCCACCCGGTAGGGCAGGAAAAGGTCAGGCGAGGGGTTAAAATCTTGAAAATCGTGATTCCCTCACATTCACGGATGGCATAATATTCATGGCAGCAATTCAGGCCATCGATGAGGCTCCTGCTAAAAGCAGGCGGAGATCTACTTAACATGCAAAAGTCTGGCCCGATGATTTCATTGACACAGTGGCCTAACATTAACGTCAAGCCGGAGGTGTCCCGCACCATGGCAGGAGGAACCGATTGGCCAGAAGAGGCCAAGGTAAGTTTAAAAAATGTCCTTCTCTTTGAACACCTTGTTTGCCTGGAGGAGCAGGAGTGCTCACCTTAAGGCCCCTCAAGAAGTCCTTAGGCTTCCCCTGTTCACAATGGAGTCTGCAGCCCCGGTCTCCCCCCGATTGTGCAGGAAACTGCCCCCCGCCCCCGATCCCCGATTGTGCAGGAACCGCACCACTCCCACAGCCAACTCCCCCACCCCCCGATCGCGATCCCAAATTGCCCTGGAACCCCTCCTCCCACTGACTGCCGGGCACTGTTCCCGCTGGTCCTGTTCCCACTGCTCCCCGGCTGCGGCCTCCTGCGGCCAAATTACCTCTCCCACCCACCGGCCAGGTAATGAATCTGGCCAGGCGTTGGACAGGACTCATTAAGATCAGCAGGGCCCCCATGTCCTCGAGCTCTCCGGGTGTGTTGCCTGCTATCAGGCACCCGCGTACCTTTCCTGCCCCCCCACCCCCGTACAAATTGAGGCCTAGGTGTTATGGTACGAGGTATAATGGAGTTACTAATGTTAGCAAAGCTTAACATTGAAAACCCTAATGTGGAGATGCCGGTGATGGACTGGGGTTGACAATTGTAAACAATTTTACAACACCAAGTTATAGTCCAACAATTTTATTTGAAATTCACAAGCTTTCGGAGGCTTCCTCCTTCCTCAGGTGAATGTGGAAATGAAGTCCTCAAACCCTTCGCATTTATAAATCACAGAACAATACCTGGTGATTACAGAAAGTCTTTCCAACTGCCCGTTGCCAAGGCAATCACAGTGTGCAGACAGAGAGGTGTTACCTACAAGGCCACCGAATATACAAACAACCAAAAAAAAAACAGAGAGAGAGGCAGAAACATAGAAACATCCGGAAGGAAGAGAAAGACAGCAAATGACCCGTTATATTAAAAACAGATAACATTTGTTCGCTGGTGGGGTAACGTGTAGCGTGACATGAACCCAAGATCCCGGTTGAGGCCGTCCTCATGGGTGCGGAACTTGGCTATCAATTTCTGCTCGACGATTTTGCGTTGTCGTGTGTCTCGAAGGCCGCCTTGGAGTATGCTTGACTGCTGAAGTGTTCCCCGACTGGGAGGGAACCCTCCTGTCTGGCAATTGTTGCGCGGTGTCCGATAGCCAAGTTCCGCACCCATGAGGACGGCCTCAACCGGGATCTTGGGTTCATGTCACGCTACACGTTACCCCACCAGCGAACAAATGTTATCTGTTTTTAATATAACGGGTCATTTGCTGTCTTTCTCTTCCTTCCGGATGTTTCTATGTTTCTGCCTCTCTCTCTGTTTTTTTTTTGGTTGTTTGTATATTCGGTGGCCTTGTAGGTAACACCTCTCTGTCTGCACACTGTGATTGCCTTGGCAACGGGCAGTTGGAAAGACTTTCTGTAATCACCAGGTATTGTTCTGTGATTTATAAATGCGAAGGGTTCGAGGATTTCATTTCCACATTCACCTGAGGAAGGAGGAAGCCTCCGAAAGCTTGTGAATTTCAAATAAAATTGTTGGACTATAACTTGGTGTTGTAAAATTGTTTACAATTGAAAACCCTAAGACAGAGCCACCTGCAGGCGTAACAGGTATTGCAGATAGATGTGGACACTTTTATAATGGGATTATCCATATGAGTTTTCATTACATTTTACAACGGAATGTTGTGTCCCAGCTACCATTTTTAATATACAATAGAAAAAATATAATAGATTTGCACCTTACCCACCTGGCAGAGACCAAGCGGGTGGGCAGTTAAAATGCCCCGGGTTACTTACCTGCTGGAAAGCCGCCAGGATCTCACCAACCGTTATTTTTACTCAGGCTTCTGGACAGGTGGCTAACCGCCCACCCAAAACCGGTGGGGTCTTTCTTTAAATGTGCAGATGGGGGTCTGTTGCCATCATGGGGCCCCGACTGCGATGTTAACTCAGGTCAGAGCGGCTAGCCGCAGGCTGAAGAGAGTTCGGACCTTCCGGGAAGATGAGGAAGCCCTACAGGGAAAATCATGGCCTCCCCTGTCTCAGGTTCCCTCGCTTTCCTCCTGCAAGACCCTCCAGAAACCCTCTTCCCCACACGAACCTTAATACAAATTTTCCTGAGACCAGCAGTCGCTTTCCGTCCACCCTTGGGGAAACCCCTGGAAGTAACTGCAGCACAAAGTGGGCAGAGAACTAGCATCATGGGTTTCCTCTTTCCTCTGCTTTCGATCCAGGAATTACTCATCTCCTGGGCACAAAGCATAGGAAAATTGTCCCCAGCATTTCCTCCATGCTCTTTAAATTCTCATCAGTATAGTTGCCTATATATGAACGCAAACATTTAATTTCATTAGCAAACTGCAAGCACTCACATCGTTCTCAAATTGGGGCAGAGCAGAGTTCTCTGCATGCACATTTAAACACATGCACATTTGTCCTGCTCATTGACCAGTACTTTGTTTTTTCTATAAAAAAGGAGCTGACCACTTTTAATTTTCTAAACTTTAAAATTTTAAATTTGGCTTTGCACCAGGTACAGCTGCAGAAATTGCTGTAGAGCCAAAGCAGCATAAGACTGTCTCCTACTGGTGGTCTCACAGCCAGTGCCAAATGTTGGTTTAGCTGCAGCGATACTACATCTTAAATCTGAACAATAAATCTACCTCATTAAGTTGCATCTCACAGTTTGAGCTTGAATATTGAGGTTAAGGTTTATTAGCCCTTGGAATACTATAGCAGCTCGGGAGGGGGGAGGGAGAGAACTGGTGCTCCACTTCACTTCAGTAACCTGGCTGAGATTGGATGCTCACCATGTAGGGAGCTGCTGAAACGAAACCATGTCCTACAATTCAGACATGGCACAGCTTGATAATACACAAACGTACTACACCACTGGACATCCCAGTCATGTTAAATAAACACATTAAGGGGTTTCTGTAACAGTAACAAAACAATCACCAGGGTTACAAACAGTTATTTTATGTTGAAAATGCCATTAAGGAAGAAAGGCTTTCTGGTTACGCACTATAGTTGTCACCTAGACATTTTTGGAATGGCAATTTTGCAGCTGTTATGATGGGAAATGTGTCATTTGAAAGCTGCAAAGAAAATTTAGCATTCAAAAGCCAGCCCTTAAATCTGCATGAGATGCAGTTTTAATTATTTTACTGTGTACTCAGCCTCATAGGCAATCCATGACTAAATTTAGTAAACCATTTGCACTTTAAAAAGAGCATTCTGTTACAAATAGGTTCCCTGATGCTAACATTGCTATTATAGCAATTTGGAAGCAAATCTCAAGCATAATTGAACAGTGTCAATGTGTGTTGCTGTGACAACTGTTGCATTTGGAACCAATTGTAAAACAAATCCTGATGATCCATATTTTTTGCCCATCGGTCTACTAGAACAAGTGCAATAGTGTGGTGATGACAGCTGGTACGAAGCCACAATGAGGCGATTACGCTGGCACAGTAACTGTTTCAACCGCCTTGGCAGTTCTGAATTCAGTGGGAGCAGAATAAGAACCGTCTTGCATCTAACACATTTCCATCACACTTCAGATATCACACTTCAAGCATAATACTTCAAAGTGTAAAAAGTATTAAAAAGAGAAAGAAATTGGGCCATAATTTGCTGTAGCAGGGCATCTAACGTCTTCTGCCGTTAGTTAGACTTGCCCTTGCACGTTTAGGTTTTAAAAATTTTTGCGTGGCAAGTTGCTGAAAGTGTGAGGTGATAGAGGGAAACAGGGCATGTGGGACCCGAGTGAACAGGGCAAGCAGCTGTGTATCTCCTTAACCAATCAGACTGAACGATTGTGAAATTAACGCAAGGACTGAGAAGGAAGTGTAAATTAGAGTGGGTGAATTCAATGTCAAATCAGGTACAGAAAGAGAAATAAAGAGGGAAAGACTGATTGGATTAAAAGAGAGACAGAAAGGAAAAGTAAATTTTTCTTAAGAAATTTGAATTTTACATTTTTAAATCTCCAACAACAATTAAAACCCGAAAGAATGAGACTCCATACTTGTAATAGTTATTTTTTAGTGCCAGAGAGGTTGATTGGCAGTAATTAACACTTATCACATCATTAAAAGGGTACTTAGATTGGAATGGACAAAACTTAATTTTCTGTAGCGAGTTTAATTTGTATCTATCGCAAAAATACAACAACTTCATGCCATTCAATGCATTTCAATGGTGAGGCAGAGAGCAAGATGCCGTTTTTGTGAAGTGAATGGCCGAGCGACGCAACTCGGACAGCAACTTCTGGATTTCTGCTTTTCACTTACTTCCTTTAAACCCATATTTGATTTAATAATGAGTAATGAGCCAGATTTAGTTAACAGCCTAATGGTGCATGAACATTTATCTAATAGCGATCATAATATGATCAAGTTCAACGTTGTGTTTGAAAGGGAGAAACCCGTATCAGGTAAATTTAGGTAAGACCGACTTCAATGGGATGAGACAGAGACTGTCCACAGTAAACTGGGCAAATCTGTTAATGGGTAAAACGATAGAAGATCAGTGGAAGGTGTTCAAAAAAGAATTTAATGTGATACAGAACCAGTTTATACCCCAAGGGGCAAAAGCTCTACTTGCCAGAAAAAACAGCCACAGGCGATAAAAGAGGTAAGGGACAACATAAAACTAAAAGAAAAAGCATACAAAATTGCAAAAAAAAGCACAGATCCTGGCGACTGGGAGAGATACAAAGAACAGCAAAGGGTGACAAAACAGACAGTAAGAGCTACAAAAAGGGAGAACAAAAAGAAACTTGCAAGGGATATCAAAATCACCACAAAAAAATTTTACAATTCTATTAGGAAAAAGAGGGTGGTCATGAGCAGTGTGGGCCCCTTAAAAACTGATAATGGTGATATTGCAAATGAAAATAAGGAAATGGCAGATATGTTAAATAATTACTTTGTTTCAGAGTTCACAGTACAGGAAGAGGATAGCATGCCAGATACCCCAAGGAAACTAATTTTGAATCAGGGACGGGGACTCACCATAATTAACGTTAGCAAATTAAAAGTAATGAAGGAATAACGGCATTAAAGAGTGACAAATCCCCAGGACCAGATGGTTTCCATCCCAGGGTTTAATAGAAGTAGGTGAGAATATTGCAGAAGCTCTAACTATGATCTTCCAAAGTTTTCTCAATTCAAGAACCGTTCCTTTAGATTGGAAAATTGCACGTCACTCCACTATTTAAGAAAGGTGATAGGGGGAAACCAGAGATTTATAGACCATTTAGCTTAATATCTGTTGTCAGGAAATTACTAGAGTCTACAATTAAGGATAGAGTGACTGAACACTGTGAAAATTTTCAGCTGATCAGAGAGAGCCAGCATGGATTTGTAAAGGGTAGGTCATGCCTGACGAATCTGATTGAATTTTTTGAAGAGGTGACTGAAGTAATGGACAAGGGAATGTCTATGGATGTTGTTCATATGGACTTCCAGAAGGTATTCGATATAGTCTTGCATAAGAGACTGTTAGCTAAAGTTGAAGCTCATGGAATTGGGGGCAAATTATTGACCTGGTTAGGACAGGGGACAGAGAGTAGGGATAATGGGCAGGTACTCAAATTGGCAGGATGTGACTAGTGGTGTCCCACAGGGATTTGTGTTGCGGCCTCAACTGTTCACTGTATTTATTAATGACTTAGATGATGGGATAGAGAGCCACATATCCAAGTTTGCCGATGACACAAAGATAGGCAGCATTGTAAGCAGTGTAGATGGAACCATAAAATTACAGAGCAATATTAATAGATTAAGTGAATGGGGAAAACTGTGGCAAATGGTTTTCAGTGTAGGCAAGTATGAGGTCATGGACCTGAAAAGGATAGTTCAATGTACTTTCTAAATGGTGAAAACTCAAAACAATGGAGGTCCAAAGGGCCTTATGGGTCCATGTACATAGATCATTAAAATGTCATGGACAGGTATGGAAAATAATCAAAAAGGCCAATGGAATTCTGGCCTTTATATCTAGAGGACTGGAATACAAGGGGGTAGAAGTTATGCTACAGCTATACAAAGCCCTGATTAGACCACACCTGGAGTACTGTGTTCAGTTCTGGGCACCGCACCTTAGGAACAATGTATGGGCCTTGGAGGGAGTGCAACGTAGATTTACTGGAATGATACCTGGACTCCATGGGTTAAATTACGAGGAGAGATTACACAAACTAGGGTTGCATTCTCTGGAATTTAGAAGATTAAGGGGTGATTTGATCGAAGTTTTCAAGATATTAAGGGGAACTGATAGGGTAGATAGGAAGAAACTATTTCCGCTAGTTGGGGAGTCTAGGACTTGGGAACATAGTCTAAAAATTAGAGACAGGACTTTCAGGAGTGAAGTTAGGAAATACTTCTATATGCAAAGGGTGGTAGAAGTTTGGAACTCTCTTCCACAAACAGATGCTAGCTCAATTGTTAATTTTAAACCAAAGGTATTAAGGGATATGGGGCTAAGGCGGATATAAGTCACAGATCAGCCATGATCTCATTGAATGGTGGAACAGGCTCGAGGGGCTAAATGGCCTACTCCTGTTCCTATGTTCCTTATAAAACAGCAGATCATCTAACTTACTGTGTGCAACTTTACAGGAGAAAAAATGATAAGTATACTAAATAACAAAACTGAGCAATGTGGGCAACTTTGGGTTCACTGTCTTATGGAAGCTGAAACTGAAAATATTTTCTCTCTTGAACTCTGAGAATCTAAGCAGCCGACAGACGCAGCTCACCAGTTGAGAAGGACAGGAAATTAACCGGCTGCTACTCAGAGGCAAGTGACAGTCCGAGCCTAGAGGGAGGGGAGGAGACATTCCTGCACCTCCTGGTCCCACAAAAATGGTAAACAGGAAATGGTTTTGGAACGGTTTTTGAGTGGCCTCCAGTGGTCTCTTTAAGGATCGCTGGTTAGGCCATTCAATGCTGATACAAATGGGCGGAGTATGTGCAGCATACACTCTGCCCACTTGCACCTCAAAATTGTAACTAGAGTCCTAGATATGTCATTGAACTGATTTGCACATTAAAAATAGCCTCCCGTCTGAAACAGGCAGGTGCTCTGGCTGCCCGTCTAAAGGCTTCTACCAAGATGACAGCTGCGGGAGCGCCATTTAAATGGGGCGGTAAGTGACCCAATGCCATTTTCAGGCTGTTACCACCTGTTCATGCTGAGCAGCCACAGTTAAATTCAGTCCCGTTGTGCTTTATCAGGTTTCCACACACGCACTGTCTGACTGCAGCTTGCAGTGGTGTGTATTCCAGCGTGTAGCTAGAAAAATAAAACATTTTATGTCTTTTAGAGGGGGGAGAAAGCATAGCAGAACTCAATTGATTTTCTTGTTTATTCAGAGATCAATTATTTCCTGGTGGTAGTGTTATTAACTTCATAGATGAATTGGAATCACTTTCCAAACATAGGAAAAGAGCTTTCTTTTATTTTTTCATTGTTGTACATTGTGCTGAAAATGTTTTAGATTTTCAAATAATTTAGTTTTTTAAATTTCTTGGAGGTTTTCTTTGACATACGTTTTGCCACAGTTTACCAGCTGTGCTGTTATGCACTATCAGGCTTGACATCCAGAAAGAATTATAAGGCCACTTATAACAACATAAAGAATGGTTTTGCGGTAGTCATCCACAATAATGTGTTTCTAAGCATGATGCGTAACTATATTTCAAACGGGTGACACTATCAATCAATCCAGTGAAAAAAACTGTAATCAAGAATCTTTAGAACATATGGTTTGCCATCACGCACTGGCCATGATGGCATTCGTCCTCCCAGCAATGATCCAGTAATTACATTTATACATTGTTTAATTATTCACAGATTTAATCAATGAAGCCTTTTCTTTAAATAGGGAAATACCGTACCATAAATGTTGAATACAGCATTTATTCAGTGAGCAAGCTGACCTCCATAACTCACAAGTGATGAGGTTGTGAGCAGGTTATGCTCATAAGGAGGTAATCATCCTATTAGCTCATGGTCATATTTATCCTACATAACTGGCTGATTGTAAATGGAATTATAAATACACTAGGCCATTTCTCATGTCATTATTTATGGGTTGAAAGAACAGGAGTGGGCAAGTGTGCATGCTCGATCGATCGAATTCTAATGGTGGGAGAAAAAAAATGAGAGATTGATATGGAGAAGACTAAGACCACAGAATAACAACAGTGAAAATGAGCAATGGTTAAAAAAAATAAATAACAGAAGTTTTTGGTTAACTCACATTAGTGTGAATGTGCAGAAGATGCACGAGGTATGTAAGGGAAAGAAGTGAGGACCGAAGGACAGTGGAAGCTGCAGGCAAAGATCAAAAAAAAGTCCCAGGCTCCCATGAATTAGTGGAAATCACTCACACTCACACTCCTGTGCAGTACTCCCTTACCCTAATGACATGGATCCAGAAACCCACAGGGGTGGGATCCCGACAGTTATGCTAGGATTGCGTACATCACTGAATGCCAGAGTTTGCAGGGCCAGTGGGAGCAGCATTGAGGACTGGGCCTTCAGTAGTTTTTGCGGAGCATCTGCAGCATTCCTCTGGCTGAAGACCACGGAAATGCCGGCATAAGAGGCTGGCCCGGGTGAGGGCGAGTTCTGGGTGCCCCTGGAAGAACAATCTGAGTGTGCCCACTGCCCCCTTATACTAAAAAATATCCAGCCCTCCCCTCATCTTCAGAGATCCAAGCTGTGAATCTGGCCTGAACTCCCAGGTGTTCCTCACACTTGCCGGTTTTGGCCAGATACACCTGGTGAGACCGGGCATACCTGCACTGATACTTTCTCGGGTCTCCACTGAAAGCTGTGGTGTAGGAACTCCTGATTGAGGAAGTCCTTGCCCGTGACCATGCACCGTGTTCCCCACCCCCCCAACTTACACTGATGGAGTGAGAGGGGCTCTACCCGCACAAGGTCATCTCAAAAACTCTGCCTTAAGGTCAGGACCTGGCATATCTTTGCCACTGTCACGTTTGGGTTAATTCTGGCAGATTTCCAGTGTAACTGGGAATCTGATGGAATGGCCAAGTAATTTCAGGGCCATAGTTTCATTATTTAAATAAGAAATTATGTCGTAGACAAGAGTTATACAAGATGAAACGAAAAAACGTGCAGGGCTACGGGGATAGGGCGGGGGAGTGGGACTAGCTGGATTGCTCGTGCTCACTGATGCTCAGATTGGGTTCAGCCAGGATCGCTCGGCTCCAGACCTCATTACAGCCAAACATGGACAAAAGAGCTGAATTCCAGAAGTGAGGTGAGAGTGACTGTCCTTGATATCAAGGCAGCATTTGACCGAATGTGGCACCAAGGAGCCCTAGTAAAATTGAAGTCAATGGAAATCAGGGGAAAACTCTCCAGTGGCTGGAGTCATACCTAGCACAAAGGAAGATGGTAGTGGTTGTTGGAGGCCAATTATCTCAGCCCAGGACACTGCTGCAGGAGTTCCTCAGGGCAGTGTCCTAGGCTCAACCATCTTCAGCTGCTTCATCAATGATTTTCGCTCCATCCTAAGGTCAGAAATAGGGATGTTCGCTGATGATTAAGTGTTCAGTTCCATTCGCAACCCCTCAGATAATGAAGCAGTCCGTGCCCGCATGCAGCAAGACCTGGACAATATCCAGGCTTCGGCTAATAAGTGGCAAGTAATATTCGCGCCAGACAAGTGCCATGCAATGACCATCTTTAACAAGAGAGAGTCTAACCACCTCCCTTTGTCATTCAACGGCGTTACCATCGCCGAATCCCCCACCATTAACATCCTGGGGGTCACCATTGACCAGAAACTTAACTGGGCCAGCCATATAAATACTGTGGCTACAAGAGCAGGTCAAAGGCTGGGTATTCTGTGACGAGTAACTCACCTCCTGACTCCCCAAAGCCTTTCCACCATCTACAAGGCACAAGTCAGGAATGTGATGGAACACTCTCTACTTGCTTGGATGAGTGCAGCTCCAACAACACTCAAGAAGCTCGACATCATCCAGGACAAAGCAGCCCGCTTGATTGGCACCCCATCCACCACCCTAAACATTCACTCCCTTCACCACCGGCGCACTGTGGCTGCAGTGTGTACCATCTACAGGATGCACTGCAGCAACTCGCCAAGGCTTCTTCGATAGCACCTCCCAAACCTACGACCTCTACCACCTAGAAGGACAAGGGCAGCAGGCACATGGGAACAACACCACCTGCACATTCCCCTCCAAGTCACACACCATCCCGACTTGGAAATATATCGCCTTTCCTTCATCGTTGCTGGGTCAAAATCCTGGAACTCCCTACCTAACAGCACTGTGGGAGAACCTTCACCACATGGACTGCAGCAGTTCAAGAGGGCAGCTCACCACCACCTTCTCAAGGGCAATTAGGGATGGGCAATAAATGCTGGCCTGGCCAGCGACCACATCCCATGAACGAATAAAATAGAACCAGCGCGGACTCGATGGGCAGAATGGCCTCCTTCCGTGTTGTAACCTTTCTATGATTCTATGTAACATGCTTGGGAGGGACAGATTGTCTTTGGACCTATGGTTCCCAAAGTTTTCCACCACTAGGAGTTTCCTCACCTCATGTCTGGATCTGTTGTAAACTAATTGATAGAGGTTGATAGCCATGATTAGTCAACAACTTGATCAACGTTGTATCATGCAACTACCAGGATGGTAAAAAGCAAGCTAGATGGACCTTGTTCTTTTTTCATCTAGCAATGTCTATGTTCCTAAGAGGTTTATGTCTGTGTGGCATCTTTTACATGTAATTATTTGCAGTAGAAAATATCAGGACAACTTAAGTAGCCTAAATAAGTATGGAACAGTCTGACAGTTAGTCTCACAGTAATTAAGTGAAAAGAAGTATGTGTAAAGTATTGAGAAGAATGATTTCATCATGGGGCTTTAGTTCTTCTTTGGACATGGAAAAGCTTCCTGTGCAGGCAAAGACTGTGCAGCAACATTGAGCTCATGCTGTAGTTTCACTACCTTTGTCGTGACTCCCCTGTGTAATTTCTTTCATAACATTCTTTAAATGTTGCTATGGGTAGCTTATGATAACATCTCATGAATTTGCTCAATGAACTATGGTGCGTTATTAGAGACAATTATAGTGCTCTATAACTGCTTCCATGAAGATTTCAGCATATGACAAAAAATGTATCTTTTTTTTTATTCGTTCATGGGATGTGGGCGTCGCTGGCAAGGCCGGCATTTATTGCCCATCCCTAATTGCCCTCGAGAAGGTGGTGGTGAGCCGCCTTCTTGAACCACTGCAGTCCGTGTGGTGAAGGTTCTCCCACAGTGCTGTTAGGAAGGGAGTTCCAGGATTTTGACCCAGCGACGATTATTAGATGGTATGGAAGTGCCATGTTATTTGCCATTCACAAACAACTGCAATATTCTGCTGCAATCAAGTTGACTAATACTGACTTAATATATCTTTACTACTCTAACAGCAGTTCTGAGCACTCAATATTTAAAGAGATTGTTGTTAAAATAGAACGAATGCCAATTAATCGTTTTCTTAAATGTAATCGCAATTCAAGACCCTAAGACAATTTTAAGAACTATTAGCAATTTGTTGTTGTATATCTGCACCTAACATATCAGTGGGGGCTCTCCCGATCTCCAGCCATAAATACCAGAGTGAAAGGTTATAACTATCTGGAAAGACTGAACAGGCTGGGGCTCTTTTCTCTAGAAAAGCGAAGACTGAGAGGTGACTTAATAGAGGTCTTTAAAATTATGAAAGGGTTTGATAGGTTAGACGTAGAGAAGATGGGGGAATAAAATTGGATAAGGGCCATTTTTGGGCACGGGTAGCGTGATGCGCTATTACCCCACGCCCAGTGACTCCTGCGCAGGGAGGATGCGAGTTTCAGCCGGCCTGAGTACTGAGCTGCAATCAGTGTTCCATTCCAGGCCTTGCACGTGGAATCAATGCAATTCGTACTTTCCACCAGCAGGGGGAGCCCAATCTCTTAAAGGGAGGATGTTTCTTAGAAATCTCTTAAAGGTAGCTGGTGCGAATTATTTGCTAAAAGAACAGTCTACTGTCTGCACAGAGATCAGATATCACACACGTAAAACACAGATGCAGGTCCCATCCCTATGTTTACACACTGATGAGTTATGTTAAAACATTGAATAAAGGTTGTGCACTACTAAATCCCACATCCTCCAGTCTGCACGCCAGACCTCACCAATCTGCCGATCTGAGTTGGTTCCAGGCCTGCGAGAGTGCATGCACCAAGGTTCTCTACTGATGCACTAGAGACCTTGGTGCAAGAGGTGGACAGAAGGGGGGGTCATCCTATATCCGCAGGGGTGGTGGGGTGGCGGGGGGGGGGCGCAAGAGACCCTCCAGACATATATCAAAAAGGCAGTGGGAGGCAGCAGGGAACGAAGTCAATGTGAGGCTCACAGCTTCATGAACATGGATGCAGTGCAGGGAGAAGTTCAATGCTTTTACATGAGTGGTCAAGGTGAGTGAGGTCAACTGTCAAGTGGCATCTCATACCAACTGCACCACACACTACATCCCCCATCACCCACATACCAACAAACTCTTTCCATCAGTACTCAATTCTTCCAACCAGGTGCTTACCACTGTTACAAGCTGCCCACCTACAACTCACAGGCCTCGCACACACTGGCAGCTATTCAACCATGACAGACACATCACCCAGACACACGTCCCGCTTTCTTGCAAGAGAAGGTGGCGCATATCAGGAGGCAGCAAGTGGCAGTGGCATTCCGACCATTGAGCCTGTTCCGCCATTCAATGAGATCATGCTGGACCTATGATCTAACTCTATATACCCGCCTTAGCCCCATAATCCGTAATACCCTTGGTTCACAGAAATCTATCAATCTCAGATTTAGAATTCACAATTGAACTAGCATCAACTGCCGTTTGCAGAAGTGTGTTCCAAATTTCTCCCACCCATTGTGTGTAGAAGCATTTCCTAACTTCACTCCTGCATGTCCTGGCTCTAAATGTTAGGCTATGTCCCCGCGTCCCAGTATTCAAGTCGAGGAGACCTCCAAAAATGGTTACAAATGTCTCAGTATCCAGAAGCAATAATCCAGCCACTAACCTGTAAATCCTGCATGTTCCCTTTAAATAGCACTGGTGGGGGCTCCTCCAGGCTCTCTAAGGCACATTCAGATGGTCGGGGTTAAGACTGTGTGTTGAGTTAAGCGTAAGTCCCAAAATGGTGTCTATCACTTTAAATCAGCGTTGCACACTGATTGTAGCCATTTTCTCCCTGCTTTACATGCTTCCAACGTTCCTTATCTGCGCCTGCACTAACTCCTATACCAAGATGGCATCTGGCGCATGTCACGCTGGAAACATGCATGCGCAGCTAAGATGCCATCTTGGATGTCGAAAAGGCCATGTAGCGCCGAAACAACAGGCGCTGCACGGCCCAATTTAGTGCCCAATGTTTCCACTTGTGAGGGAATCCAAAAATAGGGGCCATAAATACAAGATAATCACTGATAGATGCAATAAGGAATTCAGGAGAAATTCCTTTACTCAGAGAGTGGTGAGAATGTGGAACTCGCTACCAAATGGAGTGGTTGAGGCGAATAGCATAGATGCATTTAAGGGGAAGCTAGATAAGTGCATGAGGCAGAAAGGAAATAAAGGATTATAGGGACATAGGAATATAGGAACAGGAGTAGGCCATTCAGCCCCTCGAGCCTGCTCCGCCATGGCTGATCTGTGATCTAACTCCACATACCTGCCTTTGGCCCATATCCCTTAATACCTTTGGTTGCCAAAAAGCTATCTGTCTCAGATTTAAATTTAGCAATTGAGCTAGTATCAATTGCCGTTTGTGGAAGAGAGTTCCAAACTTCTACCACCCTTTGTGCGTAGAAATGTTTTCTAATCTCACTCCTGAAAGGTCTGGCTCTAATTTTTAGACTGTGCCCCCTACTCCTAAAATCCCCAACCAGCGGAAATAGTTTCTCTCTATCCACCCTATCTGTTCCCCTTAATATCTTATAAACTTCGATCAGATCACCCCTTAACCTTCTAAACTCTAGAGAATACAACCTCAATTTGTGTAATCTGTCCTCGTAACTTAACCCTTGAAGTCCGGATATCATTCTAGTAAACCTATGCTGCACTCCATCCAAGGCCAATATGTCCTTCTGATGGTGCGGTGCCCAGAACTGCTCACAGTACTTCAGGTGCGGTCTAACCAGGGTTTTGTATAGCTGCAGCATAACTTCTGCCCCCTTGTACTCCAGTCCTCCAGCTATAAAGGCCAGCATTCCATTAGCCTTATTGATTATTTTCTGCACCTGTTCATGACACTTCAATGATCCATGTACCTGAACCCCTAAGTCCCTTTGGACATCCACTGTTTTTAACTTTTTACCATTTAGAAAGTACCCTGTTCTATCCTTTTTTGATCCAAAGTGGATGACCTCACATTTGTCTACATTGAATTCCATTTGCCACAGTTTTGCCCATTCACCTAATCTATCAATATCCCTTTGTAATTTTATGTTTTCATCTACACCGCTTACAATGCCACCAATCTTTGTGTCATCGGCAAACATAGATATGAGACTTTCTATGCCTTCATCTAAGTCATTAATAAATATTGTGAATAATTAAGGCCCCAAGACAGATCCCTGCAGGACTCCACTAGTCACATCCTGCCAATGTGAGTACCTACCCATTATCCCTACTCTCTGTCGCCTTTCGTTCAGCCAACTTCCAAACCAAGTCCGTACTTTTCCCTTGATTCCATGGGCTTCTATCTTAGCTAACAGTCTCTTATGTGGGACTTTATCAAATGCCTTCTGGAAGTCCATATAAATAACATCCATTGACATTCCCCTGTCCATTACTTTAGTCACCTCTTCAAAAAATTCAATCATGTTTGTCAGGCACGACCTACCTTTCACAAATCCATGCTGGCTCTCTCTGATTAACTGAAAATTCTCGAGGTTTTCAGTCACCCTATCCTTAATTATAGACTCCAGCATTTTCCCCACAACAAACGTTAGGCTAACTGGTCTATAATTCCCTGGTTTCCCTTTCTCTCCTTTCTTAAAAAGCGGAGTGACATGTGCAATTTTCCAATCTAGAGGGACAGTTCCTGAATCTCGGGAACTTTGAAAGATTATAGTTAGGGCATATGTTGATGGGATTAGGTGAAGTAAGGTGGGAGGAGGCTCGAGTGGAGCATAAAAACAGGCATAGACCTGTTGAACTGAATGGTCTGTTTCTGTGCTGTAAAATTCAATGTATTTCTATGTAAAAGATTGGGACAATTCAATGAAAATTCTACCTATTCATGTCCGTTGTGGATCATTTAAGGTTTTTGTCACTTGAATGAATTTTGAATGAAGACTGTCAGGCTTCAAAATTCCTCTCCTATGCACCATTCACAGGCACATTAGCGATGGGGCCAAGACATGTGATGCCTCGTCTCCATGCCTTTTACATTGCCCTGGGATTTTCAGGGCTTCCTCTGAGGGGGCAGAGTCCTTGCAACAAATGCAGAAAAGGCCAGGAATGCAAATATGGCAGGAGAACACGTTCTAAGCATTCCCTCCTTCAATTTCCTCAAGATTCATAAGTGGCCTCCCTTTCCAAAAAGGAATGTATGAAAATGACGGACAGGAAAAGACCAGTTGATCCATCAAGCTTGCCCTATATTCATGATGGCTGAAGCATCATGACTAGACACTTCCTAAACCCCCCCTCCCTTCCCCCGCAGCCATACAATCTTCTGGGAGAGCCAAAAAACCAGGGCCAATAAGGTGAGCAAAACAGTCCAAGAGATTACATTAATCGAGACCCATCAGATGCTCCAGACCCTGTGGTTACTGTTAGAGCTCATGGTAGGGTTCCCCTAGTCCTCACTTTCCACCCCACCAGCCTTCACGTTCAACGGATCATCCTCTGCCATTTCCACCACCTCCAGCGCGATGCCACCATCAAATACATCTTTCCCCTCCCCTCCACTTTCAGCACTCCGAAAGGACCGTTCCCTCCGCAACACCCTGGTCCATTCTTCCCTCACCCCGAACACCTGTTCCCCTTCCCCTGACACCTTTCCATGCAACACTTGCCCTCTCACCTCCTCTTTTCCCAACGACCAGGGCCCCAAACACACCTTCCAAGTGAAACAGCGGTTTACTTGTACTTCTTTCAATTTACTATACTGTATTCAATGCTCACAATGCGGTCTCCTCTACAATGGGGAGACCAAATGCAGATTGGGTGATCAATTTTCCGAACACCTCCATTCAGTCCGCAAGTGTGATCCTGAGCTTCTGTTTGTTTGCCACTTTAATTCTCCATCCCACTCCCACTCTGACCTCTCTGTCCTCGGCCCTGTACACTGTTCCAATGAAGCTCAATGCAAGCTCGAGGAACAGCACCTCATCTTTCTATTTGGCACTTTACAACCTTCTGGCCTTAAAACTATTTAAAAATTTTAGATCTTAACCACTGCCCCTATTTTCTCTCGGACAGCAAGCGCTTGTAATGGAGGATGGCTGGGAGTGGAGGGGGTTTGGGCTGGTACTTGGGATGGGGGACCCCCTATTGGTACACAGTTGATGGGTGGTCTGCATCCCCGGGGTCTACCTAAGTTTCTTCCACCACATTCCTGGGCCAGGGAACCTTCTCTGCTTTGCCAGTTTTTCCATGCTTCCCTTCCCCTCTGCTATTCTGCTATAACCATTTACACTTCCTCTGGACCCATCTTTAGTTTCTTTAGTTGTCCCACTATCACCCTCTTCTGCTTTGCACCATCATCCCTTTTGTCATTTAATTACTCCTCCCATCCACCCTATCACTGACTTCTCCCTTTTGTTCTGTCCCTTCCCTCCTTTCCCTGGCTCTATATTTGCTTATTAACTGTTAAATCTCGAACATCGTCCAGTCCTGATGAAAGGTCATCGACCTGAATCTGTTTCTCTCTCCACAGATGCTGCCTGACCCGCTGAGTATTTCCAGCATTTTCTGATTTTATTTCACATTTGCAGCTTCCGCAGGATTTCGCTTTTGTTTTTGCGGCTACTGTTTTTGGACACCAGCCAGAAAGCCTGGTGACAGGCCTCAGCAGCAGTTAAATTCAGTCACCCCTGATTCTAGTAACAGGCACCTGCCAGGAAGTGGGCTTGCATCGGGGGCACATGGGGGCCATGTTAATGACCTGAACCCCCAAATCCAGATCGGCTCAGATCGGACGAAGTACTCTGTGCCTTATTAGCGCCCCAGCAGAGGGAGGAGAGAGATACTGGGCCATTTGAATTTTCCAAGCAAAAACAAAGCAATATAAAACCATATCATTTTAATTGCATGCTTGGCTCCAGTATTACTGACACAGTATTACTCCCTTACTGATCATACACAAATATACATCAAGAATTCCAAAGACCTTCCTGCAACTTGCTTGCTTTTGTAATCTGCGTGCCTGAGACCCTGAAGATTAGCAGATTTCCATTTGGTTGTCACAGACCATGATCACAGTTCTTGTTCTCTGTTATATTTCCTCCTGTTTTTGCTTAGTAGATTCCATACGGTTTAGTGCACTAAAAGTAGGCAAAATTAGGAAACTTGTGATATTTTATTAAATATTAAAAGCATGTAATTGTTCACCTGATTGATTTTGTCAGATTATCACCTAGAAATTCGATGGGGCTCGTTTTTTAGGCACTAAAACAGCACCTAAGCCTTCAATATGGCGGGCAGGAAGTGCATGCTCATTATGAGCTGCAAGTGCGCTGCCCGCCTTATTGGTGTAGGCAAAGAAATAGGCTTAAAGGGGCCTCACGCCTTTTCAAGGCCCCTTTGCAATACTGATTTGCCCAGCAGGCCTGCGTGAACTGGGCGCAGGGAACGATCCATGTATGTGAATGGATAGGCCTGAGGCGCATCTACTAGCCTCATTATTATCGAACAGGGGAGCTGCACACACCTAAAGGGTGTCAACAGGCAGCTCACCAGACAAAAGGCTTTGAAGATTGGGCTGCTGCATCGCCGGCAGTGGCCCTCAGGTAAGAACATAGGAACACAAGCAATAGGAGCAGGCGTAGGCCATAAGGCCCCTCAAGCCTGCTCCGCCATTCAATAGATGATGACTGATCTTCAACCTCAACTCCACTTTCCTGCCCAATCTCCATATCCTTTGATTCCCCTAGAGTCCAAAAATATATCTATCTCAGCCTTGAATATACTCAATGACTTTTCATCCACAGCCCTCTGGGGTAGAGAATTACAAAGGTTCACAACCCTCTGAGTGAAGAAATTCCTCCTCATCTCAGTCTTAAATGGCTGACTCCTTATCCTGCGACTATGCCCTCGAGTTCTAGACCCTCCAGCCAGGGGAAACAACCTCTCAGCCTCTACCTTGTCAAGCCCCCTCAGAATCTTATATTTTTTATTGAGATCACCTCTCATTCTTCTAAACTCCAGAGAGTATAGGCACATTCTACTCAACCTCCCCTCATAGGACAACCCTCACATCCCAGGAATTAATTTAGTGAACCTTCGTTGCACCGCCTCTAAGGCAAGTGTATCCTTCCTTAGATAACGAGACCAAAACTATAGGCAATACTCTAAGTGAGGTTTCACCAAAGCCCTGTACAATTGTAGTGAGACTTCCTTACTCTTGTACTCCAACCCCCTTGCAATAAAGGCCAACATTCCATTTGCCTTCCTAATTGCTTGCTGTACTTGCATGCTAACCTTTTGTGTTTCTTGTACGAGGACACCATCATTTAATAGTTTCTCACCATTTAAGAAATATTCTGTTTTTCTATTCTTCCTACCAAAGTGAATAATCTCACATTTCTCCACATTATACTCCATCTGCCACCTTCTTGCCCACACACTTAACCTGTCTATATCCCTTTGCAGATTCTTTGCGTCCTCCTCACAGCTTATTTTCCACCTAGCTTTGTATCGTTAGCAAACTTGGATGCATTACACTCAATCCCTTCATCCAAGTCATTAATGCAGATTGTAAATAGCTGAGGCCCAAGCACCGATCCTTGCAGTACCCGACTAGTTACAGCCTGCTAACCTGAAAATGACCCGTTCATCCTTACTCTCTGTTTTCTGTCCTTTAACCAATCCTCTATCCATGCTAATATATTACCCCCAACACCATGAGCCCTTATCTTGTGTAACAACCTTTTGTGTGGCACCGTATTGAATACTTTCTGAAAATCCAAATATACCAAATCCACTCATTCTCCTTTATCTATCTTGCTAATTTCATCCTCAAAAGACTCCAGTAGATTTGTTAAACATGATTTCCCTTTCCTATGTGCCCGTTACCATGTCCTTAATAATAGATTTCAGCATTTCCCTGATTTCTGATGTTAGGCTAATTGGCCTGTCGTTCCCTGTTCTCTCCCTCCCTCCTTTCTTGAAGAGCGGAGTTACATTTGCTACCTTTCAATCCGCTTGGGCCGTTCTAGAATCTAGGGAATTTTGGAGTATCTTGAATTTTGGAAGAAGGGGGAAAAGTTGGATAAGGGTCCGTTCTGGGCGATAGTAGCGCGCCACCCCACTCCCAACGGATCCTACGCAGGCAGCACGTGAACTTCGTGCTGCCTGCTACTTACCCTGAAATCTCCGTGCAGCAAGCCTCGCTGCTGAGAGGCTGCACGGAGAATGAGGAAGTGGGGCGTGAACAGCGCATGCCATCAGCTGCCTGCACTACTTAAAAGGTGCAGGCACATTTCCAATGGCAGATACATAGCCAAGGAGGAGAATGGAGAATGGCATCACGAGTAGCTGCTGCACCAGCAAGGCAGCGGGCACCAAGATTCTCCGACAATGCTCTGGAGGCCCTAGTGGAAGGTGTGGACCAGCGGAGGGCAGCCATGTACCCGCAGGGTGGCCGGAGACCATCTAGACTACAGCTGCGTAGGCATTGGCAGGCCGTGGCACAGGAGGTGAATGCGAGGAGCATTGCACCACACACGTGGGTGCAGTGCCGCAAGAAGTTTAATGATTTGACACAAGTGGTCAAGGTGAGTGAATGCAAGTGCCAAGTGGCACATGCTACCACCTACACCAATACTCCATGCACGACACCTCCCATCACCCACTCACCCACCAACAAACACTGCCCATCCATGCCCAATGCTGCACATAATACCATACTTGCAGGCCACAGAACCACTACTCAAGTCACACAAACTGGCAGCTATTCGACCATGACAGGCATATCACCCATACACCTTGCAGGACACTCACTGACACACTGTCCTCTGTCTTGCAGGAGAAGGTGGCGTATAATACCCTGCAGCAGGAGGGACCTGAGGCTCGATGGGATTGTCTACACGTTCTCACCCCCCTAGAGGAGACGGTGCTGCGGATCATTGGGTGGGCCGTCACTGCAGCCGTCACAACGTGCCGTGTGGAGGTCCCGGTCAAGGGGGTCTCTGCATATCTAATGCTCCTTCTCCTTTTCCACATCTCCCTCCTCCCATAATCTTTTTTGATTCACATACTACACATGCTGCCAGCACACACCTCTTACTTGTTCCTCTCCCCACTCCACAACTCAACCTGTTTCTCTTTGTCATTGCAGATACCCAAGAACACTTGGTGGCATCCGAGGAGGAGGAGGAGGAGGAGGAGGATCACTGAAGCGACACCGTCACTCGATCTGACACTTGCTTCCACCAGCTCAGAGACTGACACTGCGCGTCCTTTAGAGGTTAGGTTAGAGGAGGGATCGGCATGTGGTGAGACACCGAGCACAAGTGCACAGGAGCCGGGGCGGAGGGAACGGATACCACAGGAGCCAACTCACCGGAGGGCAAGGTCACTCACTAGTTCTGCTGCAGAGGAGTCAAATGAGGATTTCGATGGGCCAGGCTACAGAAGATGGCTGATGGGTGTACACCAACAAATGCTTGTTGCACTGGAAAGCCTGCCAGAAAGCCTGCGCACAATGAGAAGGGGCATGGAGAAGTCCAGCTCCAACTTGGCACAGGGCTTTGCGCAAAGCTTGGGGCCCATCCTTTCCCACAAGGAACAGGTGGTCACCCCCATCAGTGCACCTGTGGAACCCACCATGATGCAGTGTCTGATGACTGATGTCACAGCATCCATTGCAGCACAAACATCTGCTATCCGAGGTCTGACTGCTGCATTTGCAGCTCAGACTGCTGCATTGGATGCTCAGACTGCTGCTATCGTAGCTCTGGGGACCACTGTCGAACGGGGCTTCCAGGGCATCACAGCACTCCAGCAATCTGTTCTCCAGTCGATCACCAGGAGTGCTGAGGCGCTGCCCCGGGAGAGTGGCAATGGCGCCATGGCAGTCGGACCTGCTGTCCTCTCTCAGGATGACAGCATTCCTGCTCCCACCCCTGCCACTCTGCCAGTGCCCCTGCTGTTGCCTGTCGGCCAGCCAGGTCAGACTGCTGCAGACCATGCTGAGATGGTGCAGTGTGAATCCGGGCCCTCCGGCCCAGAGCTGCTCGAGGTCGTCCTCCAAGGCCATCTGGACGTTCCTCCATTGAAAGCCAGCAGCCTTCCACCACCCATGCTCCAGCTACTGGGGAAGCACCTCATAGGAGCATTAGGATAGGTAAAGGCAGACGGACAACAGGCACTAATGGAATGCACAAGGGTGAATAGTTCTGTTATGTTTGCATATTTTCATTTATTAATCCATAAATGAGAGTTTGATTTGGCATTTGGCGATGGTTTTTATTCATGCAATGAGCTGAGAGGGACACCAATGTGCAATTTGATGGAGGGAAATTTGATTGTCTTGTGGGAGGGGAAAGATGGGGAATGTAGGACTGTTGGTGAGTTGGGGGATGTAGTTCCAATTATTGATAGCGGGCACGGATCAGGCGAGCACGCTCAGCCCTTGCAGACAAGGCGTGTGGTTCCTGCTGCAACCTTGCGTCTTCCTCCACCTCCTCTTCCGGCTCCACCCCTCCTCCTGCTCCTCCTCAGCCTCTTCCTCCTCCTGCTCCTCCGCCTCTTCCTCCTCAGCCTCAACCTCCACCTCTGACTCAGGGTCTTCTGCAATCATTCGTAGTAAAGGCTGGTCCCTCATGATAGCGAGGTTGTGCAGCATGCAGCAGACCACCATGAATCTGCCCACCCGCTCAGGGGAGTACTGCAGGGCTCCTCCAGACCGGTCTAGGCAGCGGAAGCGTTGTTTGAGGAGGCCTATGGTGTGCTCCATGATGTTGCTTGTGGCAGCATGGCTCTCATTACAGGCCTGCTGTGCACGTGTACGTGGATTCCTGACTGGTGTCATGAGCCAAGTCATGAGGGGATAGCCCTTGTCGTCCAGTAGCCTGCCTTTGACTTGCCGAGCCGGGTGAAAGATAGCTGGCACGCTGGACTGCCGCATGACGAAGGCGTCGTGACTGCTCCCAGGGTAGCGGGCATCGAGCTACAAGATGCGTGTGGTTGCACACCAGCTGCACGTTGAGGGAGTGGAAGACCTTTCGGTTGATGAAGACAGCCGAGTTGATGCGCGGCGCACGCAGGGCACGGAGGGCAATATGTGTGCAGTCCATGGTGAAGCCAGCAATGCAAGCAAACCCCCGTGCTCGCTCGTTCTGATTGTCTCTGTCGAGAGGAAAGGTGATTTTTTTTTTTATTCGTTCATGAGATGTGGGCATCGCTGGCGAGGCCGGCATTTATTGCCCATCCCTAATTGCCCTTGAGAAGGTGGTAGTGAGCCGCCTTCTTGAACCGCTGCAGTCCATGTGGTGAAGGTTCACCCACAGCGCTGTTAGGAAGGGAATTCCAGGATTTTGACCCAGCGACGATGAAGGAATAGTGATATATTTCCGAGTCGGGATGGTGTGTGACTTGGAGGGGAACATGCAGGTGGTGTTGTTCCCATGTACCTGCTGCTCTTGTCCTTCTAGGTGGTAGAGGTCGCGGGTTTGGGAGGTGCTGTCGAAGAAGCCTTGGCGAGTTGCTGCAGTGCATCCTGTGGATGGTACACACTGCAGCCACTGTGCCGGTGGTGAAGGGAGTGAATGTTTAGGGTGGTGGATGGGGTGCCAATCAAGCGGGCTGCTTTGTCCTGGATGGTGTCGAGCTTCTTGAGTGTTGTTGGAGCTGCACTCATCCAGGCAAGTGGAGAGTATTCCATCACACTCCTGACTTGTGCCTTGTAGATGGTAGAAGGGCTTTGGGGAGTCAGGAGGTGAGTCACTCGCCGCAGAATACCCAGCCTCTGGCCTGCTCTTGTAGCCACAGTATTTATATGGCTGGTCCAGTTAAGTTTCTGGTCAATGGTGACCCCCAGGATGTTGATGGTGGGGGATTCAGCGATGGTAATGCCATTGAATGTCAAGGGGAGGTGGTTAGACTCTCTCTTTTTGGAGATGGTCATTGCCTGGCACTTTTCTGGCGTGAATGTTACTTGCCACTTATGAGCCCAAGCCTGGATGTTGTCCAGGTCTTGCTGCATGCGGGCACAGACTGCTTCATTATCTGAGGGGTTGCGAATGGAACTGAACACTGTGCAATCATCAGCGAACATCCCCATTTCTGACCTTATGATGGAGGGAAGGTCATTGATGAAGCAGCTGAAGATGGTTGGGCCTGGGACACTGCCTTGAGGAACAGTGTAGTACAGTGCATCTGTGACCTCCCTTATGCAGCAGTGCACTGCATACTGAGAGATGTTGCACATGTCGCCAGCAGAGGCCTGAAATGCTCCTGAGCCGTAGAAATTCAGCGCCACAGTGACCTTCACAGCCACAGGCAATGCTGTCCTCGCCCTGCTCTGAGGCTGCAGTTGTGGCCATACCAGTTGACAGATCTCAGTGACGACTTCCTTGGTGAACCTCAGGCATCAGATGCAATCCTCCTTGGTCATGTTGAGATAAGAGAATTGATCCCTGAAGGTCCTCATTGGGTAGGGCCTCCTGCTCAGTGCCCTGCGCCTTCTCGTCCTCCGTCTCCTCGCAGCTTGACCTGCTGGGCGTGGCCTCTCTGCATGCTCCCAGTCATGCTGAATGCCCAATGGGAGCCCTAGCAGACTGCACATGGTTGGCAGGAATGTTGTTCCACCGGGGTTGTAACTTTCCGACCCGTAATGCAATAAGAATAGGGAGCTTCAAAAAACACATCCCACTCCTCCAGCAGCCAGAAGCAATAATCCAGCAACTAACCTGCAACACCTGCATGGCCCTTTAAACAGCGCTGGTGAGGGGTCCTTCAGGCACTGTAAGAAACGTTTAGATGGTCGGGGATAAGACTGTGTGTTGAGTTGAGCGTTAAGGTCCAAAATTGTGTGTATCACTTTGAATCAGCGTTGCACACTGATTGAAGCCATTTTCCCCCTACTAACTCCTATACCAAGATGGCATCTGGCGCACGTCACGCAGGAAACGTGCGTGTGCATCCAAGACGCCATCTTGGATGTCGGAGGGGCCGTGTAGCGCCGAAACAACGGGCGCTACACGGCCCAATTTAGCGGTCATAGTCTTTAAAGGGGACCGGGAGAGGGGGCAATTGGGATAGGGGTCACCCAGGAGGGGACCCATCGGGAGGAGGGTGATCGGGAGAGTAGCAGTGGTTGGGGGGGAGGAGTAGCGGCAGTCGGGTGGGTTGTCGTTGAGGCCAGGTAGTAACCAGCAGCAGCCCACGGTTATAATGTGGAATCGGGACAAGCACTCCTGCTCCTCCCGGCTCCATATTCAGGTAACTATCTTTAACAAACTTACCATTTTGGTGGCAGCCTGCAGCAGTCCCTTTAAGGTCTGCTGGTTTTGCTGAATGCAGCCATTTGGAAAAGAAAATCAGGCGAGTTGCTAAATGCACTGCCGATTCCCGATCACCCATTTTTCGCTCCGCGATAAAAGTTAAAATTATCCCCATTGTTTTAAATTTACATCAGAACATGACACAAGATTTGCTGTTCTGCTTCCTGGTACTTAATAACTTTGATGTTTTAATCTTCAGGCTTCAATGTATTAACCTCCTTCTCTGTTTCTCCTGATTAGGTAACCAAATAATTAAATACGTCCATACATCCAGTAAATACAATATCAGTCAGAACTCCCACTTATTTTGGAAAAACTCTTTGTAAAAATTACTCAGAGCAAAGAGAAATATGCAATTAAATGAGAATGAAATGCAGTGAAAGATAAGGAAAAATTAATTAAAGAATTAAAGAAACAGGAGGCCAGGGCAAGGGTTTTCTGCTTCTGCACTCGCCTGCCTGTGATTCTCCTCCCATCAAAGTGAATAAGCAGAAAATTGTGGACTCATAAGCACAGAATTGGAAATCTCTGGCCAGGATTATAAAAGAATGGAAAGGGGAGAAAACAGAAGAACTGAGTAGATGATAAAAAGGCACAAGAAACAAATTGGGGTTTTGTCTATGTTGTCCTAATATCTAAATATTTATGTACCATTTCCACTGGAAACTCAAATGGCAATCAGCTGCAAATTAATTGTAAGGCCCACTTTTTTGTGTTTTCAGGGATCGTTGGTGACCATATATTAATGGTCACCCAATTTTACTGCCACTGTTTCCTATTGCCCCCGATCTCATTAGGGATCTCCTTGCTGGATTTCAGGGAAGGGAATGGATCAGCCAATGAATTGGTTCTATTGGTGGTGGTATTCACTGTTCCCATTCCCTGCAGATATTAGCTGAGGCAGAATAAAGCAGGATAGAGGCTGCTTTCTGTCAAATTGCTGTTCAAAGAATTGTATTCCTTGGTTCACCATAGTCGGCATTGTGAGATGGAGTGCTATCTCCAGCGGAGCACAGGACTCCAGCTGTGCTACTAGTAAAATGTTTCTAATTAGTTTTAACAGTAGTGACTTACTACATCAGCTAATAACCAGTTTGAAATCATTTCAAAATTGGCTTACAGGTATATAAAGCATGCTTTAGCTTACTGGTCAGTCCAGCATGTGCATTTCGCCAAAATGCTGGAATCTATTTTTCTGTGGATATAATGAGAAAGTTGGAACTTTACCCACCTTGTCAATCAAGCATCAATCATTTAATTTCCCCTAATCCCTTAAGAGTTATTTTCTCTCTCTGTTACACTGCGTGACCTAATTGGTTGTATTGAAGCATGTTGCAGCTTTTGCTTGTTTTATGACTAAAAGGAACATAAATATAGAATTAACCTGTCCAGCTGTGTCCAATATGTCCAAATATGCAGGGTCATCATCGATTCGAACTTGGGTCTTGTATGCATCTTCTGCAGGGAGAAAAACATGAATTTATGCCACGCTTGTTCCATTGTGCTTTGTAGCTCTTTCTACTTTTTTTGTCTTTAGTAAACCAGCATTAAGTGATTCGCAACAATTTTTTTTTCTTTTCTGGAACTGAACAACTCCTGTGCTTAAAGGGGCATTTTCTTCATGAGGATGTGAATTGACTCGGAGATTAAAAACTTGTTTTCTTTTATTTGCAAGCACACCGCATCAATGTATCATTTCATCACTGGTATACACCATTGTAAAGAAAGAACCTGTATTTATATAGCTCCTTATCACATCCTCTAGATGTCCCAAAGCACTTCACTACTAATGAATTATTTTTGAAGTGTAGTTACTGTCTTTATATCAGTAGACACAGCAGCCGACTTGCACAAAGCAAGTCCCAGAAACAGTGAATGAGATAAATGACCAAATAGCATGGCCCTGATTTTAACTCAATCCGCCCGGTGGGAATGGGACGGGTGAGTGGTTAAAATTGGGAAAATGGACTTACTGCCCTGTCGCCACTGGAAACTCGCTGACCGTTAGTTTTACTCTGCAGCCGACTGAGATTGCAAACACCCCCGCCGGAAAGAGGTGATCGTCTCATGAGGTAATTCAAATAGGGGTCTGCTGACGTTATTTGGACCCTGATGCGATTTAAACTGGCCGGGTCAGAGGTCCCGCCCAGCTGCCAACCTGCTGAGTAAAACTTAGCAGGATTGACTTCACAGACTGACTGACATGACTGAAAGCTGAATTTAAAAGGGCACTAATTTGCAGGGACTCAGGTCATTAGGGTCTGTGTGCCATTGTGAGTAGTGTATTTCCAAGCCAGATCTGATCTTCCTGTTTGCTTCTTTGTGATCCATTTTGTGTCTCATGACACAGTGACTGTGAAGCAAACGCTTCATTAATTATTACCAGCTGATGATGAGGGTTGCTTCACTGAATCTCCTTTGCTTCAGGGTCAGCCTCTGGCTTCCCCTCTGTAGCGTTCCTACTGATTACAACAATGAACTCAACTCCACTTTGCCATTGTAAAATGTCTGCCCCATTCTTATATGCAATAGTCATTTGTCGTCATCCAACCAATCTAGTACTGTTGTGTTTCTTGGAGCATATCACCATGATGAAGATGACATATGGGCCTATTGTCCCTTCTCCCCAAGCAAAGAAAACACTTTACAAAGTATTCTTTCCTGTGATGGTGCCCCTTTCATTTCAGTGCTACGTGGAATTGTTTAGAGTACTGTCTTCTCTCAGTGGAAATTTTTTTTGTGACTTCTCTACAAAATTATAACTACTACAAATTCAGGGGCCAAGACAGATTGCTATTACATTGATCAGTGCCACTAGCAGACTTGCCCTTGAAACAAATTATTATTAAAGGCTATAAAACCTATTCACTCCAGTCCTTTAGGTCTTTACAGCACTGCCTACTCTTATATTCTTTGTGCGATCAAAGATTGAACACTGTGCTGTGTGAATTAGCATTGACTTTGCATTTATATCAATCAGTAGCAACATTTATTTCTGGAACCAATCTGTAATCTGCTGCTATTTGTTTTCAGGAGATCAGTATCGATAGACAACCTTGCACGGTGCATTAATTTCATGCTTATCGGAAGATAGCATGCAAACAAAATGGACAGCTGCCACTGTTCCCAATTTTTTGAATCCTTGTGGCATGAATGGGCGCAGTCCAATGATTTGACAGTTAATATGATTGCCATACACAAAGCACACAAGCACGTACAATGATGGTTGTTGGTCTCATTACGACACTGGCTGCTGCTTACTGAGAATAATGGGCTGCAAAAGCAAAACGCATAGCATTGTTTCCAGGATCGACGGGCATTGCTAATGTCATCATGCTGTGAAGGCCAGCACCTGTTTCATGCCGAAACCTGCTAGCAGAAACTGACAGCTCTTAGCCATACTTGGCAAAGCAGGTGTTGCGTTGAAATTCTGGTTGGAAATGATATAACAAATGCAATAATCCAGCAGTGTAGCTTTACTCTAGCAAATCTTTGTTACAAATATAACAACAAATTAATAGGTTTTCCTTTTATTTTTATATTGGAAATACCATTTCTGTGGTTTAGGTGATTTGGTTTAAGATGGTTAAATTGGATTTAATTATAAAAGCTAAAACTGCGGTGAGAATATTAACCTTTTTAAATATTACAAAATGTAAAGGCCCCGATATTTACGGGAGGGAGCGGGGGCGCGTGTCAGCGCCCAGGAAACCCGGAAATACCGGGAAGGCGGAGGTCCTGCCAAATTTAGCGACGGGTCCTCATTAGAATTTTTTCTGCCGGCAGCCGGCCATATTGAAAGCTGGTCGGCTGCCAGGCGGGAAAGCCTGCGTGCAAGGTCACAGCTGGGAACCGCTGGGAACGGTGCCCAGCAATCGGAGGAGATCGGGGGTTGGTGGGGGGGATGAGGAGCTCGATCTGTGACAGCAAGGAGGGAGGGTGGGTTCACGACGGGGGGAGGGGGGTAGGGGAGAGATCGTGGGGAGGGAGAGATCGCGGGGAGGGGTCGGATGATCGCAGTGGGGGGAGATCGTGGCAGAGGGTTAGCTTGAGGGGCGTAAGGGGAAAGCACTCCTGCTCCTCCTGCTCCACAAGCAGTTCTGGAAAAGCACTTACCTGCTGGATCCGTCAACTCCCACCTCCCTTCAGCTGCCGGGTTTCCCGATCCCTGGCAAATCCGGCTTGCAGCAGTTAAATTAAAATGGCTCTCCCTCCCGTCGGGGGAGTTTAAAATTCCCTCCAATGAATATCACTGGGTTAGTCACTCGTGTGGATGAAGGTTCTACATGTAAAACATTAGCTCATATTTCTGCTTACAGGTGCTGACTGCTGTGTTGTGTATTTCCAGCATTTTTTGTTTTATTTCAGATTGTCCAGCATTTGCAGTTTTCTTTCTTTTTATTGATTCATTATTGCATGTACATATTTAGCTTGGCCTAGAAATTCGGGCTCCCATCTGTGGGCATGCAGGGGGGGGCGGGGGGCGGGGGGCGGTGCAGAGATGAATCCCTGTGCTTGGATGGTGAGGCCCGAGGCGTACCTGATATTTAGCCTCGGGCCTCAGCGACAGGCATTTCACCGGTGAAGCGGGTTTGCAGATCGGGCCTCTGCTGACGTTGTAGCAGCCCTCAGGTAAGTGAGGAAGAGGGGTGACCGGGAAAGGCGGCGATTGGGTTGGGAGGTAGTGGTGGCCAGCGGCGAGGGGAGGAGGGGGGATGGGCGGGGAGAGATAGTGGTGGTTGGAGAATGAGGTAACGGCAGCAATCTGTGGGGGAGCAGCGCCGATTGGTGGTGGGGGGGGAGCAGCAGCTGGCAGCCACCTGTGTTCTTTAAAGGACCACTCCTACTCCTCCTGGCTCCATTGAGGAAAGTATATTTTGAAATCTTAACCTGTTGGTTGCGGCCTAACAGGCGGTCCCTTTAAGGACTGTCTGTTAGGTAGCATCTGGAGCTGCATTTCCTGAGTGCAGCCGGCAAACCAATCTTATAGTGGGGGCTTCAAACTGGCATTGGGTCCTTTATTTGCATATGCGTGGGGACAGCACGCCGATTTTTTGGCCTTTACTAATATGGCGAGCAGCGCACTGCCGGCTAGTAATGAGAATCCGCTTCCTGCCTGCCATATTGGAGGCTTAGGAGGCTGTTTAGCGCCTGAAAAATGGGCACTACGCAGTCGAATTTCTAGGCTCTTGAGTTTGATCAAAATGAAGTAACAATGCTTCTAAAAAGTAACTTTAAAAATATAAATAATAGCAAAGTTTTCTTTTAAGTAACTATAAAACTACTTAGTAGGCCAGTAGCTCTAGGCAACTATTTCTGTTCATCGTATTGTTCAGTAAATGTGGTAATACATTGTAAGGTTATACATGCTTGTATACTTGGTCTATCAACTTCTACAAATTCAGGCTATTTTAATGTCTTAAAAAGGAATGATTTTTTTATAAAGGTGATTTAAGAATGGTAGAGTTGTATTAATACTTAAGGATAAATATACGGTTTACCAGTCCCAACATGGGCTTTGCAGCATAGCAGTGCAAATGGGGAATGGGGGCATAAAGGTCAGGCCTCCCAACTTGTAGCCTCCATGATTTTTCATCCATTAAGTGAATGGACAGAAAATCGTCCAGTCCGTGAATCGGACACGCCCGAATTCCTGATGTGTGCTCTTGGCATATGAAGGTCTGTGTAGGAGCACTGAATCATAAAATTCCCCCCTTTCATTTCTCGATAAAGAAAAATAGTGGCTTCCTAAGGGAGATAACTAAGAGGCAGATCTTGACTTTGTGTAATAGTGTAAAACAGGTGATAGCAAGTTGGCTGAACATTTTACATTTCTCCCGATTTTGATTACCAGGAGAGATATAAAACGGGCTGCTAACTTGCCATTACCCATTTTTCGCTATCGCCCGTTGTACACTATCGCACAAAGTCAAGATCTACTCCTAAGAATTTAAGTAATAGCATTTGCAGATAACAAAATACTAGAGAATAAGGTATTAAATAGCTGATTACACAGGGATCCAGACAAAGCAGAATCCTTACAGTCAGCAATAGTGACAATACTCAGTATTATTAGACTGGGGTTTAAAAAGCTTGCTGTGATTTTTACTCTAGCTGTAAACATTTATTTATTCTAAGTCTTTCTGTCTGACAGTCTCTCTCCCTCTCTCTTTCTGTAGCTGTTATTAGGTATTAAGGAAATGTAATTGTTTCAGGCAGGTATATATGTGCATTTGTGACCATGTTCAGTTATATGTATATTTGTAACAATTAATAGATCTGTCAGTATGCTAAGATGTTACTGTGCATGAAACTGAAGTACTTATTTGATTCACAATGCTAGTGCCTCTCAAAACCCAAAATAATCTAATTGCCAAACCTGCTGGCTCTGTCTGGGGAGCAGATGCCCCCACTTTAAGTTCATCTGCTCTTTGTTACTCAGCTGTGGAATATTGTGCTCCCTTTTGGGATTGTTCATCACACACTAAGCTGATGGATTCTCAACTGCATGCTACTATGCATCTTGTGTCAGGCACATTGCGTCAAACCCTCCTCCCGTAGTTGTCAGTCCTCCGTAACATAGCTCCTCCATATCTTCATCGTTCAAATGCAGTAGAAAAATTGGTGAATAGACTTCATGACAAAATCATGTGGCCAATTCACTCTGATTTGTTTAATCCACCAACAGCACGGCTCTCTATGCACAACCTTTCCTGAATACTTTAACTTTTCCTTACTAAATCGCTGGAGTGAAGTGTAGACAGCAGATGCTCGTATAAATCTCCATATAATCTCCAACCCTACAAACTATCAACCAGATTCAACTGGCCATGTCATAGCTGGGCACTTCTCAATGCTTTCGAACTGAACAGGGGCAGGCAATGAGCCTCAAATCTTCAACTATGAGGTCTTTGTGATGACGACAAATTTTCTTGCAGACAAATACAAACCATGTCCCACATCGGTGAATCATGCCCACTAACTAAACTATCTGGTGCAGACTCATCTTGCATGCTGGTGATGACAATCCTCTAAGATGGCTGGAATTATGTACTGAGTCTGTATAATAATGAAAATAATATTTTGATTCACCTTGATTTATCTTGCTGAGCCATACGCAGGCTGAAGCTAGGAAACAGGTCCAGTTACGTGTATTGTCAAATTTGTTACCACGTTAGCTTTACAGATTCATAGGGGGAGAATTGAACATTGTTGCGCCCTTTCTATGGGTGAAAAGTCAACGTTGGGGAAACAAATTCGGGTTGTGAGCTCATGCCTTGCATATGCAAATCGGGGTCCTAACGTTTGTTGTAGGACCCCAATGAAAGGTTGGTCATCAAATGGATGGAGCCTGCACTGCACATGCTCCTCCCAGTTGTTCTGGGTCTTCAGTGGTCTAACCAGCAGTCCTTAAAAGGAACGCGAACGCTCCTCCTGTCTTCACAGTAATACTGCAGGCCGCAGCTGGCCCGGCATGGGCCCCTTCTGCTTCGCTTCCCCCCTCCAGGACCTACCTGCGGGATGGCCCAGTGTCAGAGCCGGCCTAATTTACTAAGGCTCCAACCAGCAAGTTGCACTGCGAGGCCTGATTGGCGTCTGCAACTTGCCGGTTTCATTCAAATGAGACCCGATGTCAAATTTGAGTTGGGCACATCGCTGACACCTTCAGGCATGCATCCAGATCATGCCGCCCATTTCAATTAGCAAACTGGCGCGAGCTGAATTTCTCCCCCCTCAGTCTCTCAATAGACTGTTTGGTTTATCCAATAGTGTCCAGCACATCTTCCAAACTTAATAGCAAAAGAGATGCTCGGAGAGATTTGAGCCGACAGCCACGGGGACTACTACTGCAATATTGGGTTGAAAAGATTTTGGATATATGTGCAAGTATAAGCTACCATTTTACACATATGTGCTATTGCACTACTTTCTATGTATTCATCTCTTTATTTTACTGGAATGCTCTGCAAACTTGGATTTTGGCTTGGAAAGTTTTGCACATCTAGATAGTACGAGGAACTTACTCAAAGCTGAAGCCCCATCCACACAGATTTTTAAGTGGTATTTCTGTTTTCATAGAAATATGATTTATTTGGATGGCTTTGAAGATAGAGGTGCCAACTAATACCACCGAGTCCTGTCAACTTTAATAGCCCACAGTGCCACAGGCTGAGTTACTGACAGTCTTGTTTCACATAAAACTCCTGTGTATTCCCACAAGTTTCCATCAATGAATCTCCGACTGTCACTCGTCGAAACTACAATTTGAGCCCATTAATTTGGAGCTGAAGGACTGGAAAATAAACCAGCGAGCCACCTGGGTTCTCTATGGAGCTGCAATCAAGAAATGAATCATAACCTTCACTATTCAGGAAGAAAATAATAATAAAGCAGCTTAGTGGCTTACCTATTGTAGGATCATGGTAGTCAGGGAAACGGTGGCTGATGAATTGCATTGTCATTGCTGTAACAGGACAAAGGGACAATTTTAGGATCTCTTGATAGATTTTAATAAAACTGTGTCTATTGAAATTAAAAAATGACATTTGGCTGTATCTGCAGCAATAAGCTTAGCAAACAAAAAGCAAAGAACAGTCCATAGAAACCTTTCTTACACTTCACAAAATAAACCTTCAGTACAGAGGGATGGAACAAACGTGAAGGATTTCTTTTGCTGAGGAAAATCTGCAGGTTGCCTGAGAGTACTTCTATTGCACAAAGCAGTTGGAGGTTACATTTCATGTAATATAAGAACCTTACAGCTTCTTGGACCCTGCACTCTGAATAAATGAAATAAATGCTATACATTATCTGTAAAATTATACTCAGTGTAGTTCTAACTGTTAAACATGTTGGCTAGGTTTTCATGCAACATCATAAATTTACATGTTTAATGTTGCATGCATTATTAATGTTTCTGGTCAACTGATATGAATCAATATTTCATCTTAATAATAGTTAGTATTGAATACTGTTTATGGACATAGTTATATATTTCAATTTTTTAACAACTTTTTTTTGCACAAAAATGACAGTCATGATATCATTTAAGATCATTTGAAATTGAATAGTAGTTAACAAGCTTATTTTGCAACCCTGTAGCTGTGGATCTGAATCCCAGTGGAGACCAGATGCTCAAAATTGCCAAACAGATGTCTGGGAATATTTAAGAAAAAACTTGAGCAAAATGTAGTTTGGAGACCAAGGATGGAGGCTGACATCAAGACCAAGCAAAATAAGATGCTCCCCCTCATCCGTTCAAGGCCATTAAAATGGCTGCTTAATTATGATTTAATAAATAATCCTTATTTGAATTTCTGTTGTGTTTAGTGTCATTGGTCAGGTCACACATTTTTGGACAGATCTTGAATCTATTCTTCTATGAAAACAATGAGAACTCCAGCAATGCAAAAGTTACGCTGCCCTTTTCCCTGTGTTCTTGCATCACCATTGTTAATCGATGGGAGCAAGTGCAGGGATGGGCTGCAATGTCATTTCTCAACTGAAGCATAAGGTAGAGATGACATCCATTTCAATGAAAAACTGACACTCCATCAATTAAAACTCTTCAAATTCACACCTTCAGTCTGCCTGTCTACAGATCATGGGCTCGATTTTAAAAGGGCGGCGGGATGGCAGCCGGGGGGGGGGGGGGGGGGGGTGGAGGTGTTAATGGGCATGTGGCAAACCCAAATAATAAAAACTTACATTACCCATGCGATCACGACTTAATTGGTGGCCCTTAATCTTGTTTCCAGGTTTGCCGTCCGAAAGCTGCGCAGCGGGCGGACTGCGCACCCGCATGACAGGCTATCAGCTGGAGCGTCTGGATTTAAAGGTCCATTACTCCAATGGATTTTGCTGGAGCAAAGAGCAAGAAGACCCAATGGAGCAGCACAGGGCCAAGGCTGCTCCAAGATTCAGCAATTCCTCACTTCAGCTGCTACTGGCTGGGGTGAGGAGGTGGAAGGAACTATTTTACCCGGCTGATAGGAGGAAGTGCCCTGCCTCTGCCACCAAGAAGGCCTGGCTCGAGGTGGCAGAGGAGGTCACCAGCAGGAGCAACATATCCTGCACTTGGGTCCAGTGTAGGAAGCGTTTCAATGACCTAACTAGGTCAGCAAAAGTGAGTACACTTACTGATTCTCCTGCATTCCGTGCTGCGCATCACCCCTCCCTCCTCACATCGTTCTGCACTGCCAAGATTACTCCATCACATCACTCCTCACACCCACTTAAGGCTCATCCTCAACTTACCTGCACTTCCTCACCTCCCCATTTGTGACCCCACCACTACCACTCAACCCAATCCTGATCCAATGTGATGTCTCTGCCTCATACTCACACTCTGATGTACCTCTTTCACGGTCAGCTTCACCCAAACCAATGCATTCATCGGTTGGCCACTTAACCATCACTCACTCACACATCTGTACTTTCTCCCCTTCTAGGAGAAGAGAGCACAAAATGCATGCGAGAGGGCAATGACTGGAGGGGGGGCCACAACAAATAGTGGTCCTTTCAGAGGTGGAGGAGGAGGCCCTGCAGATCAGCCGCACCCTCGAGTGCCTGTCCGTCTGAGACGCTGAGACTGGCACTCCACAAACATCTGGTGACACAACTTTAACATTCATCACACACAACAGGAATTGATCTTTACAATGCTTGGCATGTTGAACATCTCAGTATGCTCATCGCAACATGACACATCCATGATGATGCTTAATATTACCTTCTGTTCTCTTACAGGCCATTCAATGACCGCAGTGATGGGAGGGGGCGATTCCTCAGACGAGCTCCTGGCCTCTGAGGGCGCACCGTCACATCTTAGCGAGCCATCCACCAGCGCAGATACTCACACCTCGGTGGGTCCTAGTAGTCAGTTAGTTGGGTTGGCACCTGGTGAGTCACCACACACAAGCAGACATTGGTAGCAGGGGCAGCTGTGGAGAGTCCATGTCGGTGGGCGCACTCCTCTCCAGGCACTGCTCAGCTGGACGCAGATGCTGAACCCCGGGAGCCATCCTTTAAAAGGAGAATGATCGAGGGACAGCAGCACATTTGCAAGATACTGGAACAGGTGCCACTCCCACTTGCCACAATAGCGCAGAGGATGGAGGAGATGAACTCCTACATTAGTGGAATGGTGGCACAGGTACGTGAGGGAATCTCTGAGATAGTATCACAGGGACGTGAGCAACTGTCTGAGATAGTGTTGCACGTAACTGCTGAAATGTCTGAGACAGTGTCGCAGGGACGTGAGCAAATGTCTGAGATAGTGTCGCAAGTAACTGCGGAAATGTCTGAGATAGTGTTGCAGGTAAGTGCGGGAATGTCTGCGATGGAGAGAAGGCTAGCCTCCGTTGAACTTCAAGCACGGCTCACAAATGAGTCCATTCAGGCCCTGACAATGCCCGTTCGGACTCAGGGTGAACAACATTCTGCCGCCTTAAACAGGCAGACAGAAACTTTACAACTGGTCTTCCAAGCATCATACACGTCCTCCAAACTGTTCTCCAGCAGCGTGGTAGGAGTGATGTGGGCCTGGTCCAGGAGAGGGATGATGGCGAAAGGGGACATGGATGTGGGGACGCCACGCAAAGTGCTCCCACGTCTCACCTGTTGCCCCCCTCTCAACCAATACCCGCAATGCTGCCTCCTCTCCAGGTGGCCAAGTCTGCCCCTGCACAAGTGCAGGTGGAGCAGTCTTTGGAGGGGCCCTCACGGGCTCCAAAACCCAGAGGACATAGGCTGAAAGCATCTAAGCAGTCAGGGCATGAACATGAGCAACCTGCCACTACCTCTGCTGCAGCCACAGGGGATGCACCACGTAGAAGGAGTAGGAAGAGAAAGGCTAAGGATTTGTGATCACGAAGGGGATGCACAAGGGTGTCTGACAGACTGTCATGTTTTTCATTTATATTTGGTTTTTGTTAAAGTCACATTAAATGTCATCATTCTCACCACTGCTGCCATGTCTTTCCCTTTCTTGACTGGCTTTTGGATAGTGCCCTTTCATGAGCTTCATCATGAACAGCGACACTTGATGCCACCCAGTGGGTCACTTTACAGTGGGTGTATGTGTAGTTGCAGGACTGTTTTGTGTGGGGGGTGGGGGGCTGGTGTTGGCGCTGCTCTTTTCAGGTGGTGTGAGGACTGGACTCTTCTCATGTTCTGATCTTACGAGAACCGTTCACATATGAGTGACTCCCTGGCCTCATGAGCAGCCAGGTGATCCGCTGCTCTGCCCATGGGTTCATCCTCCTCCTCCTCTTCCTGCTCCTCCTCATTGTGGATGGCAGATGTGGATAGTAGATGAGGGCATGGGGCCTCTTCATCCGGTGCCCCTCCCTGCTACGCTACGTTATGCAGGACACAACACACTACTATAATGCGACCCACTCTCGCTGGTGCGTATTGAAGTGATCCCCCAGAACGATTGAGGCACCAAAATCACATCTTCAGCAGTCTTATTGCGTGTTCAATGAAGGACCTGGTGGCGATGTGGCTGTCATTGTATCAATGTTGTTGCTCACTGATGGGGTTCCTCAGAGGTGTCATCAGCCACATGTGCCGGGGGTATCCCTTGTGTCCGAGGAGCCAGCCCTTAAGGATGTTCGGTGCGTGGAAGAGGGCCGGGATGTTCGATTCCCTCAGAATGAACGAATCGTGGCAGCTGCCAGGGAATCTGGCACACGTGAAGAAATCTTTTGCGGTGGTCACAAACGAGGTGAGCGTTGATGGAGTGATACCCCTTCCTGTTGATGAACAGTCCTGGCTCGTGTGGAGGTGCTTAGATTGCAATATGCATGCAATCGATTGCACCCTGTGCATGTGGGAAGCCAGCCACAGAGTGGAATCCCGCTGCCCTCTCCGTCTGGCTGAGGTCGCCCATGGGGAAGTTGCCGTATTGCGAGGCTCTGTGTAACAAGCTTTCGGTGGCCTGCCTTATGCACTTGTGTGCAGGTGACTGAGAGACCCCACAATATCACCGGTGGCACCCTGGAATGATCTGGAGGCGAAGAAGTTGAGGGCAGTGGTCACTTTAACAGCGACGGGTAATGAGATGCTGCCAGGCCCAGCCAGGAGAAGCTCGGCATGAAGGAGGCTGCAGATGTCTGTGATCACCTGGCGACTCACTCTGAGCGTCCATATGCACAGCTCCTCAGAGAGGTCCAGGAAGCTGAACCTCGGTCAGTCGACCCTCTGGTGAAGGTAGTGCCTCCTGCGACGTCGCTCCCTCTGTTGTTGCCCTCTGTGCTCTTGCGCAGGTCCCTGTGGCGCAGCACTGTGTTGTGGAGCTCCAAGTGGCGGAAGTGCACGCCATGCCTGGCGAGGATGATGATGTTCCTGATTCTCGGATGTAGTAGTGAAAACAGCCATCGCGCCCCCCCATCCTGATGGTGTTAGTTTGAGGGGGTCCGAAAAGTTGGTAAATATGTGTAAACAGAAGAATTCTGAGTGGAAACCAAGAATTTTCACTCTAAACACAAAGATCTCCCAGCCAAAAGTTGTCTGAGAGAATTGAGTGCCTTGCTGCAATAACTCACTTTTATGCTCATCTGTCAAACAGGGATTTAAATGTCCAAATGGCTGCCAGCTGAAACATAACTCGTTCCCCATGGCATGTTTCACACAGCACGCTTTAATTGCCAGCGGGGCTTCCGGGTTCGGGAACGACGCGCACACCCAGATGACTCAGGGTCATGCGTGTTCTTAGGCGTGTTGGAGGCGGGATTTCTGCCCACTCCTGGAAATCCCGATTTTCTTCGCCCCCCCCCCACCGCCTCCAACGCACCCGCAGTTCCGTTTTAAAATCGAACCTCATATGTTTGGCTCTCTTATATCATCTCACATTGAAATCAAGATGCTGCACAGACAAACAGCCAAACGGGAGGAAATTAGGAAAACTTCCATTTGTAGATGCCAGATTTACAATTGAAAATATAATCACATTCCAAAAGTACTATGATTGATCACACTACATATTAATATCTTCCTGCTCTTAACTCTCAAACAATGAATCAAAGTATTTACTTTGCACATATAGAACATCTGTTTATTCGGAGCGACATAGCTTGATGTATTGTTTCATGATTTGTCCAGTATTATAAAGTTATCAATTGTGGTACAGTTTTGCTGGGATCATGCGGTAAACAAGATGGCTCATTAAAGATGGTCACATATTTTACACATACACTGTTACATAAATATTTTTCAATCGGTGTTTAAAAAGTGATAGATCACAAGGTAGGGATGATTTTTATAATGCATCCAAGTAATAAATTCTTAGAATTATTTTAAGACTTGCTTAATCGGGCACAACGAATGATCTCATTTTATATCCTTTACAGCAAAATTTAGATGGATGCACCAGTATTGTTATTGCCTTTGTAAAGAAAAATCAGCGTCGTTCATCATTTTCTGTGGACTTCCTATAGAAAGCCACAGAAAGCAGTCTTTATTCTTTGCAATTACTTATTATGATAATCCTTGTGAGATGGGCAGTTAAATGCAGTTCCTGAAAACCCTATCCAGACAATTGTATACAGTGTTGTTTAAAGAAAACGATCAGAAGGGTAAATTAAAAAAAAACTTTCAATTCAATCCTTAAAAGTCAGTAGCCAAATAACAGAACTGATATTTTGCATTCTGTAAAAACAACATGCAATTAGGATGGAGGATCAAAGAAACTCTGGACAGCTTGTGAATTATGTGACAATGTTTAGTTCCTGTTCGCCTACCTGAGCTATAATTTAAGAAATCACTGGGGGAGAAATCCGTCTTGGATGGTAGTACAAGATGGTCGATAGCCAATCGGCAGCCTGTTTTATGTTCAGCCTGATTTTGTTTTCCGCTGTAAAATGGGCTGCCCGTTTGATAGTGCCCATTTTGCACGACCGCCTAAGACCAGGTTAGGCGGTAGTACCTCCACTGCTTTCTGTCCCTATTGAACGCAAACTAAACCTAAATAAACATTGTTTCATATTACATCCAAAAGTCAGGTTCAAGGAAGAAATAGGAATCAAAATCTGCACTTGTTCAAAAATACCTACCTATTAAAACGCATTGGATTTCTATCTTTTCCTGTCTTCAACAATGCCCTACAGAAATTGTTTCAGGACATTTTCATTCAGTGTCAAAAAGGAATAATCTGTGAATAATTTTAAATCTATCAATTTTATGTCCAACATGTTAGTAACGCCTTTGAAAATCTCAATCAGGTTAATTAAATGTGACACCCATTACTTGGGTCCATACTGACTGCCCTTTAACAAGTTACACTTTATCATGTATTCATCCACTAGATCTCTCAAGATCACTTCAAGGATTGCCCTAAATCAGCAGTCAAATATATTGGCCTAGATTTTCTTCTTGGCTATTGTGTTGCAGGAAGTGCAGTGGAGCCGAAGTTGCAGCCACCACAAGGATCAGCCCATGACCCTCGTCGATTATCCGAAGTCAGAGGGCGAAATATGTCTTGGGCAGTAACGCATTCCCATTTACTTTAAAATTCATGGGAGTAAATTGTCTATTTTAAATAATCTAATCTTTTTATAACCAAATTGTTCAATATTCACATTGTCCGGCTCCTCCTCTGCAATTCCTAGAAATCTGATGTCAGCTTTCAACTACTTTTCCTCCTATTTCTGGGTAAAGACATAGGGCTCTATTTTAGCACCCGCTATCGGGTGCGTTCCTGACGGGGGGGGTCCGAAAATCGGAGAATCCCGGCGCGGTGCCGGAGCCCGCCCCGAACCCGCGCACTTCCGGGTTCCCCGCTGACGCGCCGGCGTGCGCGCGCAGCCCCCAATGGTGGGAATCCCGCAGGCAATTAAAGCCAGCGGGATTCCACTTGAAGGTATTTATTTAGGTATTTCAAGTCATTAACTGACCTGATTAATGGATTATGTGGGATTTTAGAGCAAACTGGGACTGTTTCCCACACTGGGGGAAACACTCCCAGGTCAAATGGACGTGTTGCAGCTGTCAGCCTGTGGCAGCAACAAAGGTCCATTTGACAGGTTGGTGGGGGGAGACCCTCGCCCATTGCAGGAGGCCACTCTGTCACTTGGGACAAAGTTTGGTCTCCACATCCCTCCTCCTGACAGTCAAAGTCACCAACCTGCACACTTACCCCGGGGTCCGGAGACATGTACCTACCTTGTGGACCCCCTCAGATGTACATCTTGCGGATGGCGGCCGCCGTAGCTGCAGTCATGACCTCCTCGGAGGGCGAACAGTATCACCAGCCTCACCAGTCTCGCCATCCACGCCGTCCACCTCTGACACGTGGAGCTCCACAACAGAGTGCTGTGACACATCCACCTGTACAGCAGGAGGGAGGGCTACCACAGAGAGAGATGCATTGCAGAGGGCACTACCCTCGCCACAGGGTCCACAGACCGAGGCTCAGCCTCCTGGACCTCTCTGAGCAGCAGTGCACACGGAGGCTCAAAGTCACTCGACATGTGGTCGTGGACATCTGCAGCCTCTTTCATGCCGAGCTGCTCCCGGCTGGCCCGAGCACCATCTTCTTACCTGTCGCTGTCAAAGTCACCACTGCCCTCAACAACTTCTCCTCCGCATCCTTCCAGGGTGCAACCGGGGACATCGCCGATGTCTCTCAGTCGTCTGCACAAAAGAGCCCTGCAAATACACCTACACCCACTCTGCAGTGACACAATGGGTGGCATCAGTTGTGGGTCCTCATAGTGATCCTCAGGAGAGGGCATTATTGCACAAACCAGACAGGATTCGCGAAGACATGGCAGTAGTGGTGCCAATATAACATGTAATGTGAGTTGGTCAGAAATTCAATATAAGTAACAACCATGACAAACCCTCAAACACCCTTGTGCATCCCCTTCATGCTCATGACACGTTTGCCTTACGCTTCCTACTGCACATATGTGATGCATGCCCTGTGGCTGCAGCACAGGTAGTGGCAGGTTGAGTGAGGCTGGCCGTGAAAGAGATGCACGAGAGGGTGATTATGAGATAGAGCCATGAGATTGTATGAGGATTGGGTTGAGTGGTAGTGGCGGGATGAGTACTGGCGAGGTGAGTAAGTGCAGGTAAGATGAGGATGAGGTTTGAGTGGGTATGAGGGGTGATGTGACAGAGTAGTGTTGGCAGTGCTGAAGGAGATGTGGGGTGGGGGCAGTGATGTGGCAGACGGAGTGTAGGGGAAAGACTACGTGTACTCACTTTGGCTGACCTACTGAGGTCATTGGAGCGCCTCCTGCACTGTATGCAGATGGGCGATATGTTGGTTGCGCTGGTGACCTGCTCTGCCACCTCGAGCCAGGCCTTCCTGGTAGCAGAGGCAGGCCGCTTCCTCCCACACGCTGGGAGGGAGATCTCTGTCCTCCCCCTCCTCCTCACCCCATGTATTGATACCTGGAGTGCGGCATCATTAGACTGGGAGCAGCCTTCCCCCTGGGCTGCTCCATGCTGTAATTTTTGCTATTTGTTGCAGCATCTGTCAGTGGAGGACTGCCCCTTTAAATAGAGCTCCTCCAGCTGACAGATCTTACTGCGCAGGCGCAGCCCGCCTGACGTGCAGATCAGCAGTGGGGAACCCGGAGGACCAGGTAAGTGGATCCAATTGGTGGATTGTCTGCTACAATCGCGCGGGAAACTGACTAATTTCACCGGGCGCGTTACCCACGCGCCCGATAGCCCCCCCGCCGAGAACCCGCAGCCCTGCTAACATCGGGCCCATAGGGTCATAGTATAAATAGCAGGCTATTCGGCCCATTGAGCCTGTGCTGCCTCTTTGAAAAAGCTATCTAATTAGTCCCATTCCACTGCTCTTTCTCCATAGCTCTGAAAATGTTTTCCCTTCAAGTATTTATCCAATTCCCTTTTGAAAGTTACTATTGAATCTGCTTCCACCGCCCTTTCAAGTAGTGCATTCCATGATCATTACAACTCATGCGTTAAAAAAAAATCCTCACTTCTCTCTGGTTCTTTTACCAATTACCTTAAATCAGTGTCCTTTGGTTACTGATGCTTCTGCCACTGGAAACAGTTTCTCCTTATTTACTTTACCAAAACCGTTCATGATTTTGAACACCTCTATCTCCTCTTAATCTTTTCTGCTCTAAGGAGAACAACCCCAACTTCTCCAATCTCTCCACACAACGAAAGTCCCTCAACCCTGGTTCCATTCTAGTCAATCTCTTCTGCGCCCTCTCTAAGGCATTGACATCCTTATTAAAGTGCGGTGCCCAGAATTGGAAACGATACTCTAGGTCATTAATATATATCAAAAAGAACAGTGGTCCTAATTCGGACCCCTGGGGAACACCACTGTATACTTCCCTCCAGTCTGAAAAATAATCGTTCATCACTACTCTCTGCTTTCTGTCCCTTAGCCAATTTCATATCCATGCTGCCATTGTCCCTTTAATGCCATGGGCTTCAATTTTGCTAACAAGTCTATTATGCGGTACTTTATCAAATGCCTTTTGAAAGTCCATATACACAACATCGACCGCATTACCCTCATCAACCCTCTCCGTTACTTCATCAAAGAACTCAATCAAGTTAGTCCAACATGATTTGCCTTTGACAAATCTATGCTGTCTTTCATTTATTAGCCCATAGTTTTCCAAGTGCCAATTAATTTTTTTCCAGATTATTGGGCATGATTTTGACCTGGAGCCCGGAAGGGGGGGGTGGGGAAAGAATTGCAGATGGGAAACCCAGAAGTACGGGTTTCCCGGACGTCCTTATGATTTTGATGTCAGGACGTCTTTATTTTTGTCGGTTTGCCATAAGACTGGCCGGCCTGATTGACAAGCTGGTCTCAGTCAGACGGAAGAGCAGCCAGGGAGAGGACATGAAAAGGTAAGTCTTCAGGTAAGTCTTTAATTGTATGGATTGGGAGGGGTCATGGGGAAGTATGAGTGGGCACAGGCGGCATGGGTGGGCACAGGGGCATCAGTGGGCATGGGTGGGCATGGGGGTCACGGAGGGAAAGTCTATCATGGAGGGAGGGATGGGGGGTCAGTCACTGAGACAGGGGATGTTGGGATCGGGAGACATCGCAGGGGTCCGCGATTGTTGCGTGTCAGGATCAGGCGTTATCGCAGGGATCCTCGATCGTTGGGGGTCGGGATCAGAGATCGTGGGGGTTCCGCGATCGTTGGGAGAGGGATCGGAGATCAGGGGTGGAGATCTGCGATTGTTGGGGGGGTCCGAGATCGGGTGGGGAGGTTTGCGATCGTTGGGAGGTGGATCGGAGATTGGGTAAAGGTCCACAATCGTTGGGGGGGGTTCGGAGATCGGAGGGGAGGGGCCGCGATCATTGGGGGGTCGCTGCAAGTAAGCTTGTTGGCCCTGGCGGAAGCTCTCCTGCTCTTCTGGGCCCACAAGCTGTGCCGGAAAGGCACTTAACTGCAGTTTCCGGCCTGGGCAAGATCCCTTTTTAACTCACTGAAATTTGCTCTCCTCCAGTTAAGTATTTTTAGAACTTCTGTAGGTACCATTTCTGGATCATTATTAGGGATTAGGTCCAGAATAGCTTCTGAATGCATCGACCCTTCAGTAAAATAATGCAATCTGCTATCGGGTCTAGATACATGGGGGGGAGGGGGCAATCTTCCTCTCGCTACTGCCCCATTTTTAGCAATAAGCAGGGCAGTAGTTGGATAAGATGTTTTTTTAGCTGACATGCTATTGGGATACTGCTAATTCTGATTTTTGGGCGGACTTTGATTTAGGCAACCAGCACCCCCACCCACAACAGGTGGGGGCCTAATAAATAAAAGTAAATCACGGTTAAATGACATTGTCAGGACCCTGAGCCATTTTCGTCTCTGCCCACATTGCTACCATCAGCTCCTCAATCCACCCACATACCATGGGCAGTACAAATAGAGAGGAGGCTACTTCCAGCGGTATTTAAAGGGATTCTCAGCTGCTCTCAGTTAAAATCATGGAAAGTTTTGGAAGACATTTTGTTCCTATTTCATTGTGGTTTTTGGTTACTTCTAATACAGCCCACAAGGAACATTCCATATGATAGTGGTTTGCTGTCTACCATTAACACTTTAAAGAAGAAGAAAAATCAAAGTCTCATAATCTATTTTTCCGGCAAAGGTCATACTTTTAAAAGTACAAAGTGAATTTAAAATGAATATGACAGATAGCTGTCATCCTTGACCTACACTTTTACTGTCTTTATATTCCTCATATACTTTTCTCCAGAGATGCTAGTCTTCTAGCCAAGGAAGAGGTCAACTAGATTATAGATTTGATGCTCCATGATTCAGTCAAAAGATGAAAGAAAGTAAGGAAAGAAAAGCTTTAAGTGTAATTGCTAATGCTCCATCATTATATTAGCCTTGTCTCTTCCATTCAATGCCTTGTTTACTTTCCTTAAAGGTTACATAAGAATCCCAGTAAACTCCAGCTTACTAAATTTACAGAGCCTAATACAGAGAAGAAATGTCTACTTACTGGTGACTAAATGTTCTATTATTATTTGTAGAAGTTGTAAATCAGTAGGACATGATGAAAAATAACCCTATAAATGCAATGTTAAATAAAGGGCTAAAGTGCTACAAACAATGTAATTGGCTATTTCATCTTGAGTGACACAGAAATTCCAATATTTTATTACAGAAAGCATGGACACACTAATCACAGTTCTGCTGGGCGTTCATTAAACTTATCGCAGGTAAGTGGATTGGACTGTCGGACTCTAGCTGGACTCCAGCCAATGAACAGAGGTATGCATCAACCAAAAAAACATCAGAGACCCGATTTTAACTCCGGGTGGGTTTTGGGGGGATGGGTGGTGAGGCGAGGTGGAAACTCACCTGCTGTTCCAGAAATGAGGCCCGAGCTATTTTAACTCCTGAGCGTCAATTAAATTCTGCCGACTGATTTCCTGCCCGTTCTGGGTGGGAGGTTGGCAGGATGCAGCAATGCATCACCCAAGGCTGCCCAACGACACAAGGTAGATGGCAGTATCGGCTTCCGGGCCGTCTCGCGGAGGTCCTGTGTTCGGAAAGGAAGGGGAGTCTGCGGCTGGAGAAGCCTAAGCATTCCTTGTGGGACCTGGAGGAGCACTGTTGCACCTCCTGGCCCCACAGGAAAGTAAAAAAACTTACCTGTTTGGGTTTCTTCTGGCCCCAGCTCCTCTTCCTGCTGTCTTCACCTGGCAGGAAAGCCACAGCGGCTGCCCCACTCAGGCCATCAGTTAAAACTGAAGTTGAGTTCTGATGATGTCATCACAATCCAACATATGTATGTAAAGAACATAAGAACATAAGAAATAGGAGCAGGAGTAGGCCATCCGACCCCTCGAGCCCGCTCTGCCATTCAACAAGATCATGGCTGATCTTCTATCTCAAAGTCATTTTCCTTCACCGTCCCCATATCCTTTGATGCCTTTAATATCTAGAAATCTATCAATCTCTGTTTTGAATGTACTCAATGACTTAACCTCCACAGCCCTCTGGGGTAGAGAATTTTTTTTTATTCATTCATGGGATGTGGGCGTCGCTGGCGAGGCCGGCATTTATTGCCCATCCTTAATTGCCCTTGAGAAGGTGGTGGTGAGCCGCCTTCTTGAACCGCTGCAGTCCGTGTGGTGAAGGTTCTCCCACAGTGCTGTTAGGGAGTTCCAGGATTTTGACCCAGCGACGATGAAGGAAAGGCGATACATTTCCAAGTCGGGATGGTGTGTGACTTGGAGGGGAACGTGCAGGTGGTGTTGTTCCCATGTACCAAAGATTCACCATACTCTGAGTGAAGAAATTTCTCCTCATCTCAGTTCTAAATGGCCTAACCTTTATTCTGAGACTGTGATCCCTGGTTCTAGATTCCCCAGCCAGGGGAAACATCCTCCTTACATCTTCCCTGTCGAGCCCTGTAAGAATTTTAAATGTTTCAATGAGATCACCTCTCATTCTTCTACACTCTAGAGAATATAGGCCTTGTCTACTCAATCTCTCCTCATACGACAATTCCACCATTCCAGGGATCAGTCTGGTGAACCTTTGTCAGTAGAGCAGGTTAAAATCCGGAATGGTAGGCTCTTGGCAGCTTTCCGACAGGTAAGTAACCTGGGTGATTTTAACTTCCCAACCACCGGGCAGGTAGGATTAAAATCGCCCCCTCCCCTTCCACAAAGGTTATAATATCCAATCTTAAACAGTTATACATTGAACCTTTATAACATGAAGATGAGAAAAAAAACTATTTTGTAAGTTTGGCTTTTCAAATGCACATTTTAAATAAGAAACAGCTTTCAAAAGATTAAGAGTTGAATTAAATTTCTGGCAAAGCAAAGATTAATTCTCACTCTAGATTAATGGCTGCTCGCACAACGGCCTATTGTGCATAATAGCCTTGGAAGCATTGTGCGAAATATTAATAATGGAAGTTTAACATGTGTATATAACATTCCTCTTTCCACTGATTTAATGGAGGTGAAACCTACTTGGAAAAAACAGTTAACACTTGCATTAAACTAGGGGACAAGGAATGTCATGTGCGTGTGTTAAGTGTTTGCACACTAATATCGGCATCGGTAATTTCTAGCCATTATGGTGGTGAATTTCTGCGCTCATCTGCCTCAGAAACCTCACAGAAATAGTATTAACGTTTACACCGTTTTTCAGGGTTTCTGCTGCTTTTCTACCAAAGTTACGGTTGATCAGCGGGAGAACCCTGGCAGAAATTCACCACCACAGTACAGGTAGTTAAATAGAAAACATCCCCCTTTCAATTGTTTTAAGGGGAGATAGGCCAACCAATCATGGTGATGAGATTTTGCTAAAAGTCAGCAGTGGGAGGATGCAAGTTATTAGAATCCATGCTCTGACATTAATGAATGATGGTTCAGACAAAGAAATGTTTTGCTCCGTCTTCATGTAGGGTTTTCTGGGATGAAACCACAAATGGTATAATTTGGGGAGCAGTTCATTCTCTTTTTTTCCAGTTTTGGTTAAGCACAGTTTATTTCTCTGAGGTTTTTGGTTTCAGTCTCAGGTCTGAAGATGAGTAACCATGATACTAAGCTATGTGAAGAAAGGCAGAGGAAGAAAAAGTGATAGTGAAAAGACAAAAATGGGTAACATCCTTTTAAAGTCAACCTATCTCTCTTACATTATGCTGCCTTCTTCCATAAACTTGGAGTGGTTTACATCGTGGCTTTTTCCATACCACTGTCACTCTGAATCACTTTGTAATCAACAATATTACTAGTAGCAGAGTGAGATGAGCAAGATGGGTTTCCCTCCCCCAATGTGACATACTTTCAACCTAATGTTCTTTTTTCCCTCCACAATTCTTTTCAGAAGATGTTGACTCATAACTACTATTGATCATAAAGCAATAGTGTTGTGATGCCAGCTATATTTTCCACCACCGTTCAAAGACACGACCATTTTGTACATTGCTGTGTTTTTAATATTTAGACTCAGGGCACGATTCTAATGGCACCAGCTACTTTGCAATAATAGGCCCAAGTAGCTACTCTTCATGTCTCAGATTGAACAATGGATGCTGGCAGGCTATGTTACTATGGAGTACATCATAACTGAGCAGGATCTTGTCTCCACCTGGCATCCATATGCATACGCTTTCCAGCAGGGCTCACTGAATAATGATCAAGAGTGAGGAAACCAGGCTGATTTTTCCCTACTCTAGCTCATAGGGGCTGAGGGTAATTGTAGTGCCTCTACTGCTGTCCTGATTGAAATCAGCTGATTGTGTAAAGACCAAAGACTGTGTGAGAACTGACAAAACTTATCACAACTTGAGTAGGCAGATCTCTGAGTGACAGCTAATTGTCTGGTTTTGAAGCCAGCACTGTTATCAATAGGTTGCTGACAAATTTACTCTACCTCATTATATTTAGTGGTGCTGAAGCTCTCAGACAATTAAAGTAAATTCATCTGCAAAAATGTCACTTGCTGACAAATTGCATTGCCATCACATGCTCAGCTGCAGAAGACACCTGCTTTAACACCAACTGCTGCCTGAAAATACTATTCCTTTCAGAATTGGATAATATATTTTGCTTGAAAGGTTTACTGTTGCAGTGCGACAGACCTTACCCAGAGTTTAAATATTCAAAACACAGCAGTGTACAAAATAGCCCTGTCTTTGTACAGGGGGTGGAAAATATAGTTAGTTTCATGGTTAATGGTAGTTATGATGTTGCCTTCATTCAGGAGCCTGGCCTGGAGCTCAATTGATATATGTAACTCCAATAAGATTACTGCTTCTGAGGTATCAATACCATGACGGGTTATCATGGATATTATACAAATTGTGCAATAAGCCTACCAAAGAAGTAAAATAGGTTGAAATATTTCTAATAAATATCGGAATTAAAGATTAAATTAGTCTTTGGACAACTCTATAAAAACTTCAGCCATGTGTAGGTGTGGCCATTAAACTTTCTTTACAGTTATAAATAGTGCAAAATAAAGGGACAGCTTCTGAAATTAAAATGCTAGTAGATTTGGAGCTACTGTCTGAAGATTGCACACTTTAAGCCCTTGCTGTTGAAATTACTGGACAGATTCACAGTTCACAGTAGAAGACACAAAAGGCATACCAGAAATAATGGGGAACCAAGGGGCTAATGAGAGTGAGGAACTTAAAGTAATTATTATCAGTAGAGAAAAAGTACTGGAGAAACTAATGGGACTAAAAGCCGATAAAACCCTTGGACCTGATGGCCTACATCCTAGGGTTCTAAAAGAGGTGGCTGCAGAGACAGTGGATGCATTGGTTATGATCTTCCAAAATTCCCTAGATTCTAGAACAGTCCCAGTGGGTTGGAAGGTAACAAATATAACCCCACTATTCAAGAAGGGAGGGAGAGAGAAAACAGGGAACTAAAGACCAGTTAGCCTGACGTCAGTCGTAGGGAACATGCTGGAATCCATTATTAAGGAAGTGGTTACAGAGCACTTAGAACTTCATAATATGATTAGGCAGAGTCAACATGGTTTATGAAAGGGAAATCGTGTTTGACAAATTTATTAGAGTTTTTTCAGGATGTAACTAGCAGGGTAGATAAAGGGGAACCGGTGGATGTAGTATATTTGGATTTTCAAAAGGCATTCGATAAGGTACCACATAAAAGGTTGTTACACATGATAAAGGCTCATGGGGTTGGGGGTAACATATTAGCATGGATAGAGGATTGGTTAATGGACAGAAAACAGAGAGTAGGGATAAATGAATCATTTTCAGGTTGGCAGGCTGTAACTACTGGGGTATCTCAAGGATCAGTGCTTGGGCCTCAAATATTTACAATCTATATTAATGACTTGGATGAAGGAACCTAGAATAATGTATCCAAGTTTACTGACGATACTAGGTCAAAGCTAGGTGGGAAAGTAAGCAGTGTGAAGGACATAAAGAGTCTGCAAAGGGATATAGATAAGTTAAGTGAGTGGGAAAGAAGGTGGCAGATGGAGTATAATGTGGGGAAATGTGAGGTTATTCACTTTGGTAGGAAGAATAGAAAAATAGAATAATTTTTAAATGGTGAGAAACTATTAAATGTTGGTGTCCTCGTACAAGAAACACAAAAAGTTAGCATGCAGGTACAGCAGGCAGTTAGGAAGGCAAATGGCAAGTTGGCCTTTATTGCAAGGGGGTTGGAATACAAGAGTAAGGAAGTCTTATTACAATTGTATAGGGCTTTGGTGAGACCTCACCTGGAGTACTGCCTACAGTTTTGGTCTCCTTACCTAAGGAAGGATATATTTGCGTCAGAGGCGGTGCAACGAAGGTTCACTAGATTGATTCCTGGGATGAGAGGGTTGTCCTATGAGGAGAGGTTGAGTAGAATAGGCCTATACTCTCTGGAGTTTAGAAGAATGAAAGGCGATCTCATCGAAAAATATAAGATTCTGAGGGGGCATGACAGGGTAGGTGCTGAGAGGTTGTTTCCCCTGGCTGGAGAGTCTAGTACTAGAGGGTATAGTCGCAGGATAAGGAGTCAGCCATTTAAGACTGAGATGAGGAGGAATTTCTTCACTCAGCGGGTAGTGAATCTTTGGAATTCTCTACCCAGAGGACTGTGGATGCTGAGTCGTTGAGTATATTCAAGGCTGAGATAGATAGATTTTTGGACTCTAGGGGAATCAAGGGATATGGAGATTGGGCAGGAAAGTGGAGTTGAGATTGAAAATCAGCCGTGATCTGATTGAATGGCAAAGCAGGCTCGAGTGGCCGTATTGCCTACTCCTGCTCCTATTTTTTATGTTCTTATGTTCTTTTATGTTCACTGTAGTACTGAGCACCTTATCCAGGCTTCTGTGTTCACACTCAGGAGTTTCTGATCTTCATAAGTGAAACCCTGAGGTTAATGGTGGAAAAATTGGATAAGGGTCCGTTCTGGGCGATGGTAGCGCAATGTGCGAACACCCCACCCCCGACAGACCCTGGGCAGGCAAGACGCAAGTCTGGACCCAAGGGAGCACTTACCTGCAATCGGTATTCCTCTCCAGGCCTTACACGTGGAATCAATGCAATTCGCACTTTCCACCACCAGAGTGAGCGCAATCTCTCAAAGGGAGGATGTTTCTTAGAAATCTCTTAAAGGTAGCTTGTACCTGTTATTTGCTGAAAATAACAGTCTACTGTCTGCATGGAGTCTGAACAGAGATCAGACATCGCACATGTAAAACACAGATGCAGGTCCCATCCCTAAGTTTACACACTGATGAGTTATGTTAAAACATTGAATAAAGGTTGTGCACTACTAAATCCCACATCCTCCAGTCTGCACGCCAAACCTCACCAATCTGCCGATCTGAGTTGGTTCCAGGCCTGCGAGAGTGCATGCACCAAGGTTCTCTGCTGATGCACTAGAGACTTTGGGTTCAAGAAGTAGACAGAAGGAGGGACATCCTAGATCCGCAGGGGGGGCAAGAGGCCCTCCAGACATATACTCAAAAGGCAGTGGGAGGCAGCGGGGGACGAAGTCAATGCCAGGCGCACAGCAGCATCATGAACATGGATGTAGTGCAGGAAGAAGTTCAATGCTTTGACATGAGTGGTCAAGCTGAGTGAGGTCAACTGTCAAGTGGTGTCTCCGACCAACTGCTCCACACACCACACCCCCCAGCCCCCACATACCAATAAATTCTTTCCATCAGTACTCAACTCTTCCAATCAGGTGCTTCCTCTCACCCTTACACGATATCACTGTTTCAAGCTGCCCACCCACAACTCACAGGCCACACACGCTGGCAGCTATTCAACCATGACAGGCACATCACCCAGGCACACGTCCCGCTTTCTTGCAGGAAAAGGTGGCGCATATCAAGAGGCAGCAAGTGGCAGTGGCATTTAGCCCCTCACACCTGTTACACTGGTCAATGAGATCATGGTGGACATGTGACCTAACTCCATATTCTCGTCTTAGCCCCATAACAAAATTACAAAGCGATATTGATAGATTAGGTGAATGGGCAAAACTGTGGCAAATGGAATTCAATGTAGACAAATGTGAGGTCATCCACTTTGGATCAAAAAAGGATAGAACAGGGTACTTTCTAAATGGTAAAAAGTTAAAAACTGTGGATGTCCAAAGGGACTTAGGGGTTCAGGTACATAGATCATTGAAGTGTCAAGAATTGGTGCAGAAAATAATCAAGAAGGCAAATGGAATGTTGGCCTTTATAGCTGGAGGACTGGAGTACAAGGGGGCAGAAGTTATGCTGCAGCTATACAAAACCCTGGTTAGACCGCACCTGGAGTACTGTGAGCAATTCTGGGCACCGCACCTTCGGAAGGACATATTGGCCTTGGAGGGAGTGCAGCGTAGGTTTACTAGAATGATACCCGGACTTCAAGGGTTAAGTTACGAGGAGAGATTACACAAATTGGGGTTGTATTCTCTAGAGTTTCGAAGGTTAAGGGGTGATCTGATCGAAGTTTATAAGATATTAAGGGGAACAGATAGGGTGGATAGAGAGAAACTATTTCCGCTGGTTGGGGATTTTAGGAGTAGGGGGCACAGTCTAAAAATTAGAGCCAGACCTTTCAGGAGCGAGATTAGAAAACATTTCTACACACAAAGGGTGGTGGAAGTTTGGAACTCTCTTCCGCAAACGGCAATTGATACTAGCTCAATTGCTAAATTTAAATCTGAGATAGATAGCTTTTTGGCAACCAAAGGTATTAAGGGATATGGGCCAAAGGCAGGTATATGGAGTTAGATCACAGATCAGCCATGATCTTATCAAATGGTGGAGCAGGCACGAGGGGCTGACTGGCCTACTCCTGTTCCTATGTTCCCTATGTTTCCTATCCCTTATTACCCTTGGTTCACAGAAATCTATCAATCTCAGATTTAACATTCACAAGTGAGCTAGCATCAACTGCCGTCTGCAGAAGAGTGTTCCAAACATCTCCCACCCATTGCGTGTAGAAGCATTTCCTAACTTCACTCCTGCACGTCCTGGCTCTAAATGTTAGGCTTTGTCCCCGCGTCCTAGTATTGAAGTCTAGGCGACCCCCAAGAACAGTTACAAATGTCTTGGCAGCCAGAGGCAATAATCCAGCCACTAACCTGTAAATCCTGCATGGTCCCTTTAAATAGCACTGGTGGGGGGGCTCCTCCAGGCTCTCTGAGACGCATTCAGATGGTCGGGGTAAGACTGTGCGTTGAGTTGAGTGTTAAGTCCAAAAATGCTGTCTATCACTTTAAATCAGCGTTGCACACTGATTGAAGCTATTTTCTCCCTACTTTACATGATTCCAGCATTCCTTATTTGCGCCTGCGCAAATCCTATACCAAGATGGCGTCTAGCGCAAGTCACGCAGGAAACGTGGGTGCGCATCCAAGATGCCATCTTGGGTATCGGAGAGGCCATGTAGTGCCGAAACAACGGGTGCTACATGGCCCAGTTTAGCGCCCGTAGTGCTTTAAAGTGTCCCAAATGGCATAAATAAGGCCTACATTTTGCTCCACTGACATTTCACATATCTGCCTTCATCCATCCATCCTTTAATCTGTCTGTCTATAGATTTATCTATCCATCCATTCATATGTCAGTGCCCATTGGATTTTTTGTGAAAAACAATTTTTTGATGCCTTTACAGTATATTTTACAGAAAGCCAGTTAAAACATTAACAAAATAAGAATCAAAACCAGAGCTGGGAAGATAATTTGTAGGTTAATTGGTCTTTTCACCAATGGGATCTGGCATTAAACCTAGCCAAATTGAAGGCATGGAAATCTACTCTATCTGCCAGCTGCAAGCACAAATGGGTTTGGGGCATTATCAATCTAATCCTACTGGATGTGGGTCCATAGCAAAAACTTCCCCATAATTCAGCACGGTGTTAAATTGGCAGTTCCACACAGTGAGGTCAAGAGAATAACTTTAAAGAAATAGAAATGTCACAGGAGGGGCGAGAAAGGATGAGGGCTCTTTTAAAGCTGCAGGTTAAGCTAAATTGTTGGCAGAGTAAAGGAGCTCTAACTTGTGTTTGACTCTTGCTACACCTGACCTGTTGATGCTTAATGATGATACTAAGGGCCAAAAATAGGAAGATGTTGCATTTCTCAGCATTGACCTCTCTTGCTTTAATGAACACAGAAAAAAGTTTATCACTAGTAATTTCTGTGAGCATTCTCCTGATCTCCCATTTGAGGGAATATCAGCGAAAACCCCAGAGAAACGGTGTAAAAGAAATAAAGGACAGATACATGGGGGTAAATTTTAATGGGGAGCTGGGAAGAGGGTGGGGAGTGGGAGGGGGTGCTGGTGGTATTCCTGAAGGAAATCCAGAAGTATGGGTTTCACAGTCGTCCTTACGATTTTGACATAAGGATGTCTTTCAATTTTTTTCTGTAGGTTTTCTGCCCGACAGCCAGCCAGATTGACAGGCCGGCTGTCAAGCGGATGGGATAGCAACCAGGGAGTGGAGGCCAGCAGGTAAGTCTTAGATCGGGAGAAGAGGTGGTCGGTCATCCGGAGGGGGGGTCGGTTATCGGGGGAGTCGATCATCGGGGTGTGTCGTCGGGGGGAGTCATTGGGGGTGTCATTGGGGGAGTCATGGGGGTCGGCGGTAGTTGGGGTAGTTATCGGGGTTCAGTTATGGGGGGTCGGAGCTCATGGGGGAGTCAGGGATCGTGGGGGGTGTCGGAGATCGTGAGGGGGTCAGAAATCGTGGGGGGGTGGCGTAGATCATAGGGGGTTGTCGTGGATCGTAGACCGTGGTGGGGTACGGACATGGGGGGGGGGGGGGTTGGCTGATCGCGTGTGTCCGATTGAGGCAGGTAGGCTTGTGGGCCTGGCGGAAGCACTCCTGCTCTTCCTGGCCAACAAGCAGTGCAATAAAGGCACTTACCTGCTGACCTGGGCCTTCTTGCCTCCTGGCAAGAATCAGAAGGCCCCCAAGAGTTAAAAATAAAAAACCTATTAAGATGGAGGCTCACAGCCTCCTTAAAAGGTTTTACTGATCGACCGGCCTCCTGGGAGCGGGTTGGTTGTCTGACCCTCGACCTGCCTCCGTTAAAATGGGAAGTGAGCAAGTTGGAGGCGGGTTGGGGTCAGGTTGCATTTTTTTTACAATTTTTACCTTCCCACCCGCCCCCAACCCACCCATTCGTGGGGCTAAAATTTACCCCATACTTCCTATTCTACTCAGTTATCCCCTTTAGCTCTTCTCACACACTCAGTGGCTCGTACATGTCTTTTATTTCTCATTATGGCTCCTTTTTTCTCCTAAGCATATCATTTCTGCTCTTTAACTATATTCTGATCTCCACTTTAGTGCCTTACAAGTTCCTCTTAGTCTTTTCCCGTGTGTGTGGCCATTGTGTGCCTTATTTTTTCCCCTTTCCTCCTTTCCCTTTTTCTGTTCCTTTCTAAATGTTCCTCACCTGTAATATCTTTCAGTTCTGAGGGAAAGTTTATCCTTGAAATGTCAACTGATCTGTGTTCTCTCGGCAGATGCTGCCTGACATACTGAGTGTCTCCAGCATTTTCTGTTTTTGTTTCAGATTTTAAGCATCTGCAGTTTTTTTATTTTTCCGTCTTTCGTTTAGTTTAGCAAAAACGACAATTTAGCCTGATTCAGATTTGATTTGCCTTTGGTGGTGCTTGCCCTTTTAAAGAAAATTATGCATTTGCAGCTGTCTCATTTTGTTTGTATTTCCAAACAACCCCATGTAATTTTATAAAAAAATAGCATAGCGCTTCCTAATGTCTATCTGTCCAATCTTTGATTGCCTAGTAGGGAGGAACTGCGTGACCTTTGTTCTGGCCCATTACCTATATTCCTCAGCATTGATGAAGTCAGAATAGTTCACCCATGTTAAGGAGCATGGACTAGAACTTGTGGGCCAAGAAATTTGATTGTGCTGCACCTGTATGCAAACCCTCAGTGCCTGCATTGTGTGCTTGTTTGCATATCCTAGTGCTCCTACAAATTGTATGCCCAGTTGCTACAGTTTGGGTGGTGGAAGGCTGCTGAGCTTCCACTGAGGAGACTTCAAATGGCCGTAGTGCGTGACCACGAGCAGATCTAGACCTTGAATGCCCAGCTGGAGACTTCAGCACCTAAGCGTGGGCCGTGACAGTCTGGCCCAGCTGGCCGTGTGGCACTAACAAGAGCACTGGTGGAGCGGGTGGCAGAGTAGCAGGCATGCTGTCTTCCTAAAAAAAGGACAGCAGTTGCCTTTCCAATGGAGCCATGGTCACTCTCCTGGGACTGCGGCTCATCACTCCTATTGCTTTGCATGACAATAGAGTACAGGACTAACGTAAAGCTCTGGAAGCCCGTGTCAACACTAGCCCCCAGAGCCAAGGTGGCAGACATCTGAGCTTCCATGGCAGCAGTGTGAGTTGCTGTCAGCAGAGGCTCAATCATGGTGGGCCCCACTGTCATGTTCATGGAGCTGAACACTCACTCCATGTTGGACAGAATGGTCACCATGCTCTGCCTGAAGACCCAGAACAAGTTGGAGCTGGACTCCTCCGTGATCTGAGTTATTGCGTGCAAGAGCTCTGGCAGGCTGCCCAGTTTAGCCAGTATTTCCTGTTGTACATCTATCAGCCTTCTTTGGTAGCCTGGGCCCTCAAAGAAACCATCTGAGCCCTCTGCAGTAGAGGTAATACACAATCTCACCCTCCAACAAGCTGGCACCTGTGGCATCCTATCCCCTGCTCTGGTTCCTGCACACTTGTGGCCGGTGATGCACCATGTGAAGACTTCTCCTTTGGCCTACCCTCTAAAGTATGCATGCTTGCTAGGGGAAGATCGAGGGACGCTGCATCTTCATGAGGTCTGGCCTCCTCTTCCTGCAGTGGCATGGGGCGTCAGCGTTTTTCTGCGTGCTATCTCCTCCTGCATTGCCACTCAACATAGCTATGACTGTACCCTGCCCATGATGGCCAACACATTTTCTTCCACGGGAACCAGGATGTGCAAGAGGGTTGGCCTCTTCTGGTCGTGGCCTCCTGATGCATGTTGTGCGCAATCTTCTCGAGTAAGGTGGAAGGGAATGTGTTAGTGACATCCTTCTGAGGTGTTTAGAGAATGTGTCTGTCATGGTGGGAAAGTTCATATGTTGTGTGTAAGATGTGAGGTGTGAGGAAGTAAGGGTTGCAATAGTGGTGAGAGTAGGAGGTGCAGCGTGTGTGAGTAGGAGAAGAAGAAGGTGGAGAAAAGTGTGATGGAGTAATTGTAGGAGAGTGAAGGGAAGTGGGGAAGGGCGTGTTGTGAATAGTGTGGATGCAGGTGTGAAAGGAGAGTAATTGATGTGTGTGATAAGATTTTCACTGTGGCAACTCTGGTAAGGTCATTGAACTTTTTCCAGCATTGCAGCTATGCTCTGGGGGCTAAGTTCCTGGCATTAACCTCCTTTGCAACTTCTTGCCACTGGTGATGGAGGTGTTACCTGGATGGCTTTCTGACACCTGGAGAGAAACAGGGTCTCATTCCTCTAGTCCACTGCCTGGACCAGGGCCTCCAAAGCCTCAATTAGAATCTTAGGGGCCAATCTGCGGGTGTTCCAGCCATTTCTTTCTTCAGAAGCATTCCCTGCTGCCTGCAGCCAGAGTGCACCTCCCCTTTAAGAGGTGCTGGCTGCCGATAAGTGGAGTTAATGAAGCCAAATTTCTGACCTCCTCCAAACAGGCGCACAGTGAATGAATAGCGCGAGGTAGCAATGGTTGCACATCTGTCTCACTATAATGAGCTGCCAGCACCAATTTCCCATGGTCCCTGCGACCACATGAACAGGCGTGTGCAGCACGTGCCCCATCCCCTGCGGGCCTGCTTTCAGGTGTAATCCAATTTCCAGGCCATGTTGTTTATGTTCAAGCTTCTGTCAATCTGATGGACAATTTGTGCCTCCGTGTCATTATGGTGTTAAAATCTGAACTGGATTCAAAAAGTAAAAAAATTCACACCATCCAAAGCTAATTCCACCCTGAGATTGCAGTTTACCTGAATACTTATCCCCAGTTGACAGCAAACACTATTCATGACACTCAAGTGGAAATTTATCATATTGTTGCCAGGAAATTCCACACAAAATGCATGCTTGCAGGATGGCTCTAATCTAGTTTTAAAGAAACTAAAACATGGAACAAGGGCCTCCTGAGAGATTCCACTAAGTGTATAATCTATAACATTTGAAGTTCTTTTGCAATTCATATTTCTCCATTCAAATGAATGCATTTTGCTTTAATAATGAAATATACAACTGTGCTTTAATTCTGATAAGTAGCCAGTAAACAAAATACAATTATTTAATTGACTGGTGAACAGACAATAATTCCTAATAGACTTACCTTTCATGAATCTTATTTACATTTGAAAATGACACATTTGTGAAAAGCCACACAGTGCAACATTCTATGTTTTTAAAAAAGGGAACAAACTCATGATCATAGTACAGAAGAAGCTTAAAGAGCACGCTAACAATTGATTAAAATACCTAAGAAAGGATATACTTGCCATAGAGGGAGTGCAACGAAGGTTCACCAGACTGATTCCTGGGGTGGCAAGATTGTCGTATGAGGAGAGATTGAGTAGACTAGGCCTGTATTCTCCAGCGTTTAGAAAAATGAGAGGTGAACTCATTGAAACATACAAAATTTTTTTTTTTCTTTTTTTTACAACATGGAAACAGGCCCTTCGGCCCAACATGTCCATGTCGCCCAGTTTATACCACTAAGCTAGTCCCAATTGCCTGCACTTGGCCCATATCCCTCTATACCCATCTTACCCATGTAACTGTCCAAATGCTTTTTAAAAGACAAAATTGTACCCGCCTCTACTACTGCCTCTGGTAGCTCGTTCCAGACACTCACCACCCTTTGAATGAAAAAATTGCCCCTCTGGACCCTTTTGTATCTCTCCCCTCTCACCTTAAATCTATGTCCCCTCGTTATAGACTCCCTTACCTTTGGGAAAAGATTTTGACTATCTACCTTATCTATGCCCCTCATTATTTTATAGACTTCTATAAGATCACCCCTTAACCTCCTACTCTCCAGGGAAAAAAGTCCCAGTCTATCTAACCTCTCCCTATAAGTCAAACCATCAAGTCCCGGTAGCATCCTAGTAAATCTTTTCTGCACTCTTTCTAGTTTAATAATATCCTTTCTCTCGTAGGGTGACCAGAACTGTACACAGTATTCCAAGTGTGGCCTAACTAATGTCTTGTACAACTTCAACAAGACATCCCAACTCCTGTATTCAATGTTCTGACCAATGAAACCAAGCATGCTGAATGCCTTCTTCACCACCCTATCCACCTGTGACTCCACTTTCAAGGAGCTATGAACCTGTACTCCTAGATCTCTTTGTTCTATAACTCTCCCCAACGCCCTACCCTTAACGGAGTAGGTCCTGGTCTGATTCGATCTAACATAATGCATCACCTCACATTTATCTAAATTAAACTCCATCTGCCATTCATCGGCCCACTGGCCCAATCTATCAAGATCCCGTTGCAATCCTAGATAACCTTCTTCACTGTCCACAATGCCACCAATCTTGGTGTCATCTGCAAACTTACTAACCATGCCTCCTAAATTCTCATCCAAATCATTAATATAAATAACAAATAACAGCGGACCCAGCACCGATCCCTGAGGCACACCGCTGGTCACAGGCCTCCAGTCTGAAAAACAACCCTCTACAACCACCCTCTGTCTTCTGTCATCAAGCCAATTTTGTATCCAATTGGCTACCTCACCTTGGATCCCGTGAGATTTAACCTTACGTAACAACCTACCATGCGGTACCTTGTCAAAGGCTTTGCTAAAGTCCATGTAGACCACGTCTACTGCACAGCCCTCATCTATCTTCTTGGTTACCCCTTCAAAAAACTCAATCAAATTCGTGAGACATGATTTTCCTCTCACAAAACCATGCTGACTGTTCCTAATCAGTCCCTGCCTCTCCAAATGCCTGTAGATCCTGTCTCTCAGAATACCCTCTAACAACTTACCCACTACAGATGTCAGGCTCACCAGTCTGTAGTTCCCAGGCTTTTCCCTGCCACCCTTCTTAAACAAAGGCACAACATTTGCTACCCTCCAATCTTCAGGCACCTCACCTGTAGCTGTCGATGATTCAAATATCTCTGCTAGGGGACCCGCAATTTCCTCCCTAACCTCCCATAACGTCCTGGGATACATTTCATCAGGTCCCGGAGATTTATCTACCTTGATGCGCGTTAAGACTTCCAGCACCTCCCTCTCTGTAATATGTACACTCCTCAAGACATCACTATATATTTCCCCAAGTTCCCTAACATCCATGCCTTTCTCAACCGTAAATACCGATGTGAAATATTCATTCAGGATCTCACCCATCTCTTGTGGTTCCGCACATAGATGACCTTGTTGATCCTTAAGAGGCCCTACTCTCTCCCTAGTTACCCTTTTGCCCTTTATGTACTTGTAGAAGCTCTTTGGATTCTCCTTTGCCTTATCTGCCAAAGCAATCTCATGTCCCCTTTTTGCCCTCCTGATTTCTCTCTTAACTCTACTCTGGCAATCTCTATACTCTTAAATGGATCCACTTGATCCCAGCTGTCTATGCATGTCATATGCCTCCTTCTTCTTTTTGACTAGGGCCTCAATCTCCCGAGTCATCCAAGGTTCCCTACTTCTACCAGCCTTGCCCTTCACTTTATAAGGAATGTGCTTACCCTGAACCCTGGTTAACACACTTTTGAAAGCCTCCCACTTACCAGACGTCCCTTTGCCTGCCAACAGACTCTCCCAATCAACTTCTGAAAGTTCCTGTCTAATACCATCAAAATTGGCCTTTCCCCAATTTAGAATTTTAACTTTTGGGCCAGACCTATCATTCTCCATAGCTATCTTAAAACTAATGGAATTCTTACAGGGCTCGACAGGGTAGATGCAGGGAGGATGTTTCCCTTGGCTGGGAAGTCTAGAACCAGGGGTCAAAGTCTCAGAATAAAGGGTAGGCCATTTAGGACTGAGATGAGGAGAAATTTCTTCACTCAGAGGGTGGTGAATCTTTGGAATTCTCTACCCCAGAGGGCTGTGGAGGCTCAGTCATTGAGTACATTCAAAACAGAGATCAATAGATTTCTAGATATTAAAGACATCAAGGGATATGGGGATAGTGCAGGAAAATGGCGTTGAGATAGAAGATCAGCCATGATCTTGTTGAATGGTGGAGCGGACTCGAGGGGCCGGATGGCTTACTCCTGCTCCTATTTCTTATGTTCTTATGTTCTAAAGCTTGAGGTGAATCTGTTATCTATTCCAGGACAGAACATGCTGGTTTTTGCACTATTGTAATGCTAGACCTGATGCAATAGTGCAAAGTATAGGCTACTGTATCAGAGACAATGGCCAGGAATTTAATTACATTTGTTTCAGCTCTGCTACTGTAACTTTGGTGGAAGTGCGGCAGAAACCCTATTTACATATAGGGGGTTTCCACCGCATCGCCGCAGAATTTATGGTAGTGGAATGGGAGCATCTCCGAGGAAATTCCCAGCCAGTGTAATAAACTGTTCTTTCACAAATGAAAAAAGCACATAATTGACAGGCGTCACAAGCATGGCTGACTTATAAAGGTCCTTTTCACAAGGTAAAGAATGCCCATGTTGCCTGGATAACAGCTTACCTTCCAAAGTGCGCTTCTTGTACAAAAACACATCCTGGAAAACATTGCAGGGCAAAAATGGGCATGATGCACGGTAAAAATTCTTTGGTAAAAATTCACTGCAGTGGATTAGTCTTCTATAATGCATCACAAGATCACAAGATCACAAAGACTTTTGGTCCATTTTTGCTCATTCCCTAGGGGCCTCTCATCATAGCATCCAATTGTTCCTTAAATGGTTCCAGGGTTTTCACCTCCACTACCCAACCTGGAATCCATTCTGTGTGTGACCACTCCTTGTGTGAAGAATGACTTCATGCCATATTTAGAAGTGTCCTTCATTCTGTCAGGTTTAAAGTTATTTATGTGTTTACAGGCTGGGAAGTTTCTTGGGATCTCCGCTGCACTTCCGACAAAGTAACACCAGCAGAGCAGGAGCTGTTCCAAGGAGTCTCCTGGTCATAGACTGCATGGTTTGGGTACTTATCCCACTGAGCTCTTTTTGACTGTTGCCACATTTCCAAGCTCCCAAACTGGATAGGAGCAGAATAGCAACTTTTGCACCCAGGAGTTCGGCCGCGCAGCACCTATTTTCTGGTCGCTAACCGGCCTCCTAAGCCTCCAATATGGTGGACAGGAAGTGCACATTCATTATGAGACGGACGTGCGCCGGCCGCCATGTTGGTAAAGGCCAAAAAAATTAGTATGCGGTGCCCACCCAGAATCAGGCATTATGGCCTATGCAAATAATTAGTTTACCTTTAGATAACCGGCGCACGCTGCACTTATGAAAACCAGGTCTACATGCAGCCTAACAGACGGTCCTTAAAGAGGTAAGTTTTTAAAATACATTCTCTTGAATGTGGAGCTGGGAGGAGCAGGAGTGTTCCTCCTGACCCCACATTCAAAGAATACAGGTGGCTGCCAGCCACCGCTCCCCCCCAATCACTGCTGTTACTTCCTACCCCCCCCCCCACCTCCGATCATCGCCGCTGCCTTCCCCCACGATCATCGCCGCTACCTCCCTCCTCCACCCAGCCACTGCTTCCTTCCCAACCCAACCCCCCCTTCTCAGTCACCCCCATTTTCTGCCACCCACATTATCGGTTGCCCCTCTTCCTCACTTACCTGAGGGTCGCTGCTGGCATAGCAGCAGCCCAATCTTCAGTCCTGCCTCGTTGGCAAGCTGCCAGTTATCAACTGCAGCTTGCCAGCTTGATGGTAATGAGGCCCGAGGCCCGAGGACCAATATCGGGTGCGCTTCGGGCCTCACCTTTCAAGCACCGGGATCGTTCCTAAAAATGGGCATGCCCGAATAACCAGGCCCTGGTATCCAGCCGATATTTCAGAAGTCTCTGACCAGCCCATTCAATCATCAGATTGGTCATTCAAAAAATAAATCCAGGGTATTCCTATCTCTATTCTTTGCTAATATATTACACTTTGTTTTCTCTATTGATTTAGTGCGTTTGCCTGGCAGGTGAGGCTCCAGACTTTCCCCATCACACACACAACTGTGCATTTTTCACACAAGCATCGACTTTCTAAATTTAACTATTTTTCCTTTTATTTCCTGAGCGATTTAGATCTTTGGCCCCAAATGTCCACTGCTTGTAACATATATACAGCTGCTGCATTTCGTTAGTGTCAACCGTAGCTCAGTGGTAGCACTGTCGCCTTGGAGTAAGAAGGCAGTGAGTTCAAGCCCTACTCCAGAGTATGTGAGCCCATAATCTAGGCTTACACTCCAGTGCACGCCTGAGAGAGTGCTGCACTGTTGCGGGGGGGCGGTTGTCCCGATGAGATGTTAAACCGAGGCCTCGTCTGTCCTCTCAGGCAGACGTAAAAGATCCCATGATACTATTTGAAGAAGAGCAAGGGAGTTCTCCCTGGTGTCCTAGCCAATATTTATCCCTCAACCAGCATCACTAAAACAGATGATCTGGTCATTATCATATTGCTGTTTATGGGACCTTGCTGTGTGCAAATTGCCGTGTTTCCTAAATTACAACAGTGACTACATTTCAAAAGTACTTCATTGGCTGTAAAGCGCTTTGGGATGTCCTGAGGTTGTGAAAGGTGCTATATAATTGCAAGTCTATCCTTCTTTCTTTCTTTTGGTCTTTCTCTATGCTGTGGACTGAACAGCACTAATAAACTGTAATTTGTAATTTGTAAATGCAGGACTCGTCTCAAATACCTCAGGCTTTTAATATTCTATTCTATGTAAAATTTACACAAAGCACAGAGATTGAAAATAAAATGATCCTAAACAATGTTGTTTGCCTGCAGTATGACAGCATCTAACGTCAACCCATAAATTCAGGTAAAAGTGCAACATACACCAAGGGCACAAATAACTTTACAATAAACAACAATTCACCAATGACATATGCTTGAGTAATATTTCAGTGCATTTCCTGGAAATGGTGGATAATAGGAGCTAAATTGCAAACATTTCATGGACATCTACAGAATTTACTGTTCCAATCAACTGGGAGCTCATATAATTTTCAGTAAATCACTCACTATGGGAGCCTCAGGCTTTGGCAGTTTGAAACTCTATATGGGAGATGAGTTACTGCAAATAAGACATGGCTTAATGCTGTAAATATATTTCATACATCTGCTGCCCCAGCTAGAATTACTGTCCATTTTTACCATTTATTTTGTGGTTTGCCTTGTGAATGAATACTGGTTCCACTGATTCAGGCGGTTTGGCAAAAGATTCAATATATGGGTGGGATGGTGCTTTCTTTGAGAAGACAATGAATTTACTGCCTCATTACTTCCAGGTGGCTTGTCGGCTTCTGTTGAGTGCCCAAAAGACATAATAAAATGTGGCATTTTCATGAATGTTGGGATGGCTCAGTGATGATCACCACCTACTTTGAATTTATTGTACTAAGTCACAGAGTGGAGCAAAAACCAACTCAAACTAGGTTTCGACACAACCCCAAATACTATTTTTTCTTCTTTGGGGAGGAAAGTAGTAAATAATGACAAGATGGTATTTTTTTTAAATTCGTCAAAATTTTTCTTTGGTACCAAATATTTCCTCTTCCTTTCATTACAGGAGGATGCCAAAGTTCAGACTTCTCTTTCCTTCCTCATTTCCTTGATCCGTAAATGTTAACATTTCACCCTTTCAATAAGTTAAACAAGACAATCAACATTAAATTCAGCAACTAAAATACTCTTACTTTGGAATTTGAGATGTTTCACTACACTAGTTCACAGTGTTTTTGACAAGGGTAATGCAGTGGATGTAATTTATATGGACTTTCACAAGGCCTTTGATAAGGTACCGCATGGTAGACTCATGACTAAGTTCAGAGCATGTGGAGTCAGGAGATAAGTAGAAGATTGAATAGCAAACTGGCTACAAAACAGAAAGCAGAGAGTAGGGCGTCAAAGGTAGTTATTCAAACTGGTGGAAGGTGGGAAGTGGCATTCACCATTTACATAAATGATTTGGATTCAGGAATCATAAGTACAATATCAAAATTTGTGGATGACACCAAATTGGAGGGTATCGTTAAAACTGAGGAAGACTGAGTCAAAATACAAGAGGACATTAACAAACTTGCAGAATGAGTGTGCAAATGACAAATGAATTTCAATATAGATAATTCTGAGGTGATGCATTTTGGTAGAAGGAATAAGGAGGCCACATACTGCTTGGAAAATAAGAGTCTAAATGGGATAGAGGTGCAAAGGGATCTAGGGGTACTGATTCACAAATCATTAAAAGTAGCAATGTTAACAAAGCCATAAAAAGTGCTAACAAAGCACGAGGGTTCATTTCTAGAGGAATAGAATTCAAAAGCAGAGAAGTTATGTTAAACTTATACAGAACCTTGGTTAGACCACACTTAGAGTATTGTGCACAGTTCTAGTCTCCATATTATAAAAATGATATAGAAGCACTGGAGAAAGTACAAAAGAGATTTACAAAGATGATACCAGAACTGAAAGGGCACAACCATCAGGAAAGTCTGAACAGGTTGGGGCTCTTCTCTCTAGCGAAGAGAAGACTGAGAGGTGACCTGATAGAGGTATTTAAAATAATGAATGAGTTTGATAGGGTAAACATAGAAAAGACATTTCCACTTGTGGGGGAGACCCAAACTAGGAGCCATAAATATAAGATAGTCACTAATTAATCTAGTAAGGAATTCAGGAGAAACTTCTTTACTCAGAGAATGGTGAGAATGTGGAACTCGCTACCACATGCAGTGGTTGAAGCAAATAGCATAGATGCATTTAAGGGGAAGCTAGATAAGTGCATGAGGGAGAAAGGAATAGAAGGATGTGTTGATTGGATGAGATGAAGTAAGGTGGGAGGAGGCTCGTGTGGAGCAAAGAGCTGTTAGGCCAAATGGCCTGATGGTGTGCTGTAAAATTCTATGTAATTCTGTTTTTGAACCCCATTTCACCAGACATACCTAGCATTTCTTCTCCAGTAAGGAGAACATGGATCTCAGTGATGGAAGGGATCAAAAGAAATCAAGCTGAGATTCCTGAGGGAAATTTCAGAGAAATTAGCCTATTGTATTAGGCGTGAGGTCAAAAATGGCAAGGCGACTTGATCAACTGAGAAGGATACACCAATTTCAATTGAAGCAGACTGGTGGAAGAGGCAGGTAGACTCCATCATTGAGTGGTAAACCCCACAACTATCAGGGAAAACCAAAAAATGACAAGTTCAGCTGAGAAGGGAAATGGAACCAAGGCAGGAACAGGCAAATAATATAGGCGTGAGAGGATCTTTTGAGAAAGAACACAGAAGGGATCCATTCAACAGAGGTTGACTATCAGTGGGGGAGATAGACTCCAGTGGAACATTAAGAACATAAGAAATAGGAACAGGAGTAAGCCATATGGCCCCTAGAGCCTGCTCCACCATTCAACAAGATCATGGCTGATCTTCGACCTCAACTCTACTTTCCTGGCCGATCCCCATATCCCTTGATTCCCCAAGAGTCCAAAAATCTATCTATCTCAGCCTTGAATATACTCAATGACTCAGCATCCACAGCTCTCTGGGATAGACAATTCTAAAGATTCACAACCCTCTGAGTGAAGAAATTCCTCCTCATCTCAGTCTTAAATAGCCGACCACTTATCCTGAAACTATGTCCCCTAGTTCTAGACTCTCCAGCCAGGGAGAACAACCTCTCTGCATCTACTCTATCAAGAATCTTGTATGTTTCAATGAGATCACCTCGCATTCATCTAAACTCCAGAGAGCATAGGCCCATTCTATTCAATCTCTCCTCATAGAACATCCCAGGAATCAATCTAGTGAACCTTTGTTGCACCGCCTCTAACGCAATTATATCCTTCCTTAGATAAGGAGACCAAAACTATATACAGTGCTCCAGGTGTGGTCTCACCAAAGCACGGTACAATTGTAGTAAGACTTCCTTACTCTTGTACTCCAACCCACTTGCAATAAAGGCCAACTTGCCATTTGCCCTCCTAATCGCTTGCTGTACCTGAAAGCTAACTTTTTGTGTTTCTTGTACGAGGACACCCAAATCTCTCTGAACAACATTATTTAATAGTTTCTCACCATTTAAAAAAAATCTGTTTTCTATTCTTCCTACCAAAGTGGATAACCTCACATTTCCCCATATTATACTCTATCTGCCACCTTCTTGCCCACTCACTCAACCTGTCTATATGCCTTTGCAGGCTCTTTGTGTCCTCCTTAGAGCTTACTTCCCACCTAACTTTGTATCGTCAGCAAACTTGGATGCATTACACTCGGTCCCTTCATTTAAATCATTAATATAGATTGTAAATAACTGAGGCCCAAGCACTGATCCTTGGAGCACTCCACTGGTTACAGCCTGCCAACCTGAGAATGACCCATTTATTCCTACTCTCTGTTTTCTGTCCATTAACCAATCCTCTATCCATGCTAATATGATACCCCCAACTCCATGAGCCCTTATCTTGCGTAACAATCTTTTATGTGGCACCTTATCGAATGCCTTTTGTAAATCCAAATATACCACATTCATTGGTTCCCCTTTATCTACCCTACTAATTACATCCTCAAAAAACTCTAATAAATTTGTCAAACATGATTTCCCTTTCATAAAACCATGTTGGCTCTGCCTAATCATATTGTGATTTTCTAATTGCCCTGTTATCATTTCCTTATTAATGGATTCCAGCATTTTCCCGACGACTGATGCCAGGCTAACTGACCTATAGTTCCCTGTTTTCTCTCTCCCTCCTTTCTTTAATAGCAGGGTTACATTTTGCTACCTTCCCATTCGCTGGGACCGTTCTAGAATCTAGGGAATTTTGGAAGATTGCAACCAATGCATCCACTGTCTCTGCAGCCACCTCTTTTAGAACCATAGGATGTAGGCCATCAAATCCAGGGGATTTATCATTAGTTTCTCCAGTACTTTTTCTCTAGTGATATTAATTACTTTAAGTTCCTCATTCTCATTAGCCCCTTGGTTCCCCATTATTTCTGGTATGCTTTTTGTGTCTTCTACTGTGAAGGCAGAAAAAAAATATTTGTTTAACATCTCTGCCATTTCCTTATTCCCTATTATAATTTCTCCTGTCTCAGCCTCTAAGGGACCAATGTTTACTTTTGCTACTCTCTTCCTTTTTACATACTTGTAGAAGCTCTTACAATCCATTTTTATATTTCTTGCTAATTTACTTTCATATTCTATTTTCTCCCTATTTATCAATTTTTTGTTCATCGTTTGCTGGTTTGTAAAACTCTCCCAATCCTCAAGCCTACTACCTTTCTTTGCAATATTATAGGCCTCTTCTTTTAATCTAATACTATCCTTAACTTCTTTAGTTAGCTACAGATGAATCATTTTTCCTGTGGAGTTTTTATCTCTCAATGGAATGTATATTCAATGAGAATATTGGAATATTTCTTTAAATGTTTGCCGTTGCTTATCTACCATCATATCTTTTAATCTAATTTCCCAATCTACCTTAGCCAGCTCGCCCCCATATCTATGTAATTGGCTTTATTTAAGTTTAAGACTCTAATTTCGGACTTAAGTATATCACTCTCAAACTCAATGTGAAATTCTATCATATTATGATCACTCTTCCCCAGAGGATCCATTACTGTGAAATTACTAATTAACCCTGTCTCATTACTCAATGCAAGATCTAAAATATCCTGTTCTCTGTTTGGTTCCATAATGTATTGTTCTAGGAAACTCTCTTGAATTATTGTAGATTACAGCCACAGTACAGATTGCACATAATTCACAATTACATCCAATGCGATCCTGAGTTAAACTCCAGATTTATAAATGGGTATTACACATTGAACTAAAGAACAGATTTATATGTCAATGACATATATTTTTGGTGAAAAATGTGTAAAAACATATTAAATTCATTTGTAAGGAATAAAACATTTACATATAAAAAATACTGGAAATGCTTGAAATCAAACAAAAACAGAAAATATTGGAAATACACAGCAGGTCAATCAGCCTCTGTACAAGAGTCTTTTTAAAAAAATCATTTAAAATGCCACAGAGCAGAAACATTTTCCTCTGCTTCGAATTCTGTTTAATTTGTTTATAGGAAAGAAGTTTTTCTGTTCTGACCTATTTACTCACCTGGGTATCATTGACTATAAGATCAATAGGATAACCATATGATCATAATTGTGACTAAATCTTAGATGGTTTTTACCACCAGCCTACATAAAGCCTAATGTAATCAGCTTAATGTGTCAAGCCCAGAAGTCTAGCAGAAAATTTTGTCGAATTTTTGACAAATAATTATTGTTGGTTATATACTGAAGTCTCACTGATGGTGAAATTCCACCTGTCAACCCAGCACCATTACCCTCACAGTCTCCCAAGGATTTATCCTGTGCTGCCTTCTCTTCCTCATCTGTTTGCTGCCTCTTGGCACTATCGTCTGCAGACATAAGATCAGCTTCAACATGTACGCTGACAAAACCCAGTTCTACCTCTCCACTGCTTCTCTCGAATCCTCACTGCTTCTGTTGTCAGACAGCTTGTCTGACTTCTTCGATGAGCTGCAATTTCTTCCAGCTAAAACATTAGGAACAGTGAAATCATCATCTTCAGCACCCCCCCCCCCCACAAACTCCTGCATATTTGCCACCGATTCCAATCACCTTCTTGGCCAGCCACTATCTCAGGCTGAACCAGACTGTTCATTAAAACCCTGAGCTGAACTTCCATCGCCATATCCCACTCCATTTCAAAGACCGCCTACTTCCACCTCCTGGAACACTTTCCACCTCTGCTTTTACTTCAGTCCATCCACTATTCAAACCCTCATCCATGTCTTTATTATTTCCATATTCAACCATTCCAATGCTATCCTGGCCAGACTCCCATCCTCCACCTTCTGTAAACTTCAGCTCATCCAAAACACTGTTGCCCGTACCTTATCCCACACCAAGTTCCGCTCAACCATCAACCCTGCCCTCTACATTGGCTCCTGGTCTCCCAAATTTAACTCAAATTTAAAATTCTCTTCCTCATATAGAAATCCCTTCATGGTCTCACCCCTCCCTAGGTCTGTAACTACCTCCAGTCCTACAGCCCTCCCATCCCTGCACTCCCTGTTCCTCTGACTCTGGCCTCTGTGTCTCCCCCTCCCTTCTTCCCACCATTGGGGGGTCGTGTCTTCAGCTGCCATGACTCCATGCTCTGAAATCCTCTCCCTAAAGCTTTCTGTCCCTTTACCTCCCTCTACTATTTAAGGCACTCTTAAAAATCCACCTCCATGGTTACCCCCTCCAAATATCTCTTTCTTTGGCTCGGCCTCTGTGAAACACTTTGGTTTTTTTTTATGTTAAAGGCACTACGGAAGTGCAAGTTGTTGTTATCCACAATTTTAGCAAGAAAATAAGAGTGAGTTCTAAACAAGATTTCCCACCTGTGCACTTGTGATATCTTTTCTGGGTAAGTTATGAGCCAGAAAAATTTCATCTCCTATATTTAAAATTATGCAATACAAACCTGGTTCTTCCTTTGAGGATCTGCTGAATTGATCATATGATATGACAAAAACCAACACTGCTGAAGCATGTACTCTACCTCACTCATAGCTTTGAAATAAAATAGGGCTCCAAAATACTTATTGTTATGCCCCTATCCATCAAAATATCTATTTCATTTTAATGTGCTTATGGTTTAATGCCAGTTAGCTGTAATATTCTGAGTACTTTATTGATTTTAGAACTTCAAAGATGCATTCTGTTTATGTGATCCTTTTTTATACACAGTGTATTGAATTTATTTCTATTACTCAGTTTGGGAACCACAGCAAAAAAAAGGATGCTACAAAGAGGAGGAGGGGCATTATAAAGGTGTTTTTTTTTAATGTTCTGCATTAGTATAATATCTATCACATAAAAGGAAAGGGTAAAGAGCATCTTTGTAATCATATATATGGCTGATGGGAACATAAGTAACAATTCACAATGAGAAATCACTATGCTTGTGTCACCATTAACTCACTATGGCATTGAAATTGTGCTGTGCAAATTGTAAGCCATCCTAAGAACAGCCCAGTTGCAATTCATAAGATTTCCTGTAGTTTAACATTTTAAATAAATTTATAGCTTGACCTGATCACGGGAACGTTTCAAATGGTAGTGTCTGATGTGATTGATAAAAGTACCTTTATCATAGCTTGAGAGCCAGATAAGTAATGCATAATGTACATCAGTGTCTGGGAGCACTGTGCATTAATGATAAAATTAAACTGGCCCTGTTAGCTGTATTGTTAAAAAAAAAGTGATTGATTTCGGAATCTGGTATTCAAATCTAATTTAATCAAATATTGGCAAGGCTTAGTGATGGTGGATTTAAAAAAATATTTTTTTAAATCTTCCTTTCTGCTAACTTGGACATCAAAGTAAAGAAAGAAATATAACCAGCTGGTGCACCACATTCTTCAGTTTCTTATTTCACTGCGCTGCTATTTGTTTCGATAGCTTGTAGGATCTCCGTGAGAGCCTTTCCTCAATATTTTTTTCTCTACCACAGACTCAAGTTCAAAAGTTACTGGTGGGATTTACTGAAGACTGTAAGTTTTTATTTTTTTTGGAACATGCACCCCAGGAATTTCTACGGGGTTCTCCTGATATTACCTATCCAGACAGAGTCAGAGAATCTCCTGAAATGGCTTCCCTTCTTGCCCCTGCACTGCTACCTCTGGAGTCCCCCAATGATTTAGCCTTGGCCCTATCCCATTTCTCACCTATACGCTGCCCCTCGTCGACATCATCTGAAGACATGACATTTGTTGACGACACCCAGCTCTACCTCATCAATACCTCTCTCGACTCTTCCATTTCTTCTGTGTTGTCAGACTGCTTGTCCGACATCCAGTCTGGATGAACCGCAATTTCCTCCAGTTAAACATTGGGAAGACCAAAGCCATTATTTACAAACTCCATTTCCTCTCCACTGATCACAACCCCCTCCTTGGACACTGTCTCAGGCTGAACTAGACTATTTGCAACCTCAGTGTCCTATTTGTATGTTCTATGAGGCACTCTGGGCCATCAGTAGCAGCAGAATTGTATATCACCACAATCTGTGAGCTTCATCATCCTCTCCATCACAAAGACCGCCTACTTCCACCTCTGTAATAACGTCCATTTCCACCTCTGCCTCAGTCCATCAGCTGCAGAAACTCTCCTCCACGCTTTTGTTATCTCCAGACTCGACTATTCCAAAACTCTCCTGGCCAGCCCTCCCATCTTCCACTCTTCATAAACTGGAGCTCATCCAAAACTCTGCTGCCCGTATCCTAACCCGCACCAAGTCCCGTTCACCTGTTACCCTTGTGCTTGCTAACCTACATTGACTACCAATCCATCAATACCTCGATTTTAAAATTCTCATCATCGTATTCAAATCCCTCTATGGCCTTGATCCTTCTCCTAACCGACAACCCTCCAAGAACTCTGCATTCCTCCAATTCTGGCCTCTTGTACATCCCCCAGTCCCTTCGCCTCACCATTGGCAGTCGTGCCTTCAACCATCTAGGCCCTAAGCCTCTGGAATTTCCTCCCTAAACCTCTCCGCCTCGCCACCTCTCCCTCAAAATGTGGGCTTGCCTACAGAAGTTGATTTTTTGCATTTAGCATGAGTTAAATATATTGAGAAGAAAGCTAAATTGTAACATGAATATTATGCTAATAATACCACAGATTAATTTTAAGGCTATTTTTATAAAGACTCTTTAATATATTCATATCCATTACAATGTGAAATGAAAATTATATTTCCTGGTCTGTAGTTATGCATGCTCACTCAAATTGAAACTACTTAATTGTTGAGATTTTAAAAAAGCATGAATGCTGGAAATCTGAAATAATAACAGAAAATGTTGTTAATTCACAGCAGGTCCATCAGTATCTGAGAGAAAAAGACAGGTTACCATGGGAAACCCAACTGAAATAGTAGCCTATCTTTCTCTTTCAAATGCTGACTGACGAGAGTGATTCCAGCATTTTCTGTTATTTACAATGGTATATATTACCTTTTCATCTTGCTCTCAGACTTTGACAAAAGTTAAAACACATTTTTTACAAGTTATGAGATACATCTGACTAATCCTTAGAGTTGTACAAGAATTCATATAATGTCTTAATGTGAAGGGATTTTAATGACAGGATTTTAATGTTGCTGTATTGCTATACCCACACTCATTCGGTATCATAGTTGTTCATGATAAACAATAAAAATTTTGCTATCTTTCATTGATTCTTCTTAAAAGACCAATCCATGGCTATCAATTGGCTTTTTGAATGATGAATGCTCCAGCTGTGAAGTTTGTGGACAACCACACAAAACAATTTAATAAACAAAAAGGAAAGAATACATGCTCAGTGGAATGGTATCAGTGAAAAGCTTCTGTTTCCTTCAAAACATTGTGGCATTCATTCACCAAATCAGAGTAAGGTGGAAACCCCACCAAGAAATAGGTCTTTAATAACTCAGCAAAATACCACCATTATGTGACTGTTAACCACAATCAGTCTTAGAATTTGGTTCAATCTCAATTATGTCCTAAGTCATAGGCTTTCAGAAGATTTCTCCAGCCTAGAGATACAAGCAACCTCAAGTGTAAACTATTTTATTATTAAGCAGTAACAAGGTAGGAGTGACCACCGCACAGTCCTCATGGAGACCAAGCCCTGTCTTCACACAAAGGACACCCCCCATCATGTTATGTGGCACTACCACCGTGCTAAACGGGATATAGAACAGATCTAGCAACTCAAAACCGGGCGTCTATGAGGCACTCTGGGCCATCAGTAGCAGCAGAATTGTATATCACCACAATCTGTGACCTCATGGCCTGTCAAATCCTTCACTCCTCTATCACCATCAAGTGGAGATGCCGGTGATGGACTGGGGTTGGCAAATGTAAAGAATCTTACAACACCAGGTTATAGTCCAACAAATTTATTTGAAAAACGTCATCATCACCATCAACGCAGATGACCAACCCTAGTTCAATGAGGAGTGCAGAACAGCATTTCGTGAGCAGCATTAGGCGTACCTGAAAATGAGATGCCAAACTGGTGAAACTACAGAACAGGACAACATGCATGTTAAACAGCAAAAGCAGCATGCTATAGACAGAGCTAAATGATCCCACAACCAATGGATCAGGTCAAAGGCCTGCAGCCCTGCCATATCTAGTCATGAATGATGGATGGGCAATTAAGCAACTAACGGGAGGAGGAGGCATCATAAACATCCTCTTCCATAATGGTGGCAGAGCCCAGTACATGAGTACAAAAGACAAGGCTGAAGCATTTGCAACCATCTTCAGCCGGATCCCCAATTGAATTATCCTGCTCAGCCTCCCTCCCCCTGAGGTCCCCACTATCACAGAGGCCTGTCTTTAGCCAATTCAATTCACTCCACGTGGCATCAAGAAACGGCTGAGTGCACTGGACACAGGAAAGGCTACAGGCCTCGATAACACCCTGACTGTAGCGCTGAAGACAGCAGAACTAGCTGCACCCTTAGATAAGCTGGTCCAGTACAACTACAACACTGTCATCTACCTGACAATGTGAACAATTGAGCAGGTATGTCCTGCCCACAAAAAGCAGGACAAATCCAACTGGCCAATTAGCGCTACTCTCAATCATCAGCAAAGTGATGGAAGGTGTCGTCGACAGTGCTATCAAGTGGCACTTACTCACCAATAATCTGCTCAACGATGCTCAGTTTGGGTTCAGCCAGGACCACTTGGCTCCAGACCTCATTACTGCCTCGGTACAAACATGGACACAAAACTGAATTGCAGAGGTGAGGTGAGGGTCATTGCCCTTGACATCAAGACATCATTCTTGGATGAGCTGCTCTCTAAGAGCTGTGGTAGCCAGGGGCCCTAGGTGCTCTTGGATCGATGTTGTTCTTATTTATCCTCCTCTTCATGCTGCTCTTTCTCCTCCTCCTGCACTTGTTGCTGCCCAGGTGGTCGTAAGGGTTGGTCCCTCATTATCGCAAAGTCATGCAGCATGCAGCACACGACCGCAAATCTGGAAATACGACCAAGGCTGTCGAGTGTTTCAGGCAGTGGAAGCATTGCTTGAGCACGCCCACACTCTGCTTGATGGTATTTCTAATGGCAGCATGGATCTTGTTGTAGGCTAGTTCTGCAGCTGTGACGAGTTCCTGACATTATGAGTCATGAGCCGTGTCTGAAGGGATAGCCCTTGTCACCCAGTAGCCAGCATGTAACATACATCATGCACAAAGGTTTTGTTGAAAGCTTCCTTCATGAGCACAACTTTACAAATGTAAGTGTGAAAATAGTTTCAGATTTTAGTTAGTTGTTAGAAAGTTTGTCCTGCAGGAATATGTGCATGCATACAAATCTATGAAAGTACAGCAAGGTTGTTTGAGTGCTTTGCATGCAGCTTCAATCAAGCTATAAGGTTGAGAGGAAACCCTTTGTGGCATGCATGTTCTATCCATTTACATTGGCCAGGAAATTGCTGGATAGTCTTACCTTAGCAGATCTCCTGAATTTGGCAAACTCATCTGTTCCTTTGACAAAATGTTTACCCTTTCAACCTATTCTTCCCAGTGACTGTGAATGGCTCTCCTATGTGGAAGGTCCACTTCTGCCCCAATAGTGCAATTCCTTTTCTCCCATTTCTTGCAGCTAAACAACTAGATGACTAAATAGTGATGTTCTTCATGCTCACTGCACCATTCTTTCACCAACATTTCCTGTGAGGTTATGCATTTCTGTGTCGGAACAGCAACTCCCTCCCATTTAAATTGCAACTGCAGCCCTGTACAAGAAATCAGTCCCCCAGTGAGCAAACACCCAGTGACAGGCCCAATCCAGGATGTGAGCCCACCATCAATAAATAATTAGGTTGGCCCTAGAAGATTCAGCGAGGTAGGGTAATCTTATTATGTGTGAACTAACAGCTCACAGTGCTTCGTACCACTGACTCTTTTTAAATCACAATTTAAATATCTGTAATACCTTTTCAAAAACTGCCCATGCGAAATTTCCCTGTACCTAGATGTCATCTCTTCACATGAGCTATTATTCCAGCCATTCACTTGGAAGGATCCGCAGTGCAGCAAGGCTAATTTAAGCCAAAATGTCATAATTCAGCTCTGGCTCTTTCAATGGAAGCCCAAGAGGCCCTTTAGATTTTCTGGCAGAAGTGCTGCTGAAAAGGCAGCCAATTCTCTAAATTATATTACATAGAATTACATAGATTATACAGCACAGAAACAAGCCAGTCAGCCCAACTGGTCTATGCTGGTGTTTATGCTCCACGCAAACCTCTTCCCACCCCTCTTCATCTAACCCTATCAGCATAACCTTCATTGGGCAATCAGAATAAAGCATTGGTTCTGCACTACTACATTTTGGAATTGTTAGCCAATTGCTACAAGCCAAATGTTGCTCTTTACTGCAGATAGTTGGAATTATCAAAGCTGGTGATGAAAATGCAAAACAATGTTTACAGTAATTTTTTGCAGTAATTTCAAAAGTGTAACCTTTGTGTTTACTGCAATATCCTAGTTCAAACATGTTGGGGTCTTTGATCAACATCAATTAGTATCATGTACAGCTGATACCAGTTCATCTGAATTTCGCATATCTTCAGAGGTGCAATGTTCTCATGTACCAAATTACTCCAAGTGTAATAAAGGCAGGACTTGAAAGTAGAGTTGATTTAATTTCCAGCAGGGTGTCCTCATTAATATTCTTCATGTGTATTAAGTTGGTAGAACTTTCCATTAAACCTTTGTAGTCCTTCACATAATTATTGTAGCAGTTTTTCAGGTTGAAAGTTTGCTTGGGAACAAAAAACTGAAGGATAAAGGATATTAGGATAAATCACTGGTGATGAATGTCTGGTGTCATATCTGTCAAATACAGGATGAAGTCAGTGAAGACAATTTTCAGTATTGCATTAAAACTGTACTTTATAAGAAGATAACGCTGTGGGATTTTTAAAAAAACCTTTAAAATACTAGCCAGCTACTACACTTTAAAGAAACACAGAGGCGGGGCCTTCCCTTAAAGTTGCAATAATCCACATGCATTTTGTATTCTTCTTGAAGCATTAACAAAGTAAGAGGTTGATTTTCCTGGTCCTGCACCTGGGCACAGCAAATATGGGAATATCAGGCTGGGAGGAGTGTACACCCATAAGGGAGCCTGCCTGCTTTGCAATCCATTGAAACTAACAGGTGGTAAATTGAACAGGCCCTGTTAGAGACACCTGCTTTGCCGCACCAGTCGTTCCAATAGCCCCAGTCGCAGGATCTGGAAAATCCCATGTTACTAGTGAGGAGTCATTCTACTCCTCTGGTGCGGAGGTTGTTCATTAAAATGAAGTAGTTTTTTTTAGTATAAACTGAAAAGTCTCACTACAACAAAGTGAGCCTTTCAATCACAGTGATGTAAAAACCACCAATCTTTGTTTACTAGAGTTTAGACAAGTTGTCAGTGAACAGGTACAGAGCTTTCTTGTGGAGGAAATATTGACGTAAGCAATGAACACTGACATTTCATAGAATCATAAATATTAAAGCACAGAAGGAGACAATATGGCCCATTGCACCTAAACTGGTGCTAGTCTGCAACAGGAACAATAGCCCCGATTTTCACACCCCCTCCCGCCGCTAACGAGAATGGGTTGAGTGAGAGACCATAAGACCATAAGAGATAGGAGCAGGAGTAGGCCATTTGGCCCCTCGAGCCCGCTCCGCCATTTAGTGAGATCATGGCTGATCTGATTTTTACCTCAACTCCACTTTCCTGCGGCAGGTTCTCAGCAGGGGGCCGACTGGGCACATGGGTAATGCGCCCGGTGAAATCAGTGTGCTCCGCACGGAATCGCAGGCTAATTAGAGCCACTTACCTGTGCTTCCGGGTTTCCCGCTGGTAAGCTGCGCAGCGGGTGGACTGCGCATGCACAGCAAGGTCTGTCAGCTGGAGGGGCCCTGTTTAAAGGGGCAGTCCTCCACTGACTGATGCTGCAAGAAATAGGAAAAATTACAGCATGGAGCAGCCCAGGGGGAAGGCTGCACCCAGGTTTAATGATGCCTCACTCCAGATATCATTGGATGGGGTGAGGAGGAGGGGGAGGACAGAGATCATCCCCCCGGCGGGCGGGAGGAAGCGGCCTGCCTCTGCCACCAAGAAGGCCTGGCTCGAGGTGGCAGAGGAGATCACCTGCACCACCAACATATCGCGCACCTGCATACAGTGCAGGAGGCGCTTCAATGACCTAAGTAGGTCAGCCGAAATGAGTACACTTACTCATTCCCCTACACTCCATCTGCCACATCACCGCCCCCACCCACATCTCCTTCTGCACTGCCAACACTACTCTATCACATCACCCCTCACACCCACTCAAAGCTCATCCTCATCTTACCTGCACTTACTCACCTTGCTAGTACTTATCCCGCCACTACCACTCAACCCAATCCTCATATAATCTCATGGCTCTATCTCATACTCACCCTCTCATCTCTTTCACGGTCAGCCTTACTCAACCTGCCACTACCTGTGCTATAGCCGCAGGGCATGCAGCAGGAAGCGTAAGCCAAACGTGTTGTGAGCATGATGGATATTTGAGGGTTTGTAATGGTTTTTACCTATATTTAATTTCTGATCAACTCACATAACATATTATATTGTCACCACTACTGCCACATCTTTGCGAATCTCGTCTGGTTTGTGCAATAATGCCCTTTCCTGAGGATCACAATGAGGACCCACAACTGATGCCACCCATTGTGTCACTGCAGAGTGGGTGTAGGTGTATTTGCAGGGCTGTTTTGTGCAGATGACTGAGAGACGTCAGCGATGTCCCCGGTGGCACCCTGGAAGGATGCGGAGGAGAAGTTGTTGAGGGCAGTGGTGACTTGACAGCGACAGGTAAGAAGATGGTGCTCGAGCCAGCCGGGAGCAGCTTGGCATCAAGGAGGCTGCAGATGTCTACGACTACATGTCGAGTGACTCTGAGCCTCCGTGTGCACTGCTGCTCAGAGAGGTCCAGGAAGCTGAGCCTCGGTCTGTGGACCCCGTGGCGAGGGTAGTGCCCTCTGCGACGCATCTCTCTCTGCGGTTCCATCCCTCCTGTTGTGCAGGTAGATGTGTCACAGCACTGTGTTGTGGAGCTCCACGTGTCAGAGGTGGACGGCTTGGCCGGCGAGGCAGGTGATGCTGTTCGCCCTCCGAGGAGGTCATGACTGCAGCTAAGCGGCCCCAATCCGGAAGATATACATTTGAGGGGGTCCGCAAGGTTTTTTTTCATTTTTTTATTCGTTCACGGGATGTGGGCGTCGCTGGCGAGGCCGGCATTTATTGCCCATCCCTAATTGCCCTTGAGAAGGTGGTGGTGAGCCGCCTTCTTGAACCGCTGCAGTCCGTGTGGTGACGGTTCTCCCATAGTGCTGTTAGGAAGGGAGTTCCAGGATTTTGACCCAGCGACAATGAAGGAACGGTGATATATTTCCAAGTCGGGATGGTGTGCGACTTGGAGGGGAACGTGCAGGTGGTGTTGTTCTCATGTACCTGCTGCTCTTGTCCTTCTAGGTGGTAGAGGTCGCGGGTTTGGGAGGTGCTGTCGAAGAAGGTAGGTAGATGTCTCTGGACCCCGGGGTAAGTGTGCAAGTTTGTGAATTTTATTTTTAAGAGGAGGGTGGTGGAGGCCAAACTTTGTCCAAAGTGACAGAGTGGCCTCCTGCAATGAGTGAGGGTCTCCCCCCCGCCGCCTGTCAAATGGACCTTTGCAGCTGCCACAGGCTGATGGCTGCAACACGTCCATTTGAACTGGGAGTGTTTCTCCCAGTACGGGAAACAGTCTCAGTTAATTTCAAAATCCCAGCCCTCCTAAAATATCAGGTCAATCAGGACTGTAAACGACCTAAAGTACCTGTTCAATTACTTTAAGTGGCACCCTGCCGGCTCTAATTGCCGGTGGGAGTCCCACAAGCGGGGGCTGTGCGCGCATGTCAGCGCGTCACTGGGGAACCCGGAAGTGGGCGGGTTGGAGCCGAGCTCCAGACCCGCCCCGAGAATCCCCGATTTTCGCAGCCCCCCCGCCACGAACGCACCCGATTGCGGGTGCAAAGATCGAGCCCTATGTCTCCTGGTTTTAGATTCCCCCATGGGAGGGGGGTAACATCCTCTCAGCATCGAGGTACAAATCGCAATAGCATCATTACCTCCACCTTCGTACCGATCTGCCTTCCACTGCCATTTTTGCTCTGCAGTTTCGGGAGGCATGTGAGGCCCTCAACGCAGGCAGGCGAGGGCCTCATAAATATTTAAAAGTTGGGGTTCGATGATGTAATTCAGATGGCGACACAATTTTAACCTCAGGCCACATGAGGCACGGAACTGACACTGAGTGCTGACCGTGCCTGGGAAAACTGCCATGGATCGGATATAGGGTCAGAAGAGGCCCAGGTATGAGCTTTAAATTTTTTTAAAGGTTTTCTGCTCTTCCAGGTCCCAAAAGAAATCCTTGGGCCTCTCCTGCCCTACGCTACCCTTCTTCTTCTCACTACCGTGATCGCCTGTGGCCCCTCTCATCATTTACCTTGCTGGGGACCATTCTCTTGGGTTTCTGCTCCCACCCACCCGTCACCACGTCAATCCCGCCATCCTGAGACTTTCTACCAAGGCCTGGGGGTTAAAATGGCTCTGCCCTCACGCCAACGAGTCAGGGCTAGTTCGTCTCTTGCCCCACGTTAAAATCAGGACTATTGACTCTAATCCCATTGCCTGCCTTTTCTCCATATCCTTTTATATTTTTCCTTTTCGAATACTTATCCAGTTCCGTTTTGAATAATGTTAAAGGCCCCGATATTTTCAGGAGGGAGCGGAGGAGCGTGTCACCATCTGTTAAACCCAGAAATAGCGGGAAGGCAGAGGTCCTGCTCAATTTAACGGCAGGCCCTCATTAGAATTTTTTTACTCCATTTCGCACCCGGCAGCTGGTCAGGTTGAGAGGTTGGTCAGTGCTGGGTGGAAAAGCCTGTTGTAGAAGGCAGCAGCCGGGGACTGTACCCGGCAATCGAGAAGATCGGGGTTGGTGATGGAGCTCGAAGCACAGCAGCGAGGAGGGAGGGAGGGAAGGCATCGTAGGGGGGGCAGAGATCAAGATCGCGGAGGGAGCAATAGAGATCGCGGAAGGGAGAGATAGAGTTCGGGGGGGGAGAGAGATACAAATCGCAGGCAGAGAAATAGAGATCGGGGGTGGGGGGGGGAGAGATAGAGATAGCAGAAGGAGTAATAAAGATCTGGGGGGGTCGGCAGATCGCGAGGGTGTCAGCAGATCGAGTGGGGGTCGGCAGATCGCGGACGGTGTGATTGGCAGATCACGGTGGTGGGGACGAGGGCCGGGGAAAGCACTCCTGCTGCTCCTGGCCCACAAGCAGTGCTGGAAAAGCACTTATCTGCTGGAGCCTGCAGCTCCCATCTCGCTTTATCTGCTGGCTTTCCCGAGCCCTGGAAAAACCAGCCTGCAGCCGCTAAATTCAAATGGCTGCCAAAATCTGAGGAACAAAGCCTCATTTAAATAGCATAATCACTGACCCAACTCTCCAGAGCGGGTTATTCCGCCTGCAAGGTAAGGCAAGATGTTTACATTATAAGGAGTGTCGCCGGTTACTTACAATATCTGCTTATTTCATATTGAGGGTGCCCATATATGACCATTACAGCAAAAACTAGGCATATAGAGGATGATTTAATGACATGTAACTCACAGGGATCCAATAAATCATGAAATTACAGGAAGCCTGTTAGCGGCATGCCTTGAGTGCATAGGGATTGATATCTCTTGATGGTTAAGTTATTTTCCTAAAGAGAGATGGGTTAAAACAGGGTATAAAATAGTACATTTGGAGGATTACAGCCACAATTAAGTTGATGACCTTCCTTCAGTTCTTTCTACACAAGCAGTTAGAATACCATATAGTATGGCAAAGCAGGCACGGATCAACAGCAGAAAAGACAATATTCAGCATAGATACTTGACTACATGCTACATTGAAGATACTTGACTACCAGAAACAAATATCACTTATAGCCTGAATCCTTTCCATACTGAAGTCTAATTCTTGAATATCAAAAGTACTGGGTACTCTGATGAGATTTTTGTGAACCCTTATGTAGGAGGTTGCACGAGAAACCAGAATAAGCGAATGATGATGTGCTAGATTAGGGAGGTAACAAAATGATTGATTTTGGTGGCTACATTTACTAAAGAAGCTGAAGTGAAAAGGAAGCTGTGAACCCTATAGGACAGGTAGAAACATATAAAATAGGAGCAGGAGTAGGCCATTCGGCCCTTCGAGCCTGCTCCGCCATTCAATATGATCATGGCTGATCCTCTATCTCAATACCATATTCCTGCTCTCTCCCCATACCCCTTGATGCCTTTTGTGTCTAGAAATCTATCTAGCTCTTTCTTAAATATATTCAGTGATTTGGCCTCCACAGCCTTCTGTGGTAGAGAACTCCACAGGTTAACCACCCTCTGAGTGAAGAAATTTCTCCTCATCTTAGTCCTAAATGTCCTACCCCGTATCTTGAGACTGTGACCCCTCGTTCTGGATCCCCCAGTCAGGGGAAACATCCTCCCTGCAATAGGATATGGAGTTCATCCCCTCTCTCCTATACGGCAATGAGTTAACCAATAAGAGAGTACACGGGAGATGACTGGGGGATGACAGTCATGAAGCTATCACTGCAGAAAGCTATGATGTGGAGATGCCGGTGATGGACTGGGGTTGACAATTGTAAACGATTTTACAACACCAAGTTATAGTCCAACAATTTTATTTTAAAATTCACAAGCTTTCGGAGGCTTCCTCCTTCCTCAGGTGAATGTCAAGAAATCCTCGAACCTCTCGCATTTATAAATCACAGAACAATATCTGGTGATTACAGATAGTCTTTTCAACTGCCCGTTGCCGAGGCAACCAAAGTGTTCAGACAGATAGGTGTTACCTACAGGGCCACCGAATATACAAACGGCCAGAACAAAAAAAAAGAGAGAGAGGCAGAAACATAGAAACATCCGGAAGGAAAAGACAGCAATTGACACGTTATATTAAAAACAGTTAACTTTTGTTCGCTGGTGGGGTTACGTGTAGCGTGACATGAACCCAAGATCCCGGTTGAGGCCGTCCTCATGGGTGCGGAACTTGGCTTTCAATTTCTGCTCGACGATTTTGCGTTGTCGTGTGTCTCGAAGGCCGCCTTGGAGTACGCTTACCCGAAGGTCGGTGGCTGAATGTCCTTGACTGCTGAAGTGTTCCCCGACTGGGAGGGAACCCTCCTGTCTGGCGATTGTTGCGCGGTGTCCGTTCATCCGTTGTCGCAGCATCTGCATGGTCTCGCCAATGTACCATGCTCTGGGGCATCCTTTCCTGCAACGTATCAGGTAGACAACGTTGGCCGAGTCACAGGAGTATGAACCGTGCACCTGGTGGGTGGTGTCCTCTCGTGCGATGGACACCTACAGACGCTGAAAGACGCCCTCATAAGAACGGGATATGACGCTCGACTCATCGATCGACAGTTCCGACAAGCCACAGCGAAATATCGCATAGACCTCCTCAGAAGACTAACACAGGACGCAAACAACAGAGTACCCTTCGTCATCCAGTACTTCCCCGGAGTGGAGGAACTTCGCCATGTTCTCCGCAGCCTTCAACATGTCATCAATGACGACGAACACCTCGCTATGGCCATCCCCACACCTCCACTACTCGCCTTTAAACAGCCACCCAACCTCAAACAGACCATTGTTCGCAGCAAATTACCCAGCTTTCAAGAGAACAGCATCCACGACACCACACAACCCTGCCACGGTAACCTCTGCAAGACATGCCAGATCATCGACACAGATACCACCATCACACGAGAGGACACCACCCACCAGGTGCATGGTTCATACTCGTGTGACTCGGCCAACGTTGTCTACCTCATACGTTGCAGGAAAGGATGCCCCAGAGCATGGTACATTGGCGAGACCATGCAGACGCTGCGACAACGGATGAACGGACACCGCGCAACAATCGCCAGACAGGAGGGTTCCCTCCCAGTCGGGGAACACTTCAGCAGTCAAGGACATTCAGCCACCGACCTTCGGGTAAGCGTACTCCAAGGCGGCCTTCGAGACACACGACAACGCAAAATCGTCGAGCAGAAATTGATAGCCAAGTTCCGCACCCATGAGGACGGCCTCAACCGGGATCTTGGGTTCATGTCACGCTACACGTAACCCCACCAACGAACAAACGTTAACTGTTTTTAATATAACGGGTCAATTGCTGTCTTTTCCTTCCGGATGTTTCTATGTTTCTGCCTCTCTCTGTTTTTTTTTGTTCTGGCCATTTGTATATTCGGTGGCCCTGTGGGTAATACCTATCTGTCTGAACACTTTGGTTGCCTTGGCAACGGGCAGTTGAAAAGACTATCTGTAATCACCAGGTATTGTTCTGTGATTTATAAATGCGAGAGGTTCGAGGATTTCTTGACATTCACCTGAGGAAGGAGGAAGCCTCCGAAAGCTTGTGAATTTTTAAATAAAATTGTTGGACTATAACTTGGTGTTGTAAAATCGTTTACAATTGCAGAAAGCTAGTAGGTTAAGCTTGCAGAGGTCAATGAGTGTCGTTTTTTCTCAAAGAAGTGCCTCTTGTCTTCTTTGAAACTGGGCGTTAAGGAGTAGGGGTCATACTAGGAATATTTTTTTCCCATTCTTGTAATTGTGTATTTTTGTGTATTTAAGTTTTTCTCTCGGACAGTATATAGGGCAGTATATAAGCATCAAAAAATGCCCATATATGAAAACAGAAACAAATTGAGAGCACAAGCATTGGTTAAAATAAATGCATACAATCTACGATCATTTTAAAAAAAACATCGATAATTATCAGAAAAACTATAGTTAATGTTCATGCACCACTGTTATCAAATTAGTTTTGGTACAAAAAAACAACAGGAATATAATTACATTTAGTTGGAATCAATTATTTGTTAGCAAAGGACTGAAATTCTATTAATGCGATAATTGGTATTTTCACATTTAGATTGATAGTGACTAAGCCTATATGACTTAAAAAAATGAGGAAGTTATAATGGGCCATAATTTGCTATCAAAATAACGGTGAGGCTAATGGTGCTCGCCGTACTTATGCGCAAATGCTACTGCAACTTCATGGGAGGGGCAGATGCGCGGTTGAACTCAAGTATCAATAGTTGCTTGTTCGAGTGGCACTGCTCTGCCGTTGGCTTCATGAAGACGGCATCTCGCTGTTTGCCTCACCATTGAAATGCATTGAACGGCGTGAAGTTCCTGAATTTACACGATACTCGCCACAGAAAGTTAAGGCTCGTCTATTTCAGTCTAAGTACCTTTTAACGACAAAATAAGTGTTAATTACTGCCAATCAACCTCGCTGGCACTGAAAATTAACTATTCCAAGTGTGGCGTCTCATTCCTTCAGGTTTTAATTATAGTTAGAGATTGTAAAAATGTAAAATTTTAAATTAAAACATTTTTGTTTTGCTTTTCCTTTCTGTCTCTTTTTTCACTCTTATTCCAATCTTTCTTTCCCTCTTTATTTCTCTTTCAGTATCTGATTTGACATTGATTTGACATTTAATTTACACTTCCTTCTCAGTCCTTGCCCTTCTAATTTCACAATCCTTCAATCTGACTGGTTAAGGAGATACCCAGTTGCTTGCTCTGCTCACTCAGGTCCCACATGCCCTGTTTCCCTTGCTGTGATGTTATCAGCTCGCACTTTCAGCAACTTGCTACGCAAAAAATGTAAAAACCTAAACGTGTAAGGGCGAGTCTAACTAACGGCAGACACCGTTAGATGCCCTGCCACAGCAAATTATTGCCCAATGACGAACAGGTATCAGATACTGGTCCAAAATGCAAAAGGAAAACACATCATTGAGACAAGGGGCTCAATTTTGAAATGGTGGCGGGTTGGCAGCAGGGGGGGTGGTGAAGGTTCCTGATTGACAGGCTGGTGACTGCCGTCAGGAGCTGCAACGCAGGGGGGGGGCGGGGGGAAAGAGAGAAAGAGAGAGAGCGAGACATCATCTGGCGATGGAACAGAAGATTGGGGGGGTGGGGGAGAGGGGAAGGTCGGGGGGAGAGGAGAAGGTGGGGGGAGAGAAGGTGGGGGGAGAGGAGAAGGTGGGGGGAAAGGGGAAGGTCGGGGGGAGAGGAGAAGGTGGGGGGAGAGGAGAAGGTGGGGGGAGAGGAGAAGGTGGGGGGAGAGGAGAAGGTGGAGGGAGAGGAGAAGGTGGGGGGAGAGGAGAAGGTGGGGGGAGAGGAGAAGGTGGGGGGAGAGGAGAAGGTGGGGGGAGAGGAGAAGGTGGGGGGAGAGGAGAAGGTGGGGGGAGAGGAGAAGGTGGGGGGAGAGGAGAAGGTGGGGGGAGAGGAGAAGGTGGGGGGAGAGGAGAAGGTGGGGGGAGAGGAGAAGGTGGGGGGAGAGGAGAAGGTGGGGGGAGAGGAGGTCGGGGTGAAGAAGAGGAGATCGGAGAGGGAGACATCGGACATCGGAGCAAGGTGGAAAGGTAGGTTGATTTTGTGTTTTAACTTCGTGCAATGGTTTTTTATTTAATTTATTTTGTTTCTTTTTCCCTGATTCGGCCCTTCACGTCTGGTTTCACCAGGCGTGAATCAGAAGCCGTGGGAAAGCTGCCCAGGTAAGTTAAAAATCGTTCTAACGACGTAATCTGTCACAAGTAAAGTGCCTTAAGTACCTCAATGAGGTACATTTGGTTCTTTAACTAACATCCTACCGGCTTTAATTGCCGGCGGGACTTCCGGATTCGGGACGCCTGCGCGCACACAGCTGCGTCCGTGGGGAACTCGGATGTCAGCGGGCTGTAGCCAGGTTCCGAACTCGAATGGGATTTCCCCGATTTTCGGAGCCTCCCCCACCCCCAACGCACCCGCAATTTCCCGGGAAATTCAAGCCCAAGAACTCAGAGTAGTTAGAATCATAGAATCGTTACAGCACAGAAGGAGGCCATTCGGTCCATCAAACCTGTGCCATGAGTTAGGACAAAAAGTTTGCCCGGCAAAGGGAAATTGTATTTTTGGGGTAATTGGTGCTCAGAAAGATGGCCAGCCTATTGGATGATGATAGTTTACCTGGAGTTAGAGAGGTGCTCATTGCTGGGAGGGTAAAAGGGATACTGAAAAGGGCAGGAAGAGAGTTACATTGCATGTACAGCACAGAAACAGGCCATTTGGTGGTGGTGGTAGTCCACATGGGGTTAATAACAATTCACACAGGGGCTCTGAAGAATGCAGAGTTATGGTATGGTCTTCCCCTCAACAACTTTGCCTTGTGTTCACAGCTAATGACAGTTTCATTTAGCAGATCATGGACTGGATTTTCCTGCTATACCACCCAAATTTTGGTGGTAAAATTCCCTTCCTTCCTCATTACAGGGAGCTCGGCCACTCACCCTTGCCACATTTAAATGATTGGGGAGAGTGGGGAAACACTGATTTCTCTGTCTCCGACCTCGACCACCGGTGGCCCAGGCATTAGTACAGTACTGGCTAGCTGCAGCACCTGACATAGCCGCAGAGGCAGCTCGCCGGTTGCCGGGAGGGTCCTCCCGGCTCCACATTCAGTTAAGTATTTTTAAACTTACTTTTTTGGTGGCGGCCACCACCGGTCCCTTTTAGGACGACTGGTTAGGCCACATGTAGACCAGGTAATCCTGAACGTAGCAGTCCCAACTCTTGCTACGTTCAGGGTAAACCAATTTACAGTGTTGCCCTAAAACAGGCATTAGGCTCTTATTAGCATATTCAAGAAGCCTAACGCCTGTTTTAGGTGGCCACCAGGGACAGCTCCATAGCCCCGGAACCAATATGGCATCGGACGTGTTCCAAGTGCTGTTCAGGTGCAGGCGGTTGACCCCCTAAATTGGACCTCTTGGCCCCCATTTTCTGCCTGGAAAACAGGTGCAACGAGATCCAACTTCATCTTCAAGTTGTTTTAAAACAAAAAGTGCAAAATCCATGTTGTCCTTTTCCAATGTCCTTTTCTACACTACAGACGGTTACCCGCAGATCCGACCAAAGAACACACCCACCAGCTCAACAAACTGATCAAGGCCTTCGATTCAGACCTTCAAAGCATCCTACGCACTCTCATCCCATGTACTCCCCGCGTGGGAGACTTCTACTGCCTCCCAAAGATACACAAAGCCAACACACCCGGACGTCCTATCGTATCAGGCAACGGAACCCTGTGTAAGAACCTCTCTGGATACATCGAGGGCGTCCTGAAATCCATCGTACAGGGAACCCCCAGCTTCTGTCGCAACACTACAGACTTCCTACAAAAACTCAGTACCCACGGACCAGTTGAACCAGGAACACTTCTCTCCACGATGGACGTCTCGGCACTCTACACCAGTATCCCCCACGATGACGGCATCGCTGCGACAGCATCAATACTCAACACCAACAACAGCCAATCTCCAGACGCCATCCAACAACTCATCCGCTTCATCCTGGATCACAATGTCTTCACCTTCGATAACCAGTTCTTTACCCAAACACACGGAACAGCCATGGGGACCAAATTCGCACCCCAATACGCCAACATTTTCATGCACAGGTTCGAGCAGGACTTCTTCACTGCACAGGACCTCCAACCAACACTATACACCAGATACATCGACAAAATTTTCTTTCTATGGACCCACAGCGAGGAATCACTAAAGAGACTACACGATAACATCAACAAGTTCCATCCCACCATCAAGCTCACCATGGACTACTCCTCAGAATCAGTTTCTTTCTTGGACACACGAATCTCCATCAAAGACGGGCACCTCAGCACCTCACTCTACCGCAAGCCCACGGACAACCTCACGATGCTCCACTTTTCCAGCTTCCACCCTAACCACGTCAAAGAGGCCATCCCCTATGGACAGGCCCTGCGAATACATAGGGTCTGCTCAGACGAGGAGGAACGCGATGGACACCTACAGACGCTGAAAGACGCCCTCGTAAGAATGGGATATGACGCTCGACTCATCGATTGACAGTTCCGACGGGCCACAGCGAAAAATCGCATAGACCTCCTCAGGAGACTAACACGGGACGCAACCAACAGAGTACCCTTTGTCGTCCAGTACTTCCCCGGAGCGGAGAAACTGCGCCATGTTCTCCGCAGCCTTCAACATGTCATCAATGACGACGAACACCTCGCTATGGCCATCCCCACACCTCCACTACTCGCCTTTAAACAGCCACCCAACCTCAAACAGACCATCGTTCGCAGCAAATTACCCAGCTTTCAAGAGAACAGCGTCCACAACACCACACAACCCTGCCACGGTAACCTCTGCAAGACATGCCAGATCATCGACACAGATACCACCATCACACGAGAGGACACCACCCACCAGGTGCATGGTTCATACTCCTGTGACTCGGCCAACGTTGTCTACCTCATACGTTGCAGGAAAGGATGCCCCAGAGCATGGTACATTGGCGAGACCATGCAGACGCTGCGACAACGGATGAACGGACACCGCGCAACAATCGCCAAACAGGAGGGTTCCCTCCCAGTCGGGGAACACTTCAGCAGTCAAGGACATTCAGCCACCGATCTTCGGTTAAACGTACTCCAAGGCGGCCTTCGAGACACACGACAACGCAAAATCGTCGAGCAGAAATTGATAGCCAAGTTCCGCACCCATGAGGACGGCCTCAACCGGGATCTTGGGTTCATGTCATGCTACACGTTACCCCACCAGCGAACAAATGTTATCTGTTTTTAATATAACGGGTCAGTTGCTGTCTTTTCTATGTTTCTACCTCTCTATCTCTGTTTTTTTTGTGGTTTTTTTTGGTGATTTGTATATTCGGAGACCTTGCAGGTAACACCTGTCTGTCTGCACACTGATTGCCTAGGCAACGGGCAGTTGAAAAAACTGTCTGTAATCACCAAGCATTGTTCTGTGATTTATAAATGCGATTTCATTTCGAACAACGTTCACCTGAGGAAGGAGGAAGCCTCCGAAAGCTTGTGAATTTAAAATAAAATTGCTGGACTATAACTTGGTGTTGTAAAATTGTTTACAAATGTCCTTTTCAGCAGTTTCTGAATAATAGTTTCTAATGGAAGTTACATGGGATGTGACACTAACAGAGCCCATCTCAGCTCCCTCGCATTAGTGCACAGCCAAGGCAGGAACGAGGGACTATGAGACTGTCTGTGAATTATATTAATGTCCTTTCTTTGATGTAAATGTAGGCCTTTTTGATGAACAAATGGTCCCTTATGCATGAACAGGCCATTACAGTGGTAACCATTTTAAAGCTTAAGTAAATATGGTGTGAACTGAAATATTCTGCTCATCTAATAGTAAGTTTGTTTTTGACACCTAATAATAATTGAAATTGTAACTCCGTCTAGGTGGCTGAAGTGAAATCAACATTCAGAGAGACTAGAATTGACTATTTGACTATCTGTTAACTGCATATATTAACATTTCAAATAGGCTATTCCAGTCCCTAAAGCAACATCGAGTTAATTAGTTTTTGAACAGAAGCATTGGCTGCTTTCCCGTAGGTACAGAGGCCTTGAAAATCTGCAGGCACTCAATCCTGGCTGAAGATCTGGATTTGCCGTCCATGAACCTCCATCGCTGACTCCCCACACCACAACACAGGCTAGCCATTAAGGGCAACCACGAAAGTCTCGGTACAAAGACGAAGGCCCCGATATTACCAGGGAGGCGGGTTGGCAGCAGTGGGGGGGGGGGGCGACTGGGCACATGGGTAACCCGCCCAGTGGAATCCGTCCGTTCCCCACGCGATCGCGGGTAAATTGAAGCCACTTAACGTGGCTTCCGGAACCTGCGCAGCGGGCGGTCTGCGCACCCGCATCACAGGCTGTCAGCTGGAGGAGCCCTCTTTAAAGGGGCACTCCTCCAATGACTGATCCTGCAGCAAACAACGACATAGGACCGTGGAGCAGCCCAGCGGAAAGGCTGCCCCCAGGCTTAATGATGCCTCACTACAGGTCTTACTGGATGGGGTGAGGAGGAGGAGGGAGATATTCTACCCGGTGGACGGGAGGAAGTGGACTCCATCTGCCTCCAAGAAGGCCTGGCTTGAGGTGGCAGAGGAGGTCAGCAGCAGCAGCAAAGTCTCCCGCACCTGGATACAGTGCAGGAAGCACTTCAATTACCTAACTAGGTCAGCCAAAGTGAGTACACTTACTCATTCTCCTACACTCCGTCTTCCACATCACCGTCCCCAGACCACAACTCCTTCTGCACTGCCAACACTACTCTATCACATCAATTCTCACACCCACTCAAACCTCATCCTCAACTTACTTGCACTTACTCATCTCCCCAGTACTCATCCCACCACTACCACTCAACCCTATCCTGATTCAATGCCATGGCTCTGTCTCATACTCACCCTCTGATGCATCTCTTTCATGGTCAGCTTCACCCAAACCAATGAATTCAGCGGTTGGCTACGTCACCATCCCTCACTCACGCCTCTCTACTTTCTCCCCTTATAGGAGAAGAGAGCCCAGAATGCACGAGAGAGGGTGAAGACCGGAAGGGGGCCGCAACATCAGTCGTCCTCACGGACGCAGAGCAGGAGGCTCTTGAATTGAGCCGCACCCTCGAGTGCCTGTCCGTCGGGGATGCCGAGACTGGCACCCGACAAACGGCTGGTGACAGAACCTTAACATTCAGCACACATAATAGCAAATGATGTTAACATGCCGTGCCAACTTCAGCATCTCAACATCTGTCATCATGCTTAATATTGCCTTCTGTTCTCTTACAGGGCCTTCAGTGACCGCTGTGACGGCCGAGGGCGATTCCTCAGAGGACCTGCCGGCCTCGGAGGGGGCACCGTCACATCTGAGCGAGCCATCCACCAGCGCAGATACTCACACCTCAGTGGGTCCCCGTCCTGAGTTAGTTGGGGTTGCGCATGGTGAGTCACCACACACGTGAGCATGAGCAGACACTGGTGGCAGGGGCAGCTGTGGAGAGTCTGCGTCGGTGGGAGCACTCTTCTCCAGGCTCTGCTCAGCAGGACACAGATGCTGAACCCTGGGGGCCATCCTTTAAAAGGAGAATGATCGAGGGGCAGCAGCGCATTTGCGAGGTGCTGGAACAGGTGCCACACGCACTCTCCACAATCGCGCAGAGGATGGAGGAGTCCAACACCTGCAGCCCACTATTTAAAAATGGAGGGAGAGAAAACACAGGGAATTACAGACCAGTTAGCCTAACATCAGTAGTGGGGAAAATGCTAGAGTCTATTATAAAAGATGTGATAACAGAACACTTGGAGGGCATTAACGGGATTGGACAAAGTCAGCATGGGTTTATGAAAAGGAAATCATGCTTAACAAATCTACTGGAGTTTTTTGAGGATGTAAATAATAGAACAAATGGGGAGAACCAGTGGATGTGGTGTACTTGGATTTTCAGAAGGCTTTTGATAAGGTCCCACACAAGAGGTTAGTGTGCAAAATTAAAGCACATGGGATTGGGGGAAATATACTTGCATGGATTGAGAATTGGTTGACAGACAGGAAACAGAGAGTAGGAATAAACGGGTATTTTTCCGGGTGGCAGGCAGTGACTAGTGGGGTACCGCAGGGATCAGTGCTTGGGCCCCAGTTATTCACAATATATATCAATGATTTGGATGAGGGAACTAAATGTAACATTTCCAAGTTTGCAGATGACACAAAGCTGGGGTGGAATGTGAGCTGTGAGGAGGATGCAAAGAGGCTCCAATGTGATTTAGACAAGTTGGGTGACTGGGCAAGAACATGGCAGATGCAGTATAACTTGGATAAATGTGAGGTTATCCACTTTGGTTGTAAAAACAGAAAGACAGATTATTATCTGAATGGTGATAGATTGGGAAAGGGGGAGGTGCAACAAGACCTGGGTGTCCTTGTACACCAGTCGCTGAAAGCGAGCATTCAGGTGCAGCAGTTAGGAAGGCGAATGGTATGTTGGCCTCCATTGCAAGAGGATTTGAGTACAGGAGCAGGGATGTCTTACTGCAATCATACAGGGCCTTGGAGAGACCACATCTGGAGTATTGTGTGCAGTTTTGGTCTCCTTATCTGAGGAAAGATGTCCTTGCCATGGAGGGAGTGCAACAAAGGTTTACCAGACTGATTCCTGGGATGGCAAGACTGACGTATGAGGAGAGATTGGGTCGACTAGGCCTATAGTCACTAGAGTTTAGAAGAATGAGAGGTGATCTCATCGAAACATATAAAATTCTAACAGGACTAGACAGACTAGATGCAGGGAGGATGTTCCCGATGGCTGGGGAGTCCGGAACCAGGGGTCACAGTCTCAGGATACAGGGTATGCCATTTAGAACTGAGATGAGGAGAAATTTCTTCACTCAGAGGGTGGTGAATCTGTGGAATTCTCTACCACAGAAGGCAGTGGAGGCCAAGTCATTAGATGTATTCAAGAAGGAGATAGATATATTTCTTAATGCTAAAGGGATCAAGGGATATGAGGAAAAAGCGGGAACAGGGTACTGAGTTAGACGATCAGCCATGATCATTTTGAATGGCGGAACAGGCCCAAAGGGCTGAATGGCTTACTGTTGCTCCTATTTTCTATGTTTCTATGTTTCTATGAGTGGAATGGTGGCACAGGTACAGGAGGGGATCTCCGAGATACTGTCACAGGGATGTCCGCAAAGTAGGTAAATGTGTTTGCACAGCAGAGTTTAGGGTATAAATTTATAATTTTGAGTGGAAAGACAAAGGTGTTGCAGCCAATACTTTGTCTGAAGTGACAGAGTGCCCTGCTGCAATAAATGAGGTATTCCCCCCCCAACTATCAAAAAATCCTTGCATCTCCCACTGGCTGCTGGCTGCAAAACGTCTGCTCCAACAGGGAGTGTTTGTCCCACAGCACCGGAAACACGCTGAGGATCTTCAAAATTGCTCCCCTGCCAAAATCTGCTGTCAATGAGGTCTGTCAAGTACCTCGAATAGCTATAGAAGTATCTAAATTATCATCCCGCCGGCTTTAATTGCTAGTGGGAGTCCCGCAGCGGGAGCTGCACGCGCACCTGAACGCGTCATTGGGGAACCCAGAAGTGAGCGGTTTGGGGCTCCAAACCCGCTCCGGGATTCCGCCATTTTAGGAACCCCCCCCCCCGCCCCCAACGCACCCGCTCAGCCATCCGAAAATTGGCCCCAAAGATTCAAAGGCCTGCTTGGCAAGGGGGCCAATCTGTTGACAGAATCTTCAAAGTTTCTTTTGGGGTCTAGGTCAAGACCCAAGCCTGGACCCCCAGGTAGGTGTCGCTTCCTTTTGCAGGGAAGCCAATATTCCTCATTTCATCCAATGTACTCGCCTACTGGTGGATCCCAGGCCAAGGTTGAGAAAACTCCCAGCTTGGGAGTGCCCTCCCCTGACCACACCCCCTCTGATGTGGGGGATTGTGTTTGGGGCAGACAGTTGTCCTACCCCAAACAAGGCCATGCAGATACTCACATCAGAGCTCAGGACCTGGTATGTACAGGTCTTGGCCTTCATTGCAAGCCTTCCACCATACTACTGATCAACTTACAGCAGGAGTGAACCAGAAGGATTTTTGTGATCAGTATCTGTAGTCCTCCACATTGACTTTTGTTATGGAAAGACAATGTTCAATTTAACTCTAGCAAATTTGAACACTGAATGAAATAAAGACAAAAATGTCCCTATAAGCCACACAAGGATTGTCTCAAAACTGAACTTCAGAGAATGCAAAGTAATGTTCTCTGATATGCTTCCTGGGTTTGATAAAGGCAAGATGTTCACCAAGATATCTGAAGCAATAACCAAGTGGCGAGTAAGCTGGGTCAAAATCCTGGAACTCCCTTCCTAACAGCACTGTGGGAGAACCTTCACCACACTGACTGCAGTGGTTCAAGAAGGCGGCTCACCACCACCTTCTCAAGGGCAATTAGGGATGGGCAATAAATGCCGGCCTCGCCAGCGACGCCCACATCCCATGAACGAATTTTTTAAAAATCA